>NC_083355.1:342500-685000 GCF_030254825.1 Meriones unguiculatus | reverse complement strand
ATTTTTCACTTTGTATCCCAGCTATAGCCCCCTCTCTAGTCCCCTTCCAATCCAGCCATCCCTCTGTCTTCTCCCTTTATGGCTCTTCCCTAGTCCCCTGATAAGTGAGGTTTTCTTTCCCTTCCATCTAACCCTAGCCTATCAGGTCTCATCAGGAGTGGCTGTATTGTCTTTCTCTTAGTAAGGCAGCACCCCTCCTGCTCAGGGGGAAGTGATCAAAGACCCAGCCACTGAGTTCATGTCAGAGACAGCCCCTGCTTCCCTTACTAGAAAACCCACTTGGACACTGAGCTGCTATGGGCTACATCTGTGCAGGGGTTCTAGGTTATCACCATGCATGGTCCTTGGTTGAAGTATCAGTTTCAGAAAAGACCCCTGGGCCCAGATATTTTGTTTCTGTTGCTCTTCTTATGGAGCTCCTGTCCTCTCCAGGTATTTCATCTCCCTCCTCTTTCATAAGATTCCCTACATTCTGCCCAAATTTTGGCTATGAGTCTCAGCATCTGCTTTGATACTATGCTGTGCAGAGTCTTTCAAAGGCCCTCTGTGGTAGGCTCCTGTCTTGTTCCCTGTTTTCTTCCTCTTCTGATGTCTGTCCCATTTGCCTTTCTGAGTGAGGATTGATCATCTTACCCAGGGTCCTCCTTCTTGCTTAGCTTCTTTAGGTATACAGATTTTAGTATGTTTATCCTATATTTTATGTCTAATATCCACTTATAAATGAGTATATTCCATATGTTTCACAAAGTTCAAAAGCAACAAATCAAGTAACCCAATTAAAAGTTGGGGTACAGAGCTAAACAGAGAATTCTCAATAGAGGAATATCAAACGGCAGATAAACAAGTAAAGAAATGTTCAAAGTCCTTAGTCATCAGGACTAATTTGATTTTAATGCAAATCAAAACAACCCTGATATTTCACCTTACATCCATTAGAATGGCTAAGACCATCCTGAAGATACCTGATAAACTAGGGCCAGATGGAAGAAGAGGAGGACACCCCCTCTCAGTGGACTCAGAAGGGGGCAGGGAGGAGAGAAGGGAGGGAGGGGAGGACTGGGAGGGCGAGAGGGTGAGGGGGCAGCTGGGATACAAGTGATTGTACAAGATTATTTAAAAATAATAAAAATATAAAAAAAGAATGTCTAAGACCAAAGAGTCAAGTGACAACACATGCTAGATAGGATTGGAGAAAGGGAAACCCTCCTCCATTGCTGGTGGGAATGTAAACTTGTACTATCACTTTGGAAATCAATCTGGCACTTTTTCAGACAATTAGGAATAGTGCTAAGTCACGATCCTGCTATACTACTCCTAGGCATATATCCAAAATATGCTCAAGTACACAACAAGGACATTTGTTCAGCCATGTTTGTAGCAGCTTTATTATTAACAGCCAGAATCTGGAAACAACCCAGATGTCCCTTAGAGTATGAATGGATACAGAAATTGTGGTACATTTACACAATGGAATACTACTCAGCATCTAAAAACAAGGAAATTATGAAATTTGCCAGAAAATGGTGGGAACTAGAAAAGATCATCCTGAGTGGGGTATCCCTGAAGAAACAAATATTTGTAAAAAGCATCTATTCTCATGTTCTCTGAACTAGTTTTTAGTTACTGTAAATGTTTTGTCCTAGTTTTATTAGTTATTAAAAGTGGTTATAATTCTTTGCACAAAAAAGGAAATAAGCAAAAATGAAAAACAAAGAAAAATATCAAACAGAAGACTTTTTAAAATTGTTTGGCATATTTCTACAAATATTTTATCTACTCTCTCTACAGTCTGCTTAAGGGAGTAATTTAAAGCATTAAAATTGCCATAAAAAATCTATACAAATATAAGGAATCTAAAGCTTAAATTACATTTGTATTAAAATTAGACCTCAGAACATTAGAGACAGTGGACAATGAAATTAGGAGGTAAATAATAATAAGCCTATAATGACCATACAGATGTATTTTGCCATAGAAATTATTTTTGGAGATTGAGACAACAAAAATCCACAATCTGAACTAATACCTAAGATCCCACTGTAGTTTGTTTTTTTTTTTTTTTCAATGCAGTTTATTCAGGAACATTGAACAATCCTCTGACCCCGGGGAAAGCCAGCCCACAGCTTAAATAGCCTCTGGGTAGCCAACCCAGGCGTGCCACGGGGGCAATGCAGATAGGTCCACATACATGGAAGCAAGCCAGATCCTTAGCCTTAGCCAAAAGTGGAATTGTTCATGACAGAGAGCACTCACCATCGGGAAGGTGGAAGGCGGAAACCAGCTCCATCTTTAAGGCATAGCATTCCGCAGCTCTCTACAGTTCCCCCAGCCATGAATCATCTGAAGGAATGGGCAGGCATGGGAGTGTTAACAGGCCTTCTGGTGTTGGTCTCCTTGGTTTGCCTGTGGTATATATGCAAGATTAGAGTCCCACAACAGTGTGATGCAGCCATGATCATTCAGGCCTTTACAGCCATTGAAGCAGGACATTCTCCCCAAGCATGGTTGGATACCATAAAAAGCTAAAATGATACGCTCAGGATGCGAGGCCACTGTAGTTTTTGACTTAGGAAGTTTCTATAGTGTACTCAAAAATCAGCATCTCCATTCATTTTAGATTTTCTTCCTTTAAAAAGCTTTTTTTACCTACCACTCACTTTTCATGCTTCCTGTTCAAGCTGCTACTCCCCAGCAATCACAGTTTATAAGTTCCTTATTTTAATTGATTGCTATTGATGTGCCCATTGAAATGACAGATTAGTATATACCTTAATAGAAACAGTCAAAGAAGTGAAAAACTTAATAAAAATAGTACAAATGCTCAGTACAAGCTATGAGAAATATAAAAATAGAGAAAACACTGTATTTTGTTTCATTTTAAAATTGGAAATTACTTTATATCTGAAAATTATGTTATATCTTTCTTTAATCCTGGATAAAATGTAGTCACCGATTTAATGTCTTGTTACTCAACCTTCCTGAACATCAATAAACTCATTTATATTTATTAAAAAACACCATGGAAAAATTTCCAGGGACTATGAAGATTAAGTAAGATATGAAATAACACATACTCGGTTGAAAGATACATAGAATAAGTACTTTATAAAAGCACTTCTATTTTTGAGGAAATTCTCATCAGTTTTCTGGATTTGGTCAGACTAATTATGATACTTTTATATAGTCTAAGAGCAAATACAGACCAACATAGACAACATAAAGCATTGGCTACAATGGTTTCAGAATAACTATATAATAAATGATATTATGAACTTCCAATGATTTCCAAGTAGAAAAATACAAACATCGTGTAAGTGGAAAGATCAGAGAGATTTCTTTAAATTATTCATTTCATAAAATCTTATTGTAGTTTTATATTAGTATCAGAGAAAATTCAGCGTAAGATTATCAAGACAGAAGTGAGTCCTATAACTAAAAGAGTGTAGAATAACTTTATTATTAAGAATCAGCACACTACTATGTTTCCTCCAGCAAATGGTTTTCTACTCAGAATTGTAAAACTGTGCAATATACAACTCAGGGTCGTGAGTTCCACCTGCTCTGAAGAATCCAAGAGAACTGGGTGTTGCAGACCCCTCTGATCTATGCACTGACTGTTGTCTCAAAAATGAACCCTACAGCCAAGCAAACCAAGAAAGGAGCAAACCAAAAATCACTGCACTTAGCAGACACATGTCTAAAAGAAGTCATACTGTAACATCATTCAGATTAATAGTAAGCCAGCATCAATGTGCTCAGCAGCATAGGCAGCTGACAGATAAGAACATTATGAGCGAGTACAATAAACTTCATTTTGTCTTTATGTCATTACAATATCTGTTCCTGTTAACATTTACCCTCATTTGCTTCTATAAAGTACTACTGTGTTAATGAAATCCTTGAAGGCTTGTTTTACTTGTTTGTTTCTCAATGTGTAAATAAAAGGGTTCAACATGGGAGCAATTGAAGTATTGAGAACAGCCACCCCTTTGGTCAGGGATGCCCTTTCATTTGCAGAAGGTTTGACATACATGAAAATGCAGCTTCCGTAAGAGATGGAGATGACAATCATGTGAGAGGAACAGGTGGAGAAAGCCTTTTTCCTCTGACTGGCAGATGGGAACCTGAGAATGGTGCTGATGATAGAGATATATGACAAGATCACTAGTGCCAGTGTGAACAGCAGGGTGACAAAAGCAAAGTAAAAGCCAATCATCTCTAAACTCCTTGTATCTGAGCAGGAGAGTTGTAAAATGGGGAAATAGTCACAGGAAAAGTGGTCAATGACATTTGAAGCACAGAAATCTAACTTGAGGACCAACATTAATGGTGGAAAAATGGTCAGAAATCCTGCCAGCCATGAGGTGAGGACAAGAAGGATGCAAACTTTCTGACTCATGATGACAGTGTAGTGGAGTGGCTTGCAGATGGCGACATAGCGGTCATAGGACATGGCAGTTAGAAGAAAGAACTCAGACACTCCCATGGAGATGAAGAAAAATAGCTGAGCCAAACAGTTGTTATAGGAAATGGTCTTGACTTTAGTAATTATTGACCCCAAAAATCTGGGGATGGAAACACTGGTGAACATAATTTCTAGAAAGGAGAAATTCCGGAGGAAAAAGTACATAGGAGTCTTTAACTGAGAGTCTAGCAAGGTGAGGATGATGATGGTTAGGTTTCCACACACACTTAATACGTAAGCTATGAATAAAAAGAGAAAAATCACAACCTGAAGTTCTGGTGAGTCAGATATGCCCAAGAGCACAAACTCAGTGACCACAGAGTGGTTTCTCATGCTGATTTACTGTTAACAGGATCTATTGATAAAAAAGAAATGAAAGTATAAACTTAATACAGAAGAATTGATAGATTAAATATTAGTATTACTGTATGCAATGAGCTGATAGAAATCTTTCTATAAGATATTTACCAAGTCTCTTCATTCCTACTAAAATTTACACTGATATATATTTATATAATTATGTTTTATACATAATTGTATATAATATAAATGTATATAATATTCTATATTCAAAATTTAAAATAAATGTTTATTTATGCTTTTGCTTATAATCACCTTTAATAATTTTACCTGAAATATCTATATTTAGTCATAACTTCTATACACCTTCAAATTACAGATTCTTGCAATATATCTCAAATGTATGAGTAACGTTTATATTACGACATGGTTTTTTGATTTCCTATATTTTATGAATCTAATGCCATTTTCAAACTTCTAAATTTAATGATAGAAAATAATCACATAACCACATCTACCAAGCCCCTTTCCTCCATAGAATACAGGACTAGATGAGCTTTGCTTGTAAAAACTTTTTGGCTAAGATCAAGTGCAGTATCTGTTCTTATCTAGTTTTTAATTGACAGGGATGAATGCGTAAGTCAGAGATATTAATTACAATATGGAGGTTATTAACTTATGTATAACAGTGGGAAATATTTATGTCATTTAAAAATTTCTTTTATTATTATTACTTTGGGCTTTCTTTTTAAAATATTTCTGAGTGCAGAATGGAACTTTTAAGGGACTTTCTTTCTAAATCTCATAGTATACCATTGCCTTTCATTCCAAAAACCGACCACAATATATAAAATTTTCTCTAGGATTTACCTTATACAAACCATAAAGCTCTACACTGTAGCACCTTTACTTAAATACCTTCTCTCCCTCCTGCTACTAGCAAACAACAGTGTCTGTGAGTTGTGTTTGCAACCATATTTGTTTTATTTTCATTGTGGGGCAACACATCAGGTCATAGATATTACAGTTAATTATCGGTATTATTTATTTCTTACTGTTTTATATTTCTGGTTCTCAGCATTGTGTATATTTAGGAATACATATATATATATGAATATATAGGCATATATAAAATATTTATAAGGATATGTAAAACACATTAATATATAGGAAAATTCTTTAAAAATATATACATATGTTTATCATTAATATTCCATAAAACATACAGATTAAAATGCAGATACTATTGATGTGGTTTGAACAATGATTTAAATATATTGAAAAATGTAAGAATAAATAGTAATAAAGTAATATTCAAAAATTCTTTTACCTTTTCAGATAAAACAAGCCTTTAGATGTCAGAAAAATATGCACTTATTCACAAGTATGGGACAAATGTCTGATACACAATTAAACATGTAATCTTAAATTAGTCTTTATTTAATAACAAGATGAAATATATTCATAATATTCTTCAGAACAAATGTTTGTCATCCAGCTTACCCTTGTCTCTACTACACAAAATGTGTCACATAGAGAAAACACAGGCTGGATTGCTTGTGAGATTGCAGCCAGTCTCATAGATAAAGCGTATTTCTCTTTAATACCTTTAATTGTTTCACAGAAACATAACTATGTCCCAAATTCCAAAGCATGCTATTATAATCATAGGATTTCTTCAAGCAAATTTAGCAGGGAAACTGCTTTTAGAAGCTAGAAAGTGAAACATTTCAAGACACTCTGGTTAAGTTAGCACCAGTACTGAACAATGATAAACGGTGACCTCTTCTGGCCAGTGCAGAAATCCTGAGAGACTGGGTTGATGAAAGGAAGGATGCAAGCAGAGGCAGGTTCATAAGGCACTGTGATGTCATGACAAATCTTTCTGCAAAGCCAAACAATATAAGGAGACACTGGAAAAATTGTACCAATCAGATGATATCTGACCTGGCTTCCCTTTGGCCAAACTTAATTTTCCTAATAAGCAGACAGACTCAGTCTACACGATGAAGGTAATTTAATCTCAATGCCTCTGGGATTAGCTAAATTCAGTCCTACAATGATTTTTCTTTGAACATAGGATGTTTATTTTATTCATTAGCAAATCTCTTCATCAGAGAGAATGAGTGATAAAAAATATAATAATGTCTTTTAGAATTGTACATCAGCTGTATTTTATTTTGAATTTTATAATTAATATATGAGAATCTAGTATTACAGTAGTATATAGAAACATATCAATATATTTTCTATCAGGTTTTTAATTACCCTCAAAGCTTAAAATATACAAGCATAAAACAGAATATTCTACCAAATATTTTGTTTATTAAGGTATTCTTTACTTAATCTTTGTTACAAAATTTCCAAAGCCAGTAGTTATATATTATGTTACATTAAAAATCTTATAACTATTTTTTCTTTATAACTATTTTTAATATACAGTTAGTACTGAATATGTATACATATGTACACATATATGTTTATATATATTTAAATTTTTAATTAAGATCAAGGAATTGGGCCATTATTAACTCACTTCACTGGTAATGATGCTGCATTGCATTGTCTTTTTGTGTACACGTGACAACTACTGGCACAAGGTCCATACAAACTAATTTATGATAGATATTTCATTTCCCTACTACAGATTATAAGTTCTTGGCCTTATATCCAAATCAACATTGAAAAATAGTTAAAAAGGTTTTAAGTAAATGAACAAATGTAACATCTTTTTTCTCTTTATTTCTTTTTTTAGCATTTCTTTTTTTATTGTTGTTTATTATTATTATTAGTTACAGTTTATTAACTCTGTATCCCAGCTGTATCCCGCTCCCTTATTCCCTCCCAATCCCACCCTCCCTCCCTCAGCTTCTCCCTGCCCCTTTCCAAGTCCACAGATTGGAGAGGACCTCCTCCCCTTTTGTCTGGCCCTGTTTTAGCAGATATCTTCAAGACTGGCTGAAAAGTCCTCCTCTGTGGCCTAGCAGGACTGCTCCTCCCTTGGGGGGTGGTGAGATCAAAGAGCCAGCCATTGAGTTCCTGTCAGAGATAGATCAATCCTCACTTAGAAAGACAAATGAGATGTGCATTGGACGTATGACAGGAGTCTACCACAGAAGGCATCTGAAAGACCCTACCAAGCAACATTTCAAACAGATACTAAGAATCATAACCAAACCTTTGGCAGAAGGGGAGTTAGTATGACGTGGAAAGGATAGGAGCCCCACAAGGACCAAATATATCTGGGCACAGGGTTTTTTTCTGAAACTGTTTCTCCAACAAAGGACCATGTATGGATATAACCTAGAACTTTTGCTTGGATGAAGCTCGTGGTAGCTCAATTGGTTTCCCATAGTAAGGGGAACAAATGTAGCATCTTAATTCACTTAATTAGAAAGATGGTCTCACTAGATAAGAGCATACATACTTCTTGTGTTTGATATATAAAAGTCTAATTTTGTTCAAAGTTTATTTGACATTTCTAAAAAAACTTGTAGTTATAACATAGGATTTTGAAAATATTAGACAAAAACAATGTGCAAAAGTTTCATCACAGGGTTTTTCCTGTGTACTAATCCCTAGCACTTACAGAACTTACAGGCTTATAGAACTTACATACTATGGAACTCCAAAACTCTCTATATGAGTGCATAACATGAGTAACTGAGGAAACAGGAAAGTAAATGAGAACATTGGAGGGAGTCATAGAGGAATACCTGTAATATGAAGGGGAAAATGGGCAAAACAGGGGATCTAATTATGGCAGGAGGAGGGAAATAAGGAGGAAGGAGGGTGAAATAACAGTAAAGGTGGAAAGCTAATAAGAAATCACACATTAACTGTCGATTTAACAATACCTGCAACACCTGTAAGTCTGAGTAAAGTCACATATATTTTAGACGAAATGTTCTCATCTGGGATGACAACGCTCCCATGAAGAGACATAGACCATATAACAAAATCCCCAACAGCAGACATGAGAAGTCCCTTTCTGAGGTGTTGGTCAGGATGATCTAAGAGATCCCTAAATCATCACAGACTGTTGCTTTTGTCCTTGGGTAGCCCCTAGTGATGGAAGGTAAGTTAGTCACTATTGCTGAAGACAACACACATTTGGAACAAAGTCCAAAGGGCCTGAGACAGAGCTCAAGTAATGATTTCTTCTTGAGGACTAGCTTTCCTGGCACCACAGGGCACCATGAATGAAGAAACCAACCACAGTCCTACCCATCTATGGAGCCTATGACCCTTAGGGATGACCAACATGGCTCATTAACTGTAAGGATACACGAGAAATGCACTTACCTTAGCATTCATCAACATCTCTCTGCGTAACAATAGGAAAATTATGCCTGGTACTAGAAACCAGCCAGGGCTGGTGAAGTCATAAACATGGAACCTATAACCACCACTTTATGAAATCAACACAATTCCTAACTATATTCTTTCTATATGTTAGTCCTTATGCCTAAAGATAAGTGTAGTTTTGACTCCTTATCAAGGAAACTTATCTTTGCAACCAACAGAGACCATTACAGAAAGTCACAAGTGATCAAACGCAAAGTTGTGGAGCCCAGTGTGATACGTCTACAGCAAAACCGCTTCACCTAAAGCTTTGCTAACCACAGAAGAGAGGGCAGAGCAGCTGTACCAGCCGGGAGAACAGAGATTCTGATGTGAGATTGCTTCTTCTAGACATTTCAGAGAGTCCATACCGTAAAGTCTCTCCAGCATAGCCACGTTAACAAGAAAAAACAAAACAAAACAAAACAAAACAAAAAGGAGAGTTTAATTCAGCGTGAATTAATTTTGGCCTATTCTGAGATAGCCTTCTCTACATATCTCAAATAAGTACTCACATATTTTTACAACTTCTTGTGTTTTTTACATTCACTCTTCAATCTTTCCCAAACCTTTCTCAACGACTGTTACTATTGTTAATTTTGATGTTGGACACAGCGCCCTACAAGTGCCCTAGTACTGAGTTCAATTCCTGTCTCTTAGAATTTAGTTTATGTAATATATGATTCTATTTGTGAATTTTCATCAGATAGCTAGTTTTAATCTGTCCAGAATCTCTTATGGTCTCTAGTACATGATGCCATACTATGTATGTATGTATGTACTAGGTGGAAGTAGGTGGGGTGAAGGCCAGGCTAGGGTCCATATTTCAGGCCCCATCCCTACATTAATAGTGTAGGACACCATGTGGTTCTGGTGTGTCTTTGTAAGTAGCTTGGGGAATTGGCTGAGGTAAGTAAAGGTCCTGGATCAGTAGTAGTTGGGATGGTTGGAAGGTGGATGAGTGATCTGCCTTTGGAAATTCCTACTTTAGAATAATTGAAATTAAATTATACATCAATTCAATTTCTCAACCTTTCTAATTAAATTTCAGATTCTCAAGCTCCAGAAGTCACACCCATTTAGTGGCTAATGCATTAGACAGTCCCAATTTTAGGACATTTCCATTAACTGAAATTATTTTGGACAATACTCTGGAAGCATTGGTTTCTCCCTCTACTACTCTTAGATAATTAATTAAGCACTGACAAAGACCTTGCTACTCTTGTTTTGTATCATTGAATACTTAATTGGCATATTTATTGTAATTATTTGTATACAGTTTTTTAAATTTCTAACGTGCTTTAGTCCAGTAATATTTACATTCATGATGCCATATCTAAAAAATAGAGCAGTGCCCTTAACCCAAATTCTTTTCTATACAAAAAGACAAATTCTCAGATGTTATACAAAAAGGAAATTTCCTAGATGTAGTCTTGAATACCTGTGTTCTGTCACTTTAGTGGGTGTGACTAGAGAAATGAGAGTTCAAGACCAGTCCAGGATACAGAAAAAGACTCTGACTAAAAATAACATTAAAATATAATGAAAACTAAATGGCCAATGAATCAAGGGCAAGCTACCAGGTCAAACAAAAAACTTAGAGCAAATAACATAGAAGGCTATTTCCAATAAAGACAATGTTTTTCAGGGTTGCTAGTCCATGTTGTTATATGTGGAGTTGTAGAGAAGGAATATTAGGTTGATGACCACTGAGTAATTAAAAAGTATAAGTTGTCTTTGGAGACATATGCTGCTGTTACCTGTAGGTCACTGGATAGTCTGGGCTTGATAACTCAAAAGGTTAATGGTTTAAAAAATGATTCATGTGCTTTCAGTTCCTTTTCGCATAAATAGTTAATTATCTAGTTAGTAGAATACTCTTTCTGTCTTTAGACCACATTTTCCTGGAGGGCTAGCTGAGACAGAGAAATGCAGCTTTACACTGGAAAGCCGTGGGAGATAACTTGTAGGAGAATAGTTTTTAACCTATGAGGTTGCTTCAGTCAGTGACCTCTTCTATAGAAAGTTGGGGGGGTGTCACCTGAAATCACCCATAAATGTCTACCTGCAGCATTCTATGGGTGCTGTGACTCACATCTCCAAATATTTCTTAATTCCTCTTGTAAACTAGCTCCAGTGGTTCTATACCACTTTGCCTATTCTTTACAGCAATGACTTCAGCATTTGGTGCTCTGCATTTATTAGACAACATTCTAGTAACTTGAAAGACAGTAAGAGCCATAGGAACAAGGAGTTTGTGGTGAGGTTATTTCTCCTAAGAATGAGAGAATCTACCTGTAGAGTCTTACGATATGACTGCCTAAACATAAGCTGAACAAGTGTAGCAATATTAGACATGCAAAGAAGGAAAGGGTAGAGCCCAGGAGACATCAGCTCTATGCAAAGAACTGCAAGTAGCCAAAGAATGCTCAGGGTAGGAGAGGAGTACACCAATTGGTAATTCACCATCAAATGGTCAGTCCTGAAAACATAATTAAGTAGCATTATACAAGTAGAACAGATCGTACGTAACAACAATTAATGAAAAAAAGAAGTCATGAATTGGAAAAAGAACAAGGAGCTAATAGGAAAGTGTTTGGAGGCAGGAAAGGAAAGGGTGGGGATACTGTAAGTGCAATATTAACTTGGAAAATAATTTTAAAATATATCAATAACTTATCATAGAAAAATTGATTTTTGACTCATGGTCTCAAAATAGTGATGAGATTACATGGTAGAGTAGACCAATTTAGATCATGGTGTCCAAGTAAGTTGAGAGAAAAATTCTTGCTCTAGGTGGTTTTCTCATTTTCAGTTCTATTCCATATAGATTTATCTGTGGACATTGTGGCCAATATTGAGTGGCTGTGTTCCTTACTAGTAAAACCCTTTGGAAAATGCCTTTATAGTATACACAGAAATGTATGTCATGAATCTTCTAGGGGCCTCTCAATCCATTTAAGTTAATACTCAAGGTTAACTACCAGGTTTCATAATATTAATATTTTGTGTGTCTTTCCTAATGCCCCATTTAATTTTGGTAGAAATTTATCAGTTTAATCAATCATTTAAAAACACCTTATGGTGTTACTGAATTTCCTAGCTATTCTATTAATATTTGCTGTAATGTTTATTATTTCTTCCCTTTCTCTTGATTTACATTTAATTATAACTTTCTTCAAATTTCTGGAATATAAATCCAGAAAATTTTTATGTTAGTTGTATACATTTAATTTTATACATTCACTTGTGTAGATACAGTGTGACTTTTTATCCTACACATATATGGGTAATACTTAATTATTTTCACAATATACCTTGAACTCTATAAAGATCTAGTCACTTAATCTTCAATTTTTGTCAAATTTCATTTTTCTGTAGTATAAGATATTTTCACTTTTTTAATATCCATGTATCATGTTTTCTCTGTCTTCCTTTTTTATAATTTTTATTTTTTATATTAATTACAGGTTATTTAATTTGTATCCCAGCTGTAGCCCCCTCCCTCATTCCTTCCCAATCCCACCCTCCCTCTCTCATCTCCTCCCTGCCCCTTTCCAAGTTCACTGATAGGGGAGATCCTCCTCTCCTTCCATCTGACCCTAGCTTATCAGGTGTCTTCAGGACTGCCTGCAATGTCCTTCTCTGTGGCCTAGCAAGGCTGCTCCTCTCTTAGGGGGGAGAGATCAGAGAGCCAGCCATTGAGTTCATGTCAGAAATAGTCCCTGTTCCCCTTACTAAGGAAACTCACTTGGATACTGAACTACCATGGGCTGCATCCGAGAAGGGGTTATAGGTTATATCCATGCATGGTCCTTGGTTGGAGAAACAGTCTCATAAAAGACCCATGTGCTCTGATATATTTTGTCCTTGTGGAGCTCCTGTCCTCTCCAGATCATACTAACTCCCCCTTCTTGCATATGATTCCCTGCACTCTGCCCTAGGTTTGGTTATGCGTCTCAACATCTGCTTTGATACACTAGGTAGAGTCTTTCAGAGGCCCTCTGTGGTAGGCGCCTGTCCTGTTAGTTGTTTTCTCCTACTTCCAATGTCCATCCCATTTGTCTTTCTAAGTGAGGATTGATCATTTTACCCAGGTCCTCTTTCTTTTTTTTTTATTAATTACACTTTATTAATTTTGTATCCCCCCATAAGCCCTTCCCTCCTCCCCTCCCGATCCCACTCTCCTTCCCGTTTCTGCATGCATGCCCCTACCCAAGTCCACTGATAGGGGAGGTTCTCCTCTCCTTTCTGATCTTAGTCTATCAGTTATCTTCTTTAGGTGAACAGATTTTAGTATGTTTATCCTATCTTATAGGTCTAGTACCCACTTATAAGTGAGTATATACCATGTGTATCTTTCTGCTCCTGGGATACCTCACTCAATATGATCTTTTCTAGATCCCACCATTTGCCTGCATATTTCATGATTTCCTTATTTTAAATTGCTGAATAGTATTCCATTGTATAAATGCACCACACTTTTTATTATTATCATTTATTACAATTTATTCAATTTGTATCCCGGCTATGGCTCCCTCCCTCATCTCCTCTCAAACCCACCCTCCCTTCTTCTCTCCCTAAGCCCCACTCATACTCCACTGATAGGGGAGGACCTACTCCCCTTCTATTTGATCCTAGCCAATCAGGTCTATTCAGGACTGGTTGCATTGTCTTCCTCTGTGGCCTAGCAAGACAGCACCTCCTCCCCAACCCCCAGGGTCAGTGATCAGAGAACCTGACACTGAGTTCATGCCAGAGAAAGTCCCTGCTCCCCTTACTAGGGAACACACTTGGAGGCTGAGTCTATGGGCTATATCTGAGCTGGTGTTTTAGGTCTTCTTCATACATTTTTCTTGGTTGGGGTATCATTCTCTCCATCTCTCCAGGGCCCCCAATGGCTCAGATTTTCTGACTTTGTTGGTGTTTTTTTTTTTTTTTTTGGAGCTCCTGTCTGCTCCGGGTCTTTCCATCTCCCCCTTCTTTCATAAGATTCCTGCACTCTGCCCAAAGGTTGGCTGTGCGTCTCAGCCTTTGCTTCAATACCTTGATCAGTAGAGCCTTTCAGAGGCCCTCTGCTGTAGGCTCCTGTCCTGTTCCCTGTCTTCTCCTGCTTCCAATGTCCATCATGTCCTTCTGAATGAGGATTGCGCATCTTCCCCAGGGTCCTCCTTGCTGTTTAGCTTCCTTAGGAGTATAAGTTTTGGTGTTTTTATCCTGTATTATGTGGCTAATATCCACTTATGAGTGAGTATATACCATGTGTTTCTTTCTGTTTCTGGGTACCTCACTCAGGATGATCTTTTCACCATTTCTCTGAAAATTTCATGATGTCCTTGTTTTTAATTGCTGAGTAGTATTCCATTATTATAATGTACTACAATTATGTATCCATTCCTCAGTTGAGGGATATCTGGGTTGTTTCCAGATTCTGACTACTATGAATAAAGCTGCTACAAACATGGTTGAGCAAATATCCTTGGTGTATACTTGAGAATATTTTGGATATATGCCCAGGAGTGGTATAGCTGGATCTTGAGGTAGCACTATTGCTAATTATCTGAGAAAGCACCAGATTGATTTCCAAAGTGGTTGTACAAGTTTACATTCCCACCAGCAATGGAGGAGAGTTCCCCTTTCCCACATCCTCTTCAGGATGTGTGGTCCTTGAGTTTTTGATCTTAACCATTCTGTAAGGTAAAATGTCAGGTTCGTTTTGATTTTCATCTCCCTGATGACTAAGGATGTTGAGCATTTCTTTCAGTGTTTCTCTGCCATTTGATATTCATCTATGGAGAATTCTTTTTAGCTCTGTACCCCATTTTTTTTATTTGGGTTACTTGGTTTGTTGGTGTTTAACGTCTTAAGTTTTTTATGTATACTGGAGATTAGCCCTCTGTTAGATATGTTTGATGAAGATCCAACCCTAAAACTGTAGGTTTTGTTTTGTTCTGACAACAGTGTTCCTTGTTTTACAGAAGCTTTTCAATTTCATGAGGTCCCATTTATCGATTGTTGATCTTAGAGCCTGTGTTATTGGTGTTCTGTTCAAGAAGTTGTCTACTGTGCCAATGAGTTTAAGGCTTTACCCAAATTTTCTTCTAACAGATTTAGTATGTCTGGTTTTATGTTGAGGTCTTTGATCCGCTTGGTCTTAAGTTTTGTGCAGGGTGATAAATATGGATTTATTTACATTTTTCTGCATGTAGACATCCAGATAGACCAGCAACATTTGTTGAAGATGCCGTCTTTTTTCCATTGTATGGTTTTTGCTTCTTTGTAAAAAATCAGGTATCTTTAGGTATGTGTGTTTATTTCTGGGTTTTCTAGTCAATTCCATTGATCCACCATTCTGTTTCTATGCCAGTACCATGAAGTTTTTATTACTGTTCCTCTATAAAACAGCTTGAGATCAGGGATGGAGATACCTCCAGATGATCTGTTATTGTACAGAATTGTTTTAGAAATTCTGGGTTATTTGTTTTTTCTATATGACATTAAGAATTGTTCTTTCTTTCAAGTTTTGTAAAGAGTTGTGTTGGTATTTTGATGGGAATTGAATTTAATCTGTAGATTGCTTTTGGTAGGCTGGCCATTTTCACTGTGTTAATCCTATTGATCCATGAGCATGGGAGATCATTTCATCTTATGATATTTTCTTCATTTTTTTCTTCTGAGACTTGAAGATGTTTTCCATAAAAAATATGGAATGCTTCACGAATTTTCATGTCATCCTTCTGCAGGGACCATGATAATGTTCTCTGTATCATTCCATTTTAATATATGTGCTGCTGAAGTGAGCACAGATTTTTTTTTTTGTTTTTCTTCAACTTCCTTCCTTCCTTCCTTCCTTCCTTCCTTCCTTCCTTCCTTCCTTCTTTCTTTCTTTCTTTCTTTCTTTCTTTCTTTCTTTCTCCTCTCCCCTCCCTCCCTCCCTCCCTCCCTTCCTCCCTCCCTCCCTTCCTTCCTTCCTTCCTTCCTTCCTTCCTTCCTTCCTATGTATCCTGGCTGTAGTGCCCTCCCTCTTCTATTCCCATCCCACTCATTCTCCCTCTTTTTCCCCATGCCTCTTTCCTAGTCCATTGATAGGGGAGGACTTCCTTCTCTTCTATCTGACCTTAGCCTATGAGGTCTATCAGGGCTGGCTGCAACATCATCATCTTCTGAGGCATGGAAAGGATGCACATCCAGGGGAAGGTGATCAAAGAGCTGGGCACTGATTTCATGTCAGAGACAGCCCCTGCTCCCCTTACTAGTGCACACTCTTGGAAACTGAGCAACCTATGGGTTTCCTCTGAGCAGCGGCCTAGGTCCTCTCCATCCATGCATAGACCTTCCTTGGAGTATAGTTCTCTGCAGGTCACCTGGGCCAGGATTTTTGTCTCTTGTGGAGTTTTTGTCCCTCTAGGTCTTTCTATCTCCCTCTTCTTCCATACGGTTTCCAGTACTCTGCCCAAAGTTTGGCTATGAGTCTCAGTTTCTCCTTTGATACCCTGGTGGGTTGAGTTTTTCAGAGGTCCCATGTAGAAGGTTCTGTCCTTTCCTTGTCTTCTCTTACTTCCAATGTCTATGCTGTTTGTTCTCCTGAGTGAGGTTTCAGCCTCTTCCCTAGGATCCTTGTTTTGTTTAGCTTCTTTAGGACTATAGATTTTAGTATGTTTATCATATATTATATGTCTAATATCCACTTATAAATGAGTATATGCCATGTGTGTATTTTCTGCTTCTGGGTTACCTCATTCAGCATGATCTTTTCTAGTTCCTACCAATTGCCTACAAATTTCATGATATCCTTGTTTTTAATTGCTGAGTAATATTCTATTGTATAAATGTACCACAATTTCTGTATACATTTTTCTGTTGAGGGCCACCTAGATTGTTTCCAGATTCCTGTCTATTACAAATAGAACTGCTACAAACATAGTTGAACAAATGTCCTTGTTGTATGGTTAAGCATTTTGGGTATATGCCCAGGAGTGGTATAGCTTACCACTATATAGCAATATTCCGAGAAAGCACCAGGTTTGATTTCCAAAGTGGTTGTACAAGTTTACATCCCCACCACCAATGGAGGAGGGTTCCCCTTTCTCTACATCCTCTCCAGCATGTGTTGTCACTTGAGTTTTTGATCTTAACCACTGTAATGGGTGTAAGATGTAATCTCAGGATTGTTTTGATTTGCATTTCCTTGAACACTAAGGACACTGAACATTTCTTTAATTGTTTCTTTGCCATTTTATATTCCTCTATTGAGAAATCTGTGTTTAGCTCTGTACCCCATTTTTTTAAAATTATTTATTTTTTATTAATTACAATTTATTTACTTTGTACACCAGCTGTAGCCCCCATTCTTGTCCTCTCCCAATCCTACCCTCTCTCAGTCTTCTCTTCCTCTGATCCTTCCCAAGTCCACTGATTTGGGAACACTGTCTTTCCTTATATCTGACCCTAGCTGATCAGGTCTCATCAGGACTGGCTGCATTGTCTTTCTCTGTGACCTGGTAAGGCTGCTCCTCCCTCAGGGGAGGTGACCAAAGAGCCAGCCAATGAGTTCCTGTCAGAGACAGCCCCTGTTCCCATTATTAGGAAACCCACTTGGAGATTGACCTGCCACAGGCTACATCTGTGCAAGGGTTCTAGGTTATCTTTATTAATGGTCCCTGGTTGGAGTATTAGTCTCAGAAAAGACTCCTGTGCCAGATTTTTTGGTTCTGTTGCTCTCCTTGTGGAGCTCCTGTCCCCTCCAGGTGGTTCAACCATTTTTGTAGCAGCTTTAGTTTTATAGCCAGAATCTGGAAACAAACCAGATATCTTTCAACTAAGGAATGGATACAGAAATTGTGGTACATTTACACAAGGAATACTACTCAGCAATTAAAAACAAGGAAATCATGAAAATTTCAGGCAAATGGTGGGATCTAGAAAAGATCATTCTGGGTGAGGTATCCCAGAAGCAGAAAGAGACACGGTATATACTAACTTTTAAGTGGATAGTAGACATATAATATAGGATAAACTTACTAAAATCTGTATACCTAAAGAAGCTAAGCAAGAAGGAGGATCCTGGGTAAGATGATCAATCCTTATTCAGAAAGGCAAACTGGATAGACTTTGGAAGATGAAGAAAATAGGGAACAGGACAGGAGCATACCACAGAGGGCCTATGAAAGACTCTACCCAGCAGGGTATCGAAGTAAATGCTGAGACTCATAGCCAGACTTTGGCAGAGTGCAGGGAATCTGTACTCCATTTTTAAATTTGATTACTTGATTTGGTGGTGTTTAACTTCTTGAGTTCTTATATATTCTGGATATTAGCTCTCTGTCATATATAGGGTTAGTGAAGAGCCTTTCCCAGTCTGTAGGCTGTTTTTTTATTCTATTTACAGTTTCCTTCACTTTATGGAAGTTTTTCAGTTTCATGAGGTCTCATTTATTGACTGTTGATATTAGAGCCTGTGCTATTGGTGTTCTGTTCAGGAAGTTGTTTCCTGTGCCAATGCTCTTCTCCACTATATTAGCCATATAATATAGAACAAATATACTAAAATTTATAGTCCAAAGAAGCTAAAGAACAAGGAGGACCTTAGGGAAGAAGCTTAATCCTCCTCATTCAGAATGGCAAACAGGACAGACATTGGAAGCAGGTGAAGACAGACAACAGGGCAGGAACCTACCACAGAGGGCCTTTGAAAGAATCTGCCCAGTAGGGTATTGATGAAGATATTGAGACTCAAAGAGAAACCTTGTGCAGAGTGCCAAGCATCTTATGGAAGAAAGGGGAGATAAAAAGACCTGGAGGGGACAGGAGCTCCACAAGGAGATCGGTAGAGCCAAAGAATCTGGACTCTATGGAGCCTGCAGAGACTGATGCTTCAATCAAGAACCATGCATGGGGAAGACCTAGACCCTCTGCTCAGATGTAGCCCATGGCAGCTCAGTGCCAGTGTGCATTTCCTAATAGTTGGAACAGTGGTTGGTCCCAGTGGCTGGCTCTTCGATCATCTCCCCCTGGGTGGAAGCCACAGAAGAGGACATTGCAGCCTGTCCTGATGAGACCTGATAAGCTAGGGTGAGATAGTATGGGAGGAGGACCTCCCCTATCAGTGGATTAGGGGAGGGACCTAAGGAGAGAAGAGGGAGGAAGGGTGGGACTGGAAAGATATCAGGGATGGGGCTATAGCCAGGATACAAAGTAAATAAATTGTAATAAATGAATTAGAAACCTTATCCTCAATATACATTTTATGTAATATATAGTATGTGTCAGTATATTAAATATAATTATAATGTGTTCAATGTGTTTTGTGACTGATAGTGGGTTCTATAGTGTATTAGGCATTAAGATAGTAATATATACAACAAGATTTAGGTTAAATTCCAGAGGTTTTGTTTTGGTTAATAAAGAACCAATGCAAAAAAGATGAGGTGAAATTAAAAAACAAAATTAAAAAAAAAATGAATGGTAATTACACCAGAATAGAACAATTAAATGTGGTTATGAGATTTAGTTTCAATACTTGTTTAAACCAAATAAAATTATATCTTTCTTTTTCCCATTCCCTTTCTTTCATCTAGTTCCTTCTGAGTATCCTCTCATGCCTTTCCTCAAATTGATAGCCTCTTTTTTTCTGTGATTAGTATTGTTTATTGTATTAATTGATGTATGTATATGTATGCATAAATATATAAATATTAATGTGTTTGTTTTGTTGTTTGTGCATTTGAAAAGTGAAAAGACATATTATTGTAGCAAGTACCACAGACCAAGAGGATAAAAATTAAAGTCAGAAAAAGTAAAAAACAGAGTTGACTAAAGCCTGTTTTTATGAATCAATACTTTATCTTCTATAGGATAAAGCTCTTGCTTACAGAGATAATTACAAAATAAATAGTTTTTCATTTGCTTTCATTCTTTATGCTCAATAATTTTCAAGATATATAAAAACAGCTCTCCATTTACCTGCAAATTTCATGATTTCCTTATTTTTCATTGCTGATAATACTCCATTGTGTAGATGTACCACAATTTCTGCATCCATTCTTCAGCTGAGGGGCATCTGGGCTGTTTCCAGTTTCTGGCTATTACAAATAAAGCTGCTACAATCATGACTGAGCAAATGTCCTTATTGTGTACTTGAACCTCTTTTGTATATGTGCCTAGGAGTGGTATGGCTGCATCTTGAGGAAGCACTATTCCTAGTTGTCTGAGAAAGCACCAGATTGCTTTCCAGAGTGGTTGTACAAGTTTACATTCCCACCAGCAGTGGAGGAGGGTTCTCTTTTCTCCACGACCTCTCTAGCATGTGTTGTCACTTGAGATTTTAATCTTGGCCATTCTGATGGGTGTAAGGTGAAATCTCAGGGTTGTTTTGATTTGCATTTCCCTAATGGCTAATGAGGCTGAGCATTTCTTTAAGTGTTTCTCTGCCATTCAATATTCCTCCACAGAGAGTTCTCTGTTTAGCTCTGTTTTTAATTGGATTACTTGGTTTGCTATTCATGAAATTTGCAGTTAAATGGTGGGACCTAGATAGGATCATCCTGAGTGAGCTGTCCCAGATGCAGAAAGACACACACGGTATATACTCACTCATATAGACATATAACATAGGATAAACCTACTAAAATCTGTACATCTAAAGAAACTAATCAAGAGAGAGGACCCTGACTAAAATGCTAAATCCCCATCCAAAAAGGCAAAGAGGATGGACATCAGAAGAAGAAGAAAACAGGAAACAACCTAGGAACCTGCCACAGAGGGCCTCTGAAAGGTTCTGCCCTGCAGACTATCAAACCAGACACTGAGACTTATGGCCAATTGTTGGGCAGAGTGCATGGAATCTTATGTAAGAAGTGGGAAGTAGTAAGAGCTGGAGAGGACGGGAACCCCACAAGGAGAGCAACAGAACCAGAAACTTTGAACACAGGGAACTTCCTAGAGACTCATACTCCAATCAAGGACTATTCATGGAGATAACCTAGAACCCCTGCATAGATGTAGCCCATGGCAGTTTAGTGTCCAAGTGGGTTACATAGTAATGGGAAGAGGGACTGCCTCTGACATAATCTGATTGGTCTGTTCCTTGATCACCTCCCTCTGAGGGGGGAGCAGCCTTACCAGGCCACAGAAGATGACAATGCAGCCACTCCTGATGTGATCTGATAGATTAAGATCAGAAGGAAGGAGAAGAGGACCTCCCCTATTAGTGGACTTGAGGAGGGGCATGCATGAAGAAGGAGGAGAGAGGGTGGGACTGGGAGGGGAGGAGGGAGGAGCTTATGGGGAAATACAAAGTAAATAAAGTGTAATTAATAAAAAATAAAAAAGAGAAAAAAAAACAGCTCTCTGGGGGATTTTTCCATTTAACCTGATTTTATAACAATGAAAAAATGACATCCTAACAGTTAATGTATGGTGCTTAGACATTATTTATTTCTTGGGATGTCTGTGAGCATGTATCTAGAAGATATTGCCATTTAAACTGGCATGCTGTCTGAGGAAGATGGCTTTCCACATTGTGGGTACGCATTGTCCTGTGTGCTGCTGATTATTACAGAAAACAATGAGAGTACACTGAACTTTTCTTCCTGTCTTGAGTTTTTTCATTATTAAATGACCCAAAATTTGATAGCTTTACAACTTTATGAATAAAAAACACAGCTTTTATAAGGTTTTTGTTTATTTATGTACTTATATATATGGTTTGTATAGTTTGTATACTGTTTGTTGAGAAAACTGAGACATTTATCTCTTCCAACTTTTGGAAAGTCCTCATGCCTTAATTTTCAATCAGGCATGAAGCCACTGGATTCTCCTTCTCAGATCATTAGCCATGTATTGGGATAAATATCTTTGATTTTCCCAAGCCTAGAATTAGCAGAAGCTTCCTGAATGTAGCTGATAGTTGTGTTTATATTGCTAGTTGTTTTCATCTCTCTAGAGAACCCCAATAAACACACACAATTTTTATGCCATTAGGGAAATGCCTTTTAGTAAGATATAGTAAAGTGTATAGATTGCAGGACCAGCTGTCCTAAATTTTTTTCCAAGTCCATTATCAGAAATACGCTATTGTCAAAATTAACTTTCAACAATGATTATATATGCCTGTAATTATGTTTTGGACTTTTTACATTGTTTTCAATTCTGAATAATTGTTTTCCTTTTTTTTTTTTTTGGTTCATTTTGTGTAACGAATTTTGGGGCTTTTTGCTATTATCTTTGCTTGCCTCTCAGAAACTGAAGCTAAGTCCCTAGTGCTGAAGACATCACACATTTAGGACCCAGGACTCAGATTATTCACTTTGGGTCTGACATGAGAGCTGTCTTTTTATGGTCTAGTTTCCATGATACAGAAAGTACAATGTAAGCTGTAAAAGGAGTGAAACAACCATAGCCCTATCCAGCTTGATCTCTATAAACCACAGCAATGACCAGTAGAGCATATATTTCTAAAGGTAGGGTAGTGGAACTCATTTCCTGACAGTTATCGTCAGCTGTATAATTAGACTGAAGGCCTTTTGAATAGGAGGGAAATCATGTCTGGTCCGGGAACCTACTCAACTACCCACGGCTAGTGAGGTCACGAATCTTGGGGGAGAAGCAACTCCTGCTACTTAACTAGACCAGCATAATTTCTAACTACGTTCTAAAACTTATCTTACACTCACAGATAAGTGTAGCTCTCAGTTTTCATCAAAGAAGCTTCTCTTACCAACAATAGAGACCATTACAGAAAGGTAGAACTGGACACAATACAGAGATAAGCAGATCGTGGCAAGCCGGCCACACTGGGTCCATTTATAACCAATACCTACATCCAATGCTCAGTGTGTACCATGGTAAAGGTAGAAGAAAGACTGTAAGAGACAGCAGACCAGGATGTTTGTTGTGACAGCATTTCTTCTAGAAATAGCTTCATTAATAATAACCGAAGAATGACAGTGTATATAGACATACTAAAATGGGATGGAAAAATATAACAGGTTCCTAAATCTGGACAAAGAACTACAGAAATTGATTTGAGACTGAGTTGCTGAGGGATTGATTGTTGAGAGAGGGTAAAGTAGCCTCTTTCAGAGACTAATCGTATACAAAATGATTAGCTCTGAAATAATGTGCACACAAACAACAAAGATGGACTGTTGTTTGTCGTTGTATATTGATGTATCTCTCTATAGGCAAGGATAATAGTCAAAGAAAAGGAGTTCATAAATTTGAGTGAGGAACAAAGAAAAGGCTTAAGGGAGGAAGAATAAGAAAGGTTGGAGAGAGAAAAGGAAAGGGACAAGTGATATAATTACACTTTCAATAAAAATATATTAAAAATAAAAGTAGAACAGCAACCCAGACAGGCTTTAGGAACAAGTTCAGACTTCCAAATGGAATCAGGAAGGCAACAGATCTGGATGTAAGTATTAAATCTTTCATTCAGATGTCATGGCAGCACATAGACAATGTGTCAGTAAATTCCTTGTGGTAAAAATAAATAAAAATCTCATTTATTTATTTTGTGCCCGTATGTATATTTTGTGTGGTCACATGTGTTCCATGATTTGTGAAGAGATAACAGAATAGTTTTTAGAAGTTAGTTCTCCACCATGTGGGTTGGGGATTGAACTTAAGCTGTCAATCTTGGTAGCAGGAGCCTGTATTTGTTTACCCATATCCTGAGTCACCACAACAACAGTTTTAATTGTGAGTATATTTATTAGATTTAAAGATCTGATTTTGTTCTCAAACAATTTATTTAGACACTACTTACCTGATATTATTATTTATTTGCTGAAAGGACAATACATGCTTTGAGGTGCTAGAACTCTAGTTCTATCAATTATCTTTTTAATATAAAATTTGTCATTCATTTTGGGAGGTAGAATTTCAGAGAAAATCAATGATTTCCTTCAATAATTTTGGATCCCTTCAAATTTTTTTACTTTTCTTTTTCATCAAAATTTATCATATTCTGTTTTTCAGTTTATGGCAATCATTAGAAATAATACAACACAGATCACAATGGTGGTATTTTTATTATGAAGACATTGAGTCATGTAATCTGCAAAATTTTTATTGTCCACAGTTCTTATTTAAGCTTTACATACATACCCATACACATGAATGCACATCTTGCTTAGTTATGTTTTTAGATATCCTTAGTGTTTTAAGTATAATATGTTGAAGGTATACTTTAACAAATGAAATCTTGTTAGTGTTCCATTAGTATGACAAAGCAGTTGAGGAAATATCTTGAAGCAAGGATTGATTTCATAAAGCTTTTATTGTTGTCTCCACAACTATGCTTTGGGAGGCAGATGGGACCAGTTCATGAAGGAACATGGCAGTGACATGCTGCTTAACTTAAGAGAACAAGAAGGTAGATAACTTTCAAAACTCACATTTCTACTGAACCTCTTTATCCAACCAGGCTGCACTTTTTTATAGCCCGTGAAGTCAGAGCCAAATGATGCAACAGCTGCCTGGTGGCAAGTCTGTCCAGAGACCAAGTCCTCAGCTTATGCACCATTTTTAGAAACTTCATACCCACACTATAATACTAATTTGATATAAAAAGAAATCTTTGTTTTTAAATTATATTTTATAGAAAATGGATTACCTATATAACATATCAAACTATACTTTGTTTCAAAATAGTTCAAAAGCTGAGAAGACTAATGTATATGTATATCTGTATGTGTATGTATATGTATATGCTTACCTTTGTAGTAAACACAGATATACTAAGAATATATTGCATACATGACTATATAGTATACATACATAATATGTAAGTTTTGAACAAGTATCAACAGAGTATCTATCCAGCTATAAAAGTTCATATCAAATACATGTTTTTTGGCTACTGACATTGGCAAAAAAAACTTTCTTTTAGTGGAATACATACATACACACATATATATATATATATTCCTATCTCCATACTATGTATATATGTGTATATATATATGTACATATACATATATATATATATAGATCATGAATTTTGTATATAAAAGGTCCATTAGACACATAGCTCACATGTATTTTATGAATTACTGCTATGTTTTATTTATAAATAAATTACATAAATGTATCATATTGTGGTGAACAAGAAGTAATATTGTTTGAATTTTAAATGAAATCCAATGTTTCATTTAGTTTTATGTCATTTAAAGATATATCCTAGAAGGAGAACACAATCATAATGAGAAGTGATGTTAAAAAATGTAGAATTGCCAAATGTATTTTCAGTATATATTGAGTAAAATACATCAGTGTTTACAAAGTGCCTTTCCCATTTCAGGAGATAAATTTTCCAGAATATAACTCAAACTCTAATTTTATCTGTACAATTATTATAGCTTAAGAAGCTCACATTATAAAATATCAGATGGATGGTATACCAGAATGACTTAAAAGGGTAATAGTTGAATAGGATATACAATGGCTAGATAGGCTGGTAAACCTTTAGGGAAAGAAGGCAGTGTGTCTGCCACGGCAAAAGGCAGAAGAGAAGCAGATCCTGCTCAACTGTTTCAGAAGCAAATACGTGAATGTGGCATGTAGCCAGTAAAAGTTGCTAGCTTTGCAAAGATAAAGAAAGGAATGTTTCCTTTTAACAAAAATAGACTCTTGTTGGTAGGAATGAGAAGTCTCAGGCGAAGCTGGAGCAGAGTTTCTGAAGGGTGAAGGAAAATATGTGCCTCCATTTTGTTTTACTGAACTGCACAGGAAAATCAACATTTTGCTCAGTTAAGATGTTCATGCTTCTTGGAGATCACTGCTTTGAATTGTAATCACATTAAATAAATTTTCTTGTAGTCACAAAAAAAAACAAACTCTGTAAACAAAAATAAAATAATAAACAAGAAAAATGGTAGTACCACACCAATATGACTGGGTCATTGGCATTTATGTTTAATTTATGAACTGGCTTTCAGTGTGCCTTTCATTCACAGGCCACATTTTTACTTGTGAAAGATGCCACCTTCCTTGCCATGTTCATAAAGGCTTGCTTGACTTGCTGGTTCCTCAGACTATAAATGAAGGGGTTTAGCATGGGGGCTACTGAGGTATTTAACACGGCAACTCCCTTGGTCAATGATGCTCTATCTGCTGCTGAGGGTTTAATGTACATAAAAATGCAGCTGCCATAAGAGATGGAGATGACAATCATGTGGGAAGAACACGTGGAAAAGGCCTTTGTCCTCTGATTAGCAGAAGGAATCTTCACAATTGTTCTGATGATATATGTGTAGGACAGAAATATTAACACCAAAGTGAACATTAGGGTAAAGACAGCACAGAAAAAAAACCCATTTTCTCCAGGAACTTTGTATCTGAACAGGAAAGTTGAAGCAGGGGAAAGTAATCGCAGGTATAGTGGTCAATGATGTTGGACCCACAATAATCAAGCTTTAGGAGCAACATGAGTGCAGGGAAGATGATCAGGAAAGAAACCAGCCAGGAGGCAAAGACAAGCATTGTGCAGACCTTCTGACTCATGATGGTCAGGTAATGCAGTGGCTTGCAGATGGCAATGTAGCGATCATAGGACATGGCAGCTAGAAGGTAAAACTCAGTGACTCCCAAAAGGATGAAAAAGAATAACTGAGCTATGCAATCGTTGAAGGAAATAGTTTTATCTCCTGAGATTATGGTGCCCAAGAACTTGGGTATAGTGACAGTTGTGAAGGATATTTCTAAAACAGAGAAATTCCTGAGGAAGAAATACATGGGAGTCTGGAAGTGAGAATCCAGCAAGGTGAGAGTGATGATGGTCAGATTCCCTGTGATGCTGAGAGTGTAGGTGATGAAGAGAAAGATGAAGATCACAACCTGGAGCTGAGGGTCATCTGACAGTCCCAGAAGAATAAATGCTGTGATTTCTGTATGGTTTCTCATTTGGAACTCACTTTAAAACAAAACAAAACAAAACAAAACAAAACAAAAAATGTTAGCCAGACATATTGACAACAACTACAACAAAAAACGAAACAAAAAAACACAGATAACAAGCTTGAATTACAAAATATAAACCTTTCAGTGTGTAACTAGAATTTTCTAAAAATATGCTTTCTCTACATCCAGGTGTGTTGGAAGCCACAGAACAATAGCAGTGGTATGGTAATTCCTTTCATTTTGTAGATAAAAGAAACCTTTATTGAAAGCATATTTTTAAACTAAATTAATTGGTAAAAAACATGAGATAGCAATCATTTCAACCTATGTATATTAAATATTGTGGAAAAAATCTGGAGTGACTTTGGAGAGAAAAGAACTTACAAGAACGGTTTTGGGGCATGTAAATCAGTACAGTCATAAGGCATCTTTCCAGGGCTCACTATGAAACTATGGTATGATTCAGTGATCTCAAAGAAAAGTATATTCAAATAGAAAGAAAATATTAATACTTCCATGTTTGTGGTCACACTGTTCTAATAACTTCAATATCAAATCAATGTTGCAGCACATCAGCAGATAATGTGTTATAAAAATATTTTTTTCTCAGCCAGAAAAAAGGTTGAGGTCCTTGAATTTGCACCAAAATATCTGTAAATGGAGAACAAAGTGTTGAGCAAAATAAGACAAACACAGAAAGACAGGTACTATATATTTCATTCACATTTTAAAAGTTTGAAATTCTCACATAAAAGAAGTTGTTAGTAGAAAATTTAAAGGGTATGGCTTTCTCTGGACAGAAGAAGGATGTTTGGATATGATGAATGCTTGCTGTGTTTATGCAGAAACTTCATGTAATTACTCTAATACATAAAATAAATATGAATGAACAACAAAGGTAAACAAAACAAAATAAAAAAAACCAAATCCATTGATTTCGCACAGCCTGGAGTAGTAAGACTTCAGGACCCATGTAGCTTTTATTTTTTTAGAGATGCCTCCAAAATATTATCACAAATAGCATCACTTTTGTGTCATTCTTTTCATCTCCTTGCAAATTTTCCTTCATGCAACTATTTAATGGTATTAAGAATTACAAAAAGAATGAAAAAGTTTTTTTTTTATTTTTAGAAGGGATTGCTCTGTCTTTAGCCAACTATCAATGTTTAAAACATCATTTTTCAAATTCCTGTACAGATCTTTTCAGAAGTTAGATGTGCCCAAAGAATTTTTCCTCAATAGTATTTTCTTTTTTAAAATGTAATTATTTTTTATAAATTACAGTTTATCACTTTGTATCCCCACTGTAGCCTCCTCTCTCATCCCCTCCCAATCTGACCCCCCCCATCTCTTCGCCAAGTCCATTGATTGGGGCAGTCCTCCTTGCCTTCTTCCTCTGACCCTGGCTTATCAGGTCTCATCAAGACTGGCTGCATTGTCTTCCTCTGTGGACTGGTAAGGCTGCTTCTACCTCAGAGAAAGGTGATCATAGAGTCAGCAACTAAGCTTACGTCAGAGACAGTCCCTTTTCTTTTTACTAGGGAACCCACTTGGAACCCACATGGGTTACACCTCTGTAGGGGTTCAAGGTTATCTCCAAGTATGGTCCTTGGTTGGAGCATTAAAAGGCAGAAAGACATTATCCACATCAACAAAATCTGAAATGAAAAGGGGGATATAACAACAGACACTGAGAAAATCCAAATAATCATTAGATCTTACTTCAAAAGCCTATACACCACAAAATTTGAAAATCTAAATGAAGTGGACAATTTTCTTGATTGACTCCACTTGCCAAAGCTAAATCTAGAACAGGTAAATCAATTAAATATTCCTACATCCCCTAAGGAAGTAGAAATAGTTATCAAAAGTCTCCCATCCAAAAAAAGGTCAGGGTCAGATGGTTTCAGTGCAGAATTCTACCAGACCTTAAAAAAAAGCTAACACCAATATTCTTCAAACTACTCCATAAAATGGAAACAGAAGGAACATTACCAAACTCATTCTATGAAGCCACAGTCACCTTGAGATCTAAACCTCACAAAGACCCAATAGAGAAAGAGAATTTCAGGCCAATCTCCCTATGAATATTGATACAAAATACTCAACAAAATAATTGTAAACTGAATCCAAGAACACATCAAAGATATCATCCACTATGACCAAGCATGCTTCATCCCAGGTATGCAGGGGTGGTTCAATATATGGAATACATCAATGTAATCTACCATATAAACAAACTGAAAAAAAAAACATGATAATCTTCTTAGATGCTGAAAAGCATTTGGCAAAATCCAACACTCATTCTTTATTGAAGAAGTTATCAGAATATTGGAAGATCTCCTGCACTCATGGGTTGGCAGGATTAACATAGTGAAAATGGCATCCTACCAAAAGCAATCTACAGATTCAATGCAATTCCCATCAAAATACCAACACAATTTTTTACAGACCTTGAAAAAACAAATCTCAACTTCATATGGAAAAACAAAAAACCCAGAATTGCCAAAATGATCCTGTTCAACAACAGATCATCTAAAGGTATCTCCATCCTTGATCTCAAGCTGTACTACAGAGCAATAGCAATTAAAAAGTGGCTGGCATAGAAACAAAACAATGGATCAGTAGAATTGAATAGAAGATCCAGAAATCAACCCACACACTACTTAGGGATACCTGATTTTTGACAAATATGCCAAAACCATACAATGAAAGAAGGGGGATATAGAAAGACCTAAAAGGGACAGGAGCTCCACAAGGAGAGTAACAGAACCAAAAAGTCTGGACACAGGGGTCTTTTCTGAGAATTATACTCCAACCAAGGACCATTCATGGAGATAACCTAGAACCCCTGATCAGATGTAGGCCATGGCAGCTCAGTATCCAATGGGTGTCCTAATAAGTAGGTTCCCTAATAAGGGGAGGAGGGATTGTCTCTGACATAAACTCAGTGGTTGGCTCTTTGATCATCTCCCCCTAGAGGGGGAGCAGCCTTATTAGACCACAGAGGAAGACAATGAAGCCAGTCTTGGTGAGTCCTGATAGTCTAGGTTTAAAGGGAAGGGGAGGAAGACCTCTTCTCTCAGTGGACTTGTAGAGGGGCATGGGAGGAGATGAGGAAGGAAGGGTGGAATTGGGAGGGAATGAGAAAGTAGGCTATAGCTGGGATGAAAGTGAATAAACTGTAATTAATAAAAATTAAAATAAAAAGAAATAGTTGAAAAAAAAGAAAAGAAAAGAAACTGGCTGGTGGGTTGATGGAATCAAATAGAAGACCCTGAAATAAACCCACACACTACTTATGGACACCTGATTTTTGACAAAGATGCCAGAACCATAAAATGGAAAATAGATAGAATCTTCAACAAATGGTGCTGGTCTAACTGGATGTCTACATGTAGAAAAATGCAAATAGATCCATACCTATCACCCTGCACAAATCTAAAGTGCAAGTGGATCAAAGACTTCAACATAAAACCAGACACACTAAAGCTATTAGGAGAAAAAGTGGGGAAGAGCCTTAAACTCATTGGCACAGGAGACAACTTCCTGAACAGAACACCAACAGCACAGGTTCTAAGATCAACAATCAATAAATGGAACCTTATGAAACTGAAAAGCTTCTGTAAAGCAAAGGACACTCATCAGAACAAAACCAACAGCCTACAGATTGGGAAAGGATCTTCACCAACCATACATCTGACAGGGGGCTAATATCCAAAATATATAAAGAACCCAAGAAGTTAAACAGTAACAAATTAAGTAATCAAATTAAACAACTAGGGTACTGAGCTAAACATAGAATTCCCAACAGAGGAATATCCAATGGCAGAAAAACACTTAAAGAAATGCTCAACATCATTAGCTATCAGGGAAATGCAAATAAAATGACCTTGACATTTCACCTTACACTCATCAGAATGGCTAAAATAAAAACTCAAGTAACAACACATGCTGTAGAGGATGTGAAAAAAAGGAACCTTCCTCCATTGCTGGTGAGAATATAAACTTCTACAACCACTTTGAAAATCAACCTGGTGCTTTCTTGGAAAATTAGGAATAGTGCTACCTCAAGAACCTGGAAACAACCCAGATGTCCATCAACAGAGGAATGGATAAAGATATTGTGGTACATTTATACAATAGAATACTACTCAGCAGTTAAAATCAAGGAAATCATGAAATTTGCAGGCAAATGGTGGGATCTAGAAAAGATCATCCTGAGTGAGGTATCCCAGAAGCTGAAAGACCCACATGGTATATACTCACTTATAAGTGAACATTAGACATATAATATCAGATAAACATACTAAAATCTGTACACACAGAAGCTAAGCAAGAAGGAGGACCTTGGTTAAGATGCTCAATCCTCATTCAGAAAGGCAAACAGGATGACCATTGGAAGAGGGAGAAAACAGTGAACAGGACAGGAGCTATCACTAATGGCCTCTGAAAGACTCTACCCAAGAAGATGCTGAGACTCATAGCCAAACTTTAAGAAGACTACAGGGAATCATATGAAAGAAGGGAGAGATGGAAAGACCTGGAGAGGACAGGAGCTCCACAAGGAGAGAAAAAAATCTGGGTCCAGTGATCTTTTCTGAGACTGATACTCCAACCAAGGACCATTAATGGGGATAATCTAGAACTCCTGAATAGATGTAGCCCATGGCAGTTTAGTGTCCAAGGTGAGTCCCTAATAAGGGGAACAGGGACTGTCTCTGACATGAACTGATTGGCCTGTTCTTTGTTCACCTTTTTCTGAGGGAGGAACAGCTTTACCAGGCCACAGAGGCAGACAATGTAGCTACTCCTGATGAGACCTGATATACTAGGCTCAGATGGAAGGGGAGAGGAATGGGTGGAGAAGAGGGAGGGAGTGTGAGTTTGGCAGGGGTAGAGGGAGGGTGTATACTTGGATACAAAGTGAATAAACTGTAATTAATTAAATACATATATAATTTTTAAATGGTCAAAAAATGATAGTACAAAATTATTAAATAAATAAAAGGATAGGATCTTGATCTCCAGAAGTAGGAAAAGATGGTATTTATAGCATTCTATTTAAGGGTTTTCAAAGATGTCTAAGAGACAAGAACACTTTTGTGGATTTGTAATGCCAACACTTGCAATTTTGAGGCATGGGGATTGCAAATTCATAATGCAAGACCCTGTCTCAAACAAAACAAAATAAAACAGATACCTAATGTTCCTGTGGACTCAGTTAAAATGATTGAACAATTCCAAGTTGATGGAGTGCCAAAAGATAGAAAGATCTGTGCTTTGTCTGGGCATTGTCTAGACCCTTTGGTGTATCTGCTGCTGTGAGGGGTCTTAAACTGCTTGCCTTGTTGCTCTGGGGTAATTATTAAAAAACATTCTGTAAAAAAAAAAAAGAAACAACAACAACAACAACAAAACAACAAACAAACAAACATAAAAACCAACTATCCTGGGCCCATAGGGGCTCGCAGAGACTGACCCATCAGTGAAAGGGCAGGCACGGGACATACCTAGGCCCTTTGCCCATTTGTAACAGATGTACAGCTTGGTCTTCATGTGGAATCCCTAACGTCAGAAACAGGGGCTGTCTCTTACCCTGTTGTCTGCCTTTGAATTCTTTCTCCTAACAGTGCTGTCTTGTCTAGTCAAAAAAGGAAAAGGATGCACCTAGTCCTACTGCAACTTGACATGACAAGGTGGGTTGACATCCATGGAATACCTCCCCTTCTTTGAGGAGAAAGGGATGGGGAGGTGAGGTGAGAGGGAGAATGTGGGTGGAGAAGAGGAAGAGGAAGCTGTGATTGGGATATAAAGTAAACTAAATTAATGAATGAAAAAAAATGTGGTCCTGAACTAAACAGAGAATTCTTGTTTGAGGAATCTGAAATGTCTGAGAAAGACGTAAAAAAAAAGTGTTTAATATCCTTAGCCATGAGGGAAGTGCAAATCAAAACTACTTTGAGATTCCATCTTACACCTGTCAGAGTGGCCAAGGTCAAACACAAGTGACAATACATGCTGGTGAGGATGTAGAGCAAAGAGAACACTCCTCCATTGCAGGTGGGGTTTTAAATTTACAGAGCCAATATAGAAATCAATACAGCATTTCCCCTGAAAATTGGGAATTTATCTACCTCACGATATGGTTAGGTTATTCCACACCAGGGCGTACACCCCAAAGACACCCTATCCTACCACAAGGATACTTGGTCAACTATGTTCATAGCAGCTTTATTCATAATACCCAGAAACTGGAAACAACCTAGATGTCCCTAATAGTCTTAAGCATGAGGTTGACAAATATCAGAGAGATTCAGAAGGGAACAACAAAGCTAAATCCTCAGGTGTAGAGCATGCAGTTCCCATAAGTTTACAATGCTTTAGCTGACCCGTTGTCATTCTGAAAGTTTTCTTTCTCTCTACTTGATTTTCTTCTATTTAAAATAAATGTTACTATCACCCATATTCTATCATGTACCTTAATAGCTTTATTTACTTATATTTAAAATCCAAGTTTAATGTTTCATTAAAAAATAAATTTTGTGATTAATGCCATAGACACAGAAAGAAGAAATCTCTCTGGATTTGGACACAGTCCACTTTCCTAGTTCTGCTAATTTCTTACTATATTGAGGATTGTGTCTCATCTACACATATAATAGTTTTTCACAGAATAAGTCAATCTCCTAGAATAAATTAGAGTAGTAAATAATTTAATAAATGTGAAATATTAGGAAAAATCTAAAATTTTAATAGAAGTCATCTAGGCCTGTACAGTGAGAAGACAGTTCTTAACAATTGAAAAGTAAAACATTGGGAGTAGGATAATGGCCTGTGTCAGTGACTGTCTCAGGTAGTCATAAATATATCCTATTCTAAATGAATTACTTAACAGTAGCAGTAAAGAAAAGCCGGGCTTGCCCAGTTCTGTGGTGTTGGGAGCCGCATGATCGTCTCGCCAGCAGAAACGCACGCGGACTCAAGGATCCTCCCGCAACAAAATCTTTATTACAGTCACGCGATGAAAAGAGAAGAGGAGAGAGAGAGAGAGAACCCCGATGTGGCGCTGTTTATATAAGCCCGGGTCGCACCTAAGTGACGTGTCAATACCCTGATTGGCTGCTCACTCTTTACCCCACCTGATGACTCGGGCCCAGCATGCTTAGCGTGCTTACGCAATTCGCACATGTGTACTGGAGGCTGTTTACAGTTTTGAGGGTGGAATGTCAACGCCATCTAGTGGCGTCTGAGTCTCAGCTCTCCACACTGTGGAACTATTTGAACTTGGGCCCTGATACCTTTGCCTTGTCTATGTGAGGCTGGCCTCTCCCTTTGTACTACTCGTGATGCTTAGCTTTACTTGTCTTTTTACCACAACCGCCACTGTAGCCAAAGCCACTGCCACCACAGTCTTACCCTCTGCCACATCTCTCGTCACCTTGTATTGTTAACTGTATTTACAGTTGTTATGCCGCAATCCATGGCCAGCTCTGACATCTTCTAGCAACATTGTTTCTGAAAGTGACACTAGCAGAACACACAGACACACATACTCACAATAAGCAGTGCTTATATAACTTTATGTTGACTCCAAATCACTATTTTATTTCTGCAGCATAAATAACACTTACCGCATAAATTCTGCAAGATTGTATTAAATCTCCTGAGCTCGTCACATTTAAACTGTACCACTGCCTCCAACTTTCTTGCTACTCTGTATTCTTGAAAATGGGATAACACCATATCTTTAATTAATGTAAACACAGTTCAGTGTTTCATATAATTTATTTAGGTTAAATGGAGCTTTAGTTCAGTTAATTTTCATTGTATATATGGTTTGATCACCTGCTCTCCATTCTATGTTGTATAGCAGTAGGGAAATGAGTTTGGTGGTTTTCTCTGTTTTACAGAATGTATAATCCATAATTATATATTTCACTATATATGTTACATACTTGTTTCAAACTCCCTCAGTTCAGCAAATTTAAATGAAAGAATATGTAAGAGTATTGGTTATAATTATACATTTTTAAATAAAATATTATTTAAAGCTCCTTTCTTAGCTCTATAAGCCATCTCTTTGATTCTGTTTTCTCTTGTTCTGAAGCATCATTTATTTCATCAGTTTGTTATGGTTATAGTATGGGTTTTCTATAACACCTGTAAGTCACAATTAACTTTTCTTCAGATAGAGAATTAAATTAATTAATTAAATTTTAGAGCTATATCTAAGTATTTTAACCTTTTCCCCCCAGGTTTATCATGGTTTTATTTTCTTAAACTTTTTGTTAATTTTAATATTTTCCTAAATAATAATGCTAGTGTTTATTTCTTTTAAATCTATGAAAAGATGTAGGAAGATCCGTGTGGAGAGGTATGCGTGGGCAACAGAGGGTTTATGAGAGGAAGAACACAACAACAACAACAACAAAAGGATTATTTCTAGAGACAGTCTTCAAAACCTAGAAAAACAATATTAAAGATTCTAGTTGGAGGATATCCACTGTATAGAACCAGAAGTAGAAAAATATGTTTTTATGTAAACTATTCATGAAAAGTCAATGGAGCAAACATATTTTAACATACAGAAAACTTAATGAGTATCGTGGGTAATCATAGACCTTCAAGGAATTTAGCTTCCGTATTAATAAAAGAGCACATGCTTCTTGAAGTTTTCAACTTCAGGGTGTAATTGTACAGCATACAAAGACGTTATATCTTAATGGATTTACCTCTTCATCCAAGCTTTTCTATATGAATTCAGATCCTTTTTTTTCTCCTCAGAGTGCTTGACTTGCATAATTAATCTTTCATTTCCTTCCACACATCTAATCAAAATTTCTGCTATACTTCATCAAACATATTTGAGACATATTTCTAACATGGGAATAAAAACTAACAGTGATCATTAATATTTAAGTGTGCTGGCTATAAAGCACTTTGAGGGAGTTTATTCTGAGAACAGCCTCATGTCAAACCCAAATCCCTGACACCAAGTGAGTTCTTACCAGAATCCTCCAGTAAACCAACGGTAATGCTCAAGGGAAACAAACTCTCTACTGATGGATGTATGGTGCTCAGGAGCCAGAGAGAGATTTTGAAGCATTCCCTTTTATTTCTTATGGACATGCTGTATGTTAAATAATGCTAGATAGTCTAGTCCTTTACTAATGCTGCTTAGCTTTCCAACCTTTTCTGTTCATTCAGTCTTGTATTTTCAGTTATACCAGAAAACACATATCCAAAAGTAAACTTTAGTGATTACAAGTATCACAAGTTTTCTTTCTAGTTCATGAATTTAAAGTTTTATTCAGAGTTCAGGTCAACATACTATACAAAAAAATAACTATCTAAATCAAGATGTGGACAATACATGGTTCAGTCTCTAACCATAAAAACATCAGCTTTGTGCGGTGTTTCAGGATTCCTTGGAAACTTTCTGTTAATCTCAACAAAGCAATGGCTTCTTAGTAGAAGCTATTGAATTTTTAGCAAACATGTAACGTTGTAATTTCTTTTGCCTTAAAAAATAAAAACAGAGCCCTTCCTCTTGATTAGTTTTTTTAGGTGTACAGATTTTAGTAGGGTTATACTATATTATATGTCTATATGAGTAAGTATATACTGTGTGTGTCTTTCTGCTTCTGAGATAGCTCACTCAGGATGATCTTTTCCACTTTAAAATGCTCAATCCCCATCCAGAAAGGCAAAAAGGATGGCCATCAGAAGAAGGAAAAGACAGGGAACAAGTTAGGAGCCTGCCACAGAGGGCCTCTGAAGGGCTCTGTCCTGCAGACTATCAAAGCAGATGCTGAGACTTAGGGCCAACCTTTGGGTAGAGTGCAGGGAATCTTAGTAAAGAAGTGGGAAATAGTAGAATCTGGAGAGGACGAGAGGTCCACAAGGAGAGCAACAGAACCAAAAAAAAAAAAAAAAGCTGAGCACAGGGGTCTTTCCTGAGACTGATACTCCAACCAAGTAGCAAGCATGAAGATAAACCAGAACCCCTTGCACAGATGTAGCCCATGGCAGTTTAGTGTCCAAGTGAGTTCCTAAGTAATGAGAACAGGGACTGTCTCTGACATGAACTCATTGGTCTGCTCTTTGATCACCTCCCCCTGAGGGGGGAGCAGCCTTACCAGGCCACAGAAGAAGACAATACAGCCCCTCCTGATGAGATCTAATAGACTAGGATCAGAAGGAAGGAAAAGAAGACCTCCCCTATCAGTGGACTTGGGGAGGAGAAGGGAGAGGAAGAGAGGGATTGGGAAGGGAGGTAGGAGGGAGCTACAAGGGGGATACAAAGTGAATAAAGTGTAATTAATAAAAAAAATAAAACCAGATCTTGAGGTAGGTAGATGCATCTTCTTTAATCCAGAGCTTTAACCCAGCTCTAATAGGCTTCCAGCAGAATCCTTTATAAGGACATGGAAGAAGGAAGCTTTTGTTCTTTGTCTACCTGCTCTCAAGCCTTGCTAGCAAGTCCATTCTTTCACTGGCATTAGAGCCTACTTCTTTGGGATTCCAGCATGTATTGAAGAGCATATGAGGCATCCAGCCTTATGGACTGGCCGTGGCAGCTCAGTATCCAAGTGTGTTCCCTAGTAAGGGGAATGGGGGCTATCTCTAACATGGACTCAGTGGCTGGCTCTTTGATCACCTCCTCCTGAGTGGGGAGCAGCCTTACCAGGCCACAGAGGAAGACAAGACTATGCAGCCAGTCCTGATGAGACCTGATAAGCTAGGGTCAGATGGAGGGGAGGAGGACCTCCCCTCTCAATGGACTTGGAGAGGGCCATGGGAGGAGATGAGGAAGGGAGGGTGGGATGGGGAGGGAATGATGGAGGGGGCCACAGCTGGATACAAAGTGAAAAAACAGTAATTAATATAAAAAATAAAAAAATAAAAATAAAAACAGGTTATTTAGGTCACTGCAAGGTGCAGTGGGTGGGCAGTACCAAGAGTGCCAATCATATTTCCTTTTTATTACTTTGTGATGAATTTGGCTGTTTTGTCTAGAGAAATGTAAACATGATATTAATCAACTTTACAAATGATGGACACATTCAGTTGTCAGCATTAGCACCACTGACTACAAAAAGAAATTAACGACTTGGAGAGGGGCATGCGTGAAGAAGGGGGAAGGAGGGTGGGACCGGGAGGGGAAGAGGAAGGGGCTTATGGGGGATACAAAGTGAATAAAGTGTAATTAATATAATAAAATAAAATTTAGAGAAAAGAAATTAAAGGAAGAGACCATCAAGTCCCATTTTGTAAATTAATAAATAGGGAACTCTCATAGTTGTGTTTGTGGCAAATGTCTACTCAGAATGTAATACTTTCAGGTCTAGGTATAATCAATGAAGATAGTAAAAGAAATGTCAATAAAAATTATCACATAAAACAACATCAAGTTCCCATTTAGGAAATTATAAGGCCAATTTAGCATTATGGAAAAGTACATGCTCTTTGTGGTCACTGAGATATTGATTAAAATCACAAAGGGAACGTTTATGCATTTATGACATTGGATTAGTTAATTTGTTCAAATTTTGTTTTGTCTGCTAAAGTGAACTTGACTTTCATTTAACTTAATGCAGCATGGAGATTCAGAAAATTTGTACATTACACATTAATTTCTATAGTCAGCACATATTTATATAATCACTGAATACTTACAGTAAACACACATTCCCTGAAACACAGTACTACACAAACTTTGATTAAACCATAGGCATACATAATATGTCCTTTTTTAAAATCAATGAATAAAAAGAAACATTTTATTAAAGCTTGAGCAGTTAAGTAACAAATCAGTTGGAAACTGAGAGTTCCTACCCTGCCCTAATGTTTATCTTACCTCTGGTTCATACAGATTTTCAAACACTAGGAATGGCTATAATATTGAAGACAACAGTGAATGGTACTGCTGTAGTCCAGGAATATCAGAATTTTAAAAATACTTCTTCATCCTTTTGCTGAACTAACTTCTTCTACACTGCAAAAGTTTCTGTCCCAATCTTCCCATTTTATCAAGTGGCTACAGTTCATTGATTACAAAGAGAAAGGATCAAAAATTTTTAAAATGATAGCATCTGTTAATAAATGTTTTAACTATCATCTCTGCAACCAGCTTAAGGAACTATTTGAGAGAATCATAATTGCTGGAAGTAGAATGTAATAAAGCACAAAGGAATATAAGCTACAGTAGACATTAGTGCTGAAATTGGATAAGGAGCCTTGAGGGAAAAGTTCAGCGACACAAAAGAGAAAATAAAACATGGCAATGACAACATTGCATGTGAAGGTGTTTTCCCTTGGGTATTATTATTTTTTGAAACAACTGTAGCAAGTGAATATAGAATATTATTTTTAAATAATTTTGAGGGTATCATATAGTATGTTTTGTTCACATTCACCCTGTCTTCCAACTCTTCTTAGAACTACATTCTCTTCCCTATCCACCTAACCTCATGTCCCCTTTCTTTTTCGCATCAAGTGTAACTTGTGCCACCCACATATTCTTGACTGTATGGTCCTCTGCTGGAACATGGTGGACTTACTAAGGGTAACCCTATTAGAGAAATCTTCCTCTCTCAGAAGCTTTCAGTTGCCATAAGTTCCTCTGTGACAAATGAGGCTTCCTTCCCACCTCTCCTCTCTTTGCTGGTATTTGGTCTGTCTTGAATTTGCACTGGGCTTGTGCATGCTATCCCAATTACTGTGCGTGTATATGCACAGCTGCTCCTTGGCTCTTGCAGTCTTTCTCCCCCTTATTGATTCTTAATGTGGGTATCGGCCAATGTGTTATGTTTTCCAGATTGTGAATCTCCTACAAAGAAATAGATGCATTTTTAGCTATGTTATCCTCAATATGCATGCCTGGATAGTGTTTATTACCATGATACTGCTTATGCCTTGCCCTTTTTTTCCCTATTAATTTTATTATTTAATAGCAATGCCACTGAAAAATTTCTTATTTTGACTGATTCACAATATAATATATATCTAAATGTAACATGGACCTTATTCTCTTCTTAATAACACCATATTTATACAGAGATAAACAAGATGTTAGTTACTTTAAAAAAACCAGTAAAATTGATTGTACATGATATTAGTGAAAAATATAACACAAGTAAAACAAAGATGAGGACTTTTTGGTTTGCTTTTCAAATCAAGTTATCATATTTGTTACTGCCCAATTTACTTGATCAAAACAGATTCTCTCAGCATCAATTTATTTATGACCACAAAAGGGCTGTGGTGATTATATTAGATATGGTGTAGAACACACTGAGTCTAAGATATGGCACAGATTAAATATATCTTATGGAAGAAAAGGTATTGTTTGGAAAATCACTCTAGATCTCAGATTGGACACTAAATTAATTTTCTATGTTGCTTTTATTTATCTTTTATTTTGTATAAATATGAAATAGAAAATTAATAAAACTAGAGAAAATTTGTTATTCAGTTTGATTAAGGGAGTCCAGGACAGCCAGGGCTACGCAGAAAAATCCTAACCTGAACTGTTTCCAGCCTTAAAGAAAGAAACAGACATTATTAGCCAGATAGAGCCAAGTAATTGTGGTAATGATACTTGCTTTTTTGCCAAATGCTGGAATGCTAGTAAATTTAGGTATGCCCTGGTTACTCGCATGCCTCACTGGGTGCCTGTGCCCATTGATGCCCCTCACGCTATGACTCTCTTCAGTCAGAAAAGGGATCTTGGAACTACAGCCACCATTGTTACTACCATCTCATTGACGGCTGTTGGAGCTACCACCAGGGCATTAGCCATGAGTCATACTGGGCAGACTGCTCAGAACCTGAATAATCATTTAGCCAATGTAGCTCATGCCTTAGTTGTACATAAAGGAATTAATGCTCAACTAAAAGGAAGCTTGATGGTGTTCAATCAGAGGATTGACCTCGTGCAGGAGCAAATTGATGCCCTATGGCAAATCGCTCAACCTGGCTGTCAATGAAAGTATGCTGGACTTCGTGTCACTAGCATACAACATGAGAATTTTTCCTGTGCTGCAAATCTGTCTAAACAATTGTCGAGCTATATTTTAGGTAATTGGACTGGAGAACTCGATACTACGATGGAGCAGCTGAGAGTGGCCATTGTCACAGTAAATTCTACCGGAGTGGACGCAGGACTAGCCACAGGATTATCAACATGGATTGCTGCAGCCATGAATCATCTGAAGGAATGGGCGGGCATGGGAGTGTTAGCAGGCCTTCTGGTGTTGGTCTCCTTGGTTTGCCTGTGGTATATATGCAAGATTAGAGTCTCACAACAGTGTGATGCAGCCATGATCATTCAGGCCTTTACAGCCATTGAAGCAGGACATTCTCCCCAAGCATGGTTGGATACCATAAAAAGCTAAAATGATACGCTCAGGATGCGAGGCTAAGCACTGCACTCAGGGTCAGCCGCTTTGGACCCAGAGAAGAGCATGTCTGATTGCATGCGGGTTGATGCCCCAGGTCCCGCCTCTGAGAAAAAGGTATCGGACGGGTCTGATGCTCTTTGGGTGGATGACACCTAAATGAACATCTGTACAAAGTCCCAATTTATTTCTAATATCAGAGATCAGACCTCTACTCTTGCCTGATGCGTCTAAAACAAAAAGGGGGAACTGTAGAGAGCTGCGGAATGCTATGCCTTAAAGATGGAGCTGGTTTCCGCCTTCCACCTTCCCGATGGTGAGTGCTCTCTGTCATGAACAATTCCACATTTGGCTAAGGCTGAGGATCTGGCTTGCTTCCATGTATGTGGACCTATCTGCATTGCCCCCGTGGCATGCCTGGGTTGGCTACCCAGAGGCTATTTAAGCTGTGGGCTGGCTTTCCCCGGGGTCCGAGGATTGTTCAATGTTCCTGAATAAACTGCATTGAAAAAAAAAAAAAAAAGAAAGAAACAGAAACAAATATGAACTTCAAATTGTCTGTAAGTAGGAAACCATGGCAGAGTCCCTGGCCCTTAAAACAAGATTCCTACAAGATGAAAAAAAGAATTATCTCTTGGGACAGCCCATATCACCTTTTTCATGTTATGGAGTGCCTGCAGGTGAATTCATGGGCTGGGTGCTAGAACCATTTATGCCTCTCACTCCTTCCATATAAAAGGAAGCACTGATTTTATTTCTCTGGCAGGCTCTTCAGCTTTGCATGGGTGAGAGTCTGCCTCTTGCTGTGCAAGCTGAAAAACATGGTCCTATCTGCTGAAAGGCCAGTCTCTTGTTTCTGTCTACTGTCTTGTTAAGCTGTCTCAGAAACCTAATATATAGTGCTGAAAACTGAGATGAGAATCTAAGGCCCACTGGTGACCTGAGTGCCTCATATAAAGGGACCTCCTTGCTTTCATCCACTCATCGTGGGCCTGAGTAGACCTGGCAGGGCCACTCATCTCTCAGGCAGACATTTCTTTTCACTCTCTGCCTCCACCAATCTCTCTTCTCACATTCATGTCTTGCTCTGACACAGTCTGACCTTCAGATGGGAGGCAAATTCTCCATTTGACAAACCAAAAATCCAACAAAGGCAAACAGCAGGAAAATATAACCCATGGGATCCAACTCAGAGATGCTCAGGTTAGGACTCAGGGCCCTTGGAAGGCCCTATCTATCCATTTTTGAAACTCACTTGGTTGAAGGTTCCAAGAGGTTTCCACTGATAATTGCTTGGTCTAGAATTTAAGAAAGCTCTGGTAACTTCCCATGACCAGTGGTCTCTAGACAATAACAACTGGAGGAGTTTGGGAATACAAACCCTACTTTCTAGGCCACTTCTTTTTGGTCAATCTGAAATCTGAGGGATGCTTCCAGGTGGTTTGATTTGATCCATGTTTTTACCTTGCTTTGACACATGTCATGGTTTCAATTGTCCTTCCAGTGGACATATCCACGATCTGCCTGCAGGATTACCTAAAAGAGCTCGATTTTGGAGACCCCAGACTGGGCTCAGGTGTTCTGTGCATGGTACAAGTCTGGCTTCAATGTTCTTTGGCAAACAGCCACTGCTGGCGCGATTTTGGGACTTTGGATTTTAGTGTCTAAATTGATACTGACCTACCACGTCTCCAAGGAAAAGGCCCAGAAAGCTCAGCAGGACTTATGTATCCAGGATGTATTTTAGCTCTAGAACCACAACAATTATCCCTACCTCACATTTAAACTATAATTGAAATATTTCTACCTATTAGAAAGAGTCTTTTGGGGAATGGCTGGATTCTGTCAAATCTGAATTACCAATTTTAGATTAGTGGGAAAATCTCTCTATAAGGCTTAGACTCTGAGCTCCTCATTTGGGTTCACCAATTGGAACAATTCTTTAATCAGATAGAGTGGGATCTCAGCATGCCCAAACTTGACAAATATTCAAATTCCAAAAGCTTTTCTTGTTATTAGTGGAAAAGGACAAAAACAAAATCAAACAAAAGCAATCATGCTTTGAGCATGGTGTATTGACAGAGCTGTTGCCTGTTGTATAGTTTTTAAAAAATTACATGGAGCATCAGAATAGTCTCCTTGTCTATGAGCTGTGGAAACCATAGCACTACAAGTGTAAAAATCTACTAAACTATGATTGGGGCAAAATCAAAACCATTCATACTCCATTAAGTAAAGGCAATAAAGTATTTACCTGAAAACAGACCTATGAAATGTCAGGCACTCCTCCTAGACAAGTCAGAGGTAAAGTACAACGGCAAAATTGATAACAACATAAATTCTGCCTCACTTATGTCCATGGTTATGTTGGAATCATCTCCTCCACTGCATCAGCAAGGCTGATCTAAGTCATAAACCCCTGAACAATTCAGAAGAGATGTGTTTCACTGATGGGAAGCAGTTGAAGAGGAGAAACAGGACCAGAGCCTACCATAGATGCAATCTGAAAACCTCCAACCAGGACATGCTGAGACTCACAGCCAAACTTTGGGCAGAGCACAGGGAGTTTTTATGGAAGAGTGGGCAGCCAGAAGGACTCATGGGGGACAGGAACTCCCGCAGAAGACCAATAGAGCCAACAAATCTGAGTCCTCTGGTGGGGAGGGGATGACTACAGAGACTGATGCACCAACCAAGGACCATGCATAGAGAGGACATAGGCCCCCTGCTCAGATGTAATAGGCAACTCAGGCTCCAAATGGATTTCCTAGTAAGGGGAACAGGGCTGATGCTGGCATGGACTATGTTGTCTGCTCTTTAATCACTTCCTCCATCAGGGTGGCCTTACCAAGCCACAGAGGAGGAGGATGCAGGCAGTCCTGATCAGACTTGATAGGCTAGGGTCAGTTGGTAGGGGAGGAGGGCTCCCTTTTTCTGAGAACTAGGGGAAGGGGATAGGGGCAAGAGAGAGGGAAGGTGAGCCCAGAGGAGATGAGGGCAGGGACTACGATTGAAATTCAAAATGAAGTAATTAAAAAATAAATCATTAGGGGACCCACATTAGACCTGAGCTGCCCATCAGCCACATCTTTGTAGAAGCCCTAGGTCTAGTCTATGCAAAGTCCTTCAGTTTCAGGAGGCCACTCTTGGCCTAGCTGTCCCTGTTGGTCTTCTTGTGAAGCACCTATCACCTCCAGGTCCTTTCTCCTCCCCAGTTTTCCACAAGGCTCCCTATACCTCTCCCAGTGTTTGGTTGTAAGTTGGAGCTGGGGTACTCTCTAACATGGTCTCTCTTGCCAGCTTTCCAATTACTTCTCCCTGGAGGTACTGCCTTGCCAGGCCACAATGGAAGAGGACACCCTCAGCTCCTAATCAACTGGGGCTAGTGGGAAGGGAGCCTCCTTTTTTCTAAGAAATAGGAGATGGAGATGAAAGAGAGGGAGGGAGAGATGAGGCTAAGACCAGGATGTAAAGAGAATAGATAGATAGATAGATAGATAGATAGATAGATAGATAGATAGATAAGAATTTTAAGACCAAACTGAGCTACATGGTAAGGTCTTTTCTCAGAAAAAAAAAAGAAACAGGAAAAAAACAATCAAAATAAAGGGCAAAAAAGAAAAGAAAGAAAGAATTTTCTTTTAATGGAGAAAATAAGACAGACTATGTGATGGTCAATGAAACAGCAGAAAATGAGGCTTCTACCTCAGCTCCAAAGACTGAAGTAACAACCATAACAAGGGTACTCATTTTAGAAAATGGGTAAAAAAGATGAATATCTCTATTCAAGTATGGCTTCATGTGGAAAGCTGAGAAAGCCTTTGAGTGAATGTGTGATGAGTGGATAAAATTACGAGTAAAGCGAATGTGATAACCACTACAGACCCCAGGAAAGAAGCTTAATCTTCACTAAGAAGGGCAAACAGGATAAACATTGGAAGTAGAAGACAGGGAACAAGACAGGAGCCTTCGCAGAGGGCATCTGAAAGTCTCTACCCAGCAGGGTATCAAAGGAAATAATGAGACTCACAACCAAATTTTGAGCAGAGTGCAGGGAATCTTATGGAAGAAGGGGGTGATAGAAAGATCTGGAGGGGACAGGAGCTCTACAAGGAGACCAACAGAACCAAAAATTTGGGCCCATGAGGGTCCTGCAGAGGCTGATGAATCAACCAAGACCATTTCTGGAGAGACCTAGTCCCCCTGCTCAGATGTAGCCAGTAGGCAGCTCAGTATCCCTGTGTGTTTCTTAGTAAAGGGAGCAGGGGCAGTCACTGTAATGAACTCAGCTCTTTGATTCCTTCCTGCCTGGTGAGATGGCCTTACCAAGCCACAGAGAAAGATGATGCAGACAGCCCTGATGAGACCTGATAGGCTAGGTCAGATAGTAGGAGAGGGGAACCTCCCCTTCTCAGTAGATTAGGGGAGGGGAAGGGATGTAGGGTAGGACTGGGAGGAGATGAGGGAGAGGACTAAAACTGGGATACAAAGTGAATACATTGTAAAAAATAATGATACTAATAATAAAGAAAAAAAATTAAAAAGAAATATTCTACCTCAAAAAATAGAAATGTGAAGCAAATTGATTTTTTTTCTCAAGTCACAGTAAAAAAATAGCAATATGGTTCAGTGTAGAGCCCTACAACCAAACAGATGTTTAACACCAGAAAAATTTTGGAACATTAAGTGAAGTCATTTTTCCTTCTAAAATTAAACCTATGCTTTAAAAAAAATCCTGAGAGAATGTATATTATTGAAGAGGACCAAAGCCTCAAACCCATGGTTGCTGACAAAGGCTTCTTCTGGCCCAGGTACGAGTGTCACGAATGATTGACTAGTGTGTATAAAAGTTGATGGCTGCAACCCGAGGCTGCTCCCCTCCAGGGACTTCCTACCTAGACTAGCCAACCCACCTCCTGTTACATATACTAAAAACGCTGAGTGTGTAATGCCAGGTTCACGGGACCCTCAGAGACCACCAGGAGACGACTCGATACAATTGCAAGAGAGCTTTATTATGAGATACAATTGAACTCAGGACCCAAGTCTCACTGACGCAGCAGTAGAGAAGTGGGATCACAAGCTCTGAGTGAACAGGATTTTTAAAGGGAAAGTCTGTGAGCAGGGGGTTTCCATGGCAGCAAGCAGGGGGGCACAAGTCTTGGTGTTACAGAATTGGGTGAAGTTTAGCAGGGTAGGGTGACCTTTTCTGAGACACACAATCACTATGGCTAAGGCATATAATCACAATGGCTATTTTTCTAAACTATATCTGAAACACTGGGAAGAAATCTCCCACCCGATTCCCATCCAGGGAGTTTATCTCTATTTTCTGTGAAGTATTTATTCTGTATTATTTCCTGGAGGCTATTGCTGGGAAAGTTAACTTTGTTTTCTGCCAGGTGTTCATTCTGTGATATTTCCTGGTACTTGAATTCAGTTCCCATTCAAGATGGCTCTTGATTTTAAAATGGAGTTATACTCAGGCTAACTATACCCAGGCTAACTTAAACTCTTAGAGGGGTTTTGGGTTTTGGCACAGTTGGTGCCATTCTTGAATAAGTGAGCAGGCCCACCATATCTCAGCTTTTCTGTCAAGTGTATCTGTGTGTCTGTCCTTTATTCACTCCTCTGTCACATCAATCATATTTTCAGGACCAAACCATGTTGGACATGGTGTTTCATGCACATTTTGTAACCTGAGAAGATAAAGACTATTGGCAACCGACAATTCATCTGTAAATATATATATATATTCTAATATATATATAAATTGCAAGGGCCACCAGAACATAGGCTCTCAGAGTCCAAAAAGATAGGCTTAGAGATTCCTCAAGACTTGTCACTTTTTCCTTCAAAGATGAATGATATATATATATATACATATATATAATTATCTACATATATGTATATATAAAAACACATATATGTATATATATTATATAAACACACACACACATATATATATATATATTAACACATATATATGTATATATAAATGTATGTTCCCTAACTGGAAGAATAAGGTAGTGAACAAAGAAGATCATGGGAAATAAGATACCATCACCTCAAGCCCTTTACTGGAAAATAATTAAAGGAATACCTGACTCATTCCATTTAGGTAGAGATGCAAACCTGGGAAATGGTAGCTTACTATTTGTATGACAGGGACTGAGTTTATGATAAGGCATGTGTCAGGCCTTTATATACATAATAACTTTGGCCATATTCATCCTCCTACAATAATTGACCCAATCTAGAAAAAGACAAGTTTCTAAGTGGGAAATGACAAACAGACTTTAGCCATGTGCTTCCTTGTGCAAATTTGGTATTTGTTGTTTGTAGATAACTTCACTGGCTGGATAGAAGCTTTCCCCACTAGAAGTGAAAAAGACACTGAAGTGGCAAACGTCTGAGGCAAATAATCTCAGTGTTTGGCATCCTTCATTCATTCATGAGTGATGATGGATCTGTCTTAATTTCACAGGCAATACAGTTTATATCTAGGATCCCATGATTAAAATATTATCTACACTCTGCTTGGCAACTGCTATACAAAGTTGAAAAGACAAACCAAACAGATCCTAGCAAAACTTCACAAGGTAACTCTGATGAAAATAGAAACTGTTACTCATCATCCTCAGGTAAGGTAAGACACCACCAAAATCTAATACCAAGCTCAGCCCCCACAAGTTTCTCTAAAAAGTCCTTACTCAGAAAAGACCCCTGTGCCCAGATTTTTTGGTTATGTTACTCTCCTTATGGAGCCCCTGTCCTCTCCAAGACTTACTATTTCCCACTTCTTTCATACGATTCCCTGCACTCTGCCCAAAGGTTGGCCATAAGTCTCAGCATGTGCTCTGATACCTTACAGGGTAGAGCCTTTCAGAGGTCCTCTGTGGCAGGCTCTTGTCCTGTTCCATGTTTTCTGAGACTGAAACTCCAACCAAGGACCATTGATGGAGATAACCTAGAACCCCTGCACAGACATAGCCCATGACAGTTCAGTTTCCAAGTTGGTTCCATAGTAATGGAAACAGGGACTGTCTCTGACATGAACTGATTGGCCTGCTCTTTGATCACCTCCCCCTGAGGGGGGAGCAACCTTACCAGGCCACAGAGGAAGACAATGCAGCCAGTCCTGATGAGACCTGATAGACTAGGATCAGAAGGACAGAGAGGAACACCTCACCTATCAGTGTACATGGGGAGGGGCATGCATGGAGAAAGGGAAGGGAGGGTGGGTCTGGGAGGGGAGGAGTGAGGGCTTTATGAGGACATACAAAGTGAATAAACTGTATTTAGTAAAGACAAAAAGAAAACCCTTACACTAGATCTCATCATACACCTGGGGACAATCAGACAACTCATTACATAATACATACAAATAAGTGAATGAGCCCTTAAAGGATGGGAACTAGGCTCTGCCTGCTCCAAAAGATGGGACTAAAAAGATTGTGGATCGTGGGGACTGGATTCTCCTTAAAAAGTGGATAGAAGATATTTCCCGGTATATAGGCGCTGTTTTGTTCTGTTGACAGTGTCCTTTGCTTTACAGAAGATTTTCAATTTCATTAGGTCCTATTTATTGATTGTTGATCTTAGTGCTTGTGCTATTGGTGTTCTGTTCAGGAAGTTGTCTCTTGTGCCAATTAATTCAAGGCTCTTCCCCACTATTTTTTTTTAAAGGTTTAGTGTGCCTGTTTTTATGTTGAGGTCTTTGATCCACTTGGACTTTGCTTTTATGCAGGGTGATAAATATGGATCTATTTGCATTTTTCTACATGTAGACATCCAGTTAGACCAGCACCATTTGTTGAAGATGCTATATTTTTTCATTGTTTGGTTTTGCCTTCTTTGTAAAAAATTCAAGTATCCATAAGTGTGCAGGTTTATTTCTGGGTCTTAGATTCGATTCCATTGATCCACCATCTGTTTCTCTGCCAATACCATGCAGTTTTATTACTGTTGCTCCTTAGTACAGCTTGAGATCAGGGATGGAGACAATCAAACCACATCTAATAATTTAATAAGTACTAACTTTCATGTTCATAAAGGCTTACGGAAACCATGTGCTCAAAACTCATGTTTTATTATTTATCTATGAAGATATAATATAAACAAAGAAAATGTGTTATTTTGTATCCAGCCACTTTGCTGAAGGTGTTTATCAGCTGAAGGAGTTTTCTCGTAGAATTTTTGGGGTCAATCATGTACGCTCTTTTTTTTTTCTTTTTTTTAATTTTGTTTTTTTTTTAAATTTTTAATTATACTTTATTTACTTTGTATCCCACCTCTAGTTCCCTCCCTTGCTCCTCCCCTCCCAATCCCTTTCTTTCTCCCCCTTCTCCACACATTCCCCTCCCCAAGTCCACTGGTAGGGGAGGGTTTCTTTTTCTTCCTTCTGATCCTAGTCTGTTAGGTCTCATCAGGAGTGGCTGCATTATCTTCTTCTGTGGCCTGGTAAGGCTGCTCTCCCCTCAGGGGGAGGTGATCAAAGAGCAGGCCAATCAGTTCATGTCAGAAGCAGTCCCTGTTCCCATTACTATGGAATACACTTGGACACTGAACTGCCATGGGCTACATCTGTGCAGGGGTTCTAGGTTATCTCCATGCATGGTACTTGGTTGGAGTATGAGTCTCAGTAAAGACCCCTGTGCTCAAATTTTTGGTTCTATTGCTCTCCTTGTGGACCTTCTGTCCTCTCCAGCTCTTACTATTGTTTCCCACTTTCATAAGATTCCCTGCACTCTGCCCAAAGTTTGGCCCTAAGTCTCAGCGTCTGCATTGATAGTCTGCAAGGCAGAGCCTTTCAGAGGCACTCTGTGGGAGGCTCCTAACTAGTTTCCTGTTTTCTTTTTTTTTTCTGGTGTCCATCCTCTTTGCCTTTCAGAGTGGGGATTGAGCATTTTAGCCAGAGTCCTCCCTCTTGATTAGTTTCTTTAGGTGTACAGATTTTAGTAGGTTTATCCTATATGTCTGTCTATATGAGTGAGTATATAACCGTGTGTGTCTTTCTGCTTCTGGGATTGCTCACTCAGGATGATCTTTTCCAGATCCCACCAATTACCTGCAAATTTCATGTTTTCCTTGCTGAGTAATATTCCATTGTGTAGATTTACCACAATTTCGGTATCCATTCCTCCACTAAGGGGCATCTGGGCTGTTTCTAGCTTTTGGCTATTACAAATAAGGCTGCTACAAACATGGTTGAGCAAACGTCCTTATTGTATACTTGAGTCTCTTTTGGATATGTGCCTAGGAGTGGTATAGCTGGATCTTGAGGAAGCGCTATTCCTTGTTGTCTGAGAAAACACCAAATTGATTTCCAGAGTAGTTGTACCAGTTTACATTCCCACCACAGTGGAGGAGCGTAGATTGCTAAAACAATTCTCTACAATAAAAGATCTTCTGGAGGTATCTCCATCCCTGATCTCAAGCTGTACTATAGATCAACAGTAATAAAAACTGCATTGTACTGACATAGAAACAGAATGGTGGATCAATGGAACCGAATAGAAGACCCAGAAATAAACCCACACACTTATGGACACCTGATCTTTGACAAAGAGGCCAAAACCATACAATGGAAAAAAGATAGCATCTTCAACAAATGGTGCTGGTTTAACTGGATGTCTACATGTAAAAAAATGCAAATAGATCCATACTTATCACCCTGCACCGGAATGTATGCTCTTTTATCATCTGCAAACAGCGATACTTTGACTTTTTCCTTTCGATTTGTTTGGGTCGGTAGGTTTAACATAGTGAAAATGGCCATCCTGCCAAAAGCAATATAGAGATTCAGTACAATTCCCATCAAAATACCAATGCAATTCTTTACAGAACTTGAAAGAGCAATTCTAAATTTCATGTGGAAATCAAAAAACCCAGAATTACTAAAACAATCCTGTACAATAACAGATCATCTGGAGGTATCTCTATCCTGGATTTCAAGCTGAACTATAAAGCAAAAGCAATAAAAACTACATGATACTGGCATAGAAACAGACAGGTCCATCGATGGAATAAAATTTAAGACCCAGAAATAAACCCACACACTTACGAATACTTGACTTAATACAAAGAAGACAAATCCATAAAATGAAAAAAAGAGATAGCATCTTTGACATGGTGTTGGTCTAACTGGATGTCTACATGTAGAAAAATGCAAATAGGTCCATATTTATCACCCTGCACAAAATTAAAGTGGATCAAAGACCTCAACATAAAACAGACACACTAAACCTGTTAAAAAAAACTGTGGGGAAGAGCCTTGAACTCATTGACACAGAAGACATTTTCCTGAACAGAACACCAACAGCACAGGCTCTAAGATCAACAATAAATAAATGGGACCACATGAAACTGAAAATCTTCTGTAAAGCAAAGGACACTGTCATCAGAAACAAAAGACAGCCTACAGACTGGGAACCCTATATCTGACAGAGGGCTAATGTTCAGAATATATAAAGAACTCAAGAAGTTAAATGCCAGCAAACCAAGTAATCCAATTAAAAAATGGGGTACACAGCAAAACAGAAAATTCTCAATTGAGGAATATAGAATGGCAGAGAAACACTCAGAGAAATGCTAAATATCCTCAGTCATAAGTGAAATGCAAATCAAAATGACCCTGAGATTTCACCTTATACACACCAGAATGGCCAAGATAAAAAAATCAAGTGACTTTCAGAGGCCCTCTGTGATAAGCTCTTGTCCTGTTCCTTGTTTTTTTTTCTCTCTTCTGATGTCCAACCTTTTTGCCTTTCTGAATGGAGATTGAGCATCTTAGCCAGAGTCTTCCTTCTTGATTAGTTTCTTTAGGTGTACAGATTTTAGTATATTCATCCTATATTATAAATCTAATATTTACTTATGAGTGAGTATATACTGTGTGTGCCTTTCTGCTTCTGGGCTACCCTGCAGGGTATCAATTCAGATGCTGAGACTTACAGCCAAACTTTGGGCAGAGTGCAGCAATCTTATAAAATAAGGGGGAGATAGTAAGACCTGGAGAGGACAGGAGCTTCACACGGAGAGAAAGAGAACCAAAAAAATCTGGGCGCAGGGGTCTTTTCTGAGACTGATATTCCAACCAAGATCATTCATGGAGATAACCTAGAACCCCTGCACAGATGTAGCCCATGACAGCTCATTGTCTGAGTAGGTTCCCTAGTAATGAGAACAGGGACTATCTCTGACATGAACTGATTGGCCTGCTCGTTGATCACCTCTCCCTAAGGGGGGAATCAGCTTTACCAGGCCACAGAGGAAGACAAAGCTGCAAGTCCTGATGAGATCTGATAGAGGAGGATGAGAAGGAAGGAAAGGAACACCTCCTCTATCAGTGGACTTGGGGAGGGTAAGGGTGGAGACGAGGGAGTGAGGGTGTGATTGGGAGAGGAGGTAGGAGGGAGATACAGGGGGAATACAAAGTGAATAAACTGTAATTAATAAAAATTAAAATTAAAAATAAAAAATACAATAAAATAAAATGAAAAAAATCAAGTGACAACACATGCTGGAGAGGATAGAGGGAAAGAGGAACCCTCCTCCATTGCTAATGGAAATGTAAACTTGTACAACCACTTTGCAAATCAATCAGGCACTTTCTTAGAAAATTAGGAATAGCGTTTTCTCAAGATCCAGCTATACCACTCCTAGGTATTTATCTAAAATATGCTTGAGTATAAAACAAGGACATTTGATCCACCATGTTCATAACAGTTTTATTTGTAATAGCCAGAATCCAGAAATAAGCCAGATGTCCCTCAACTGAGGAAAGGATACAGACATTGTTTTATATTTACACAGTGAAATAATAGTCAGCTATTTATTTATTTTTTATTATTAGTTACATTTTATTAACTCTGTATCCCAGCTGTATCCTGCTCCCTCATTCTCTCCCAAACCCTCCCTTCCTCCCTCATCTCCTCCCTGCCCCTTTCCAAGTCCACTGATTGGGGAGGACCTCCTCCCCTTTCATCTGACCCTGTTTTATCAGGTATCTTCAGGACAAGCTGTAAAGTCCTCCTCTGTGGCCTAGCAGGACTGTTCCTCCTTTGGGGGGTGAGGAGGTCAAAGAGTCTGTCATTGAGTTCCTGTCAGAAATAGCCCCTGTTCCCCTTACTATGGGAAACCCATTGGTTACTGATCTAGCACGAGCTTCATCTGAGCACAGGTTCTAGGTTATAGCCATACATGGTCCTTGGTGGAGTGTCAGTCTCAGAAAAGACCCCATGTGCCCAGATATATTTGGTAATTGTGGAGCTCCTATCCTTTCCATGTCCTACTAACTCCCTCTTCTTTCATATGATTCCCTGCCCTCTGCTGGAGGTTTGGTTATGAGTCTTAGTATCTGCTTTGATACACTGCTAGGTAGAATCTTTCACGGGCCCTCTGTGGTAGGCTCCTGTCCTGTTACTTGTTTTCTCCTATGTGCAATGCACCTCCCATTTGTCTTTCTAAGCTATTAAAACAAGGATAACATGCAATTTGCAGGCAAATGGATGAAACTAGAAAAGATCATCCCCAGTGAGGTAACTCAGAAGCAAACTATATATATATATAGAGAGAGTATGTAGTGTCCACTATACACTCATAAGTGGACATTAGGCATATAATATAGGAAAAGCATATTAAAATCTGTACACCTAAAGAAGCTAAGCAAAGAGGAGGAGCCTAGATGCTCAATCCTCATTCAGAAGAGCAAACTGGATAGACATCAGAAGTGGAAGAAAACAGGGAACAAAACAGGAACCTACCACAGAGGGCCTCTGAAAGGCTCTACCCAGCATGGTACTAAAGCAGATGCTGAGACTCACAGCCAAACTTTGGGCAGAACTTAGGGAATCTTATGGAAGAAGGGGGAGAGAGAAAGATCTGGAGGTTACAGGAGCTCCATAAGGAGAGCAACAGAACCAAAAAATCTGGGCCCAGGTGTCTTGGCAGAGACCGATACTCCAACCAAGTACCATGCATGGAGATAACCTCCCTATTCAGATGCCCCATGGAAGCTTAGTTCCCAAGTGTGTCTCTTAAAGGAACAACTAGAGAAAAGGGTACTAGCCGGGACCTGGGTGGGTGGAATCAAATGTGCAAAGGAGGAATGAAAATGCCCTAAAAACTATGTATTTTGTGCTTTTAGTTTCAAAAAAATAAAAGCATGATTCTTTAAAATTTATTTATGTGTTTTTAAACTAATAATAACATTTGAGAATACCAGTGTTATATAATAGTGTGTGTAGTAACATATTAGGACACAGGACGTGGTCATTATATTTGCAACTTAGCTTCAGTTTCTCTCAAATCAGCAAATAAAATTGTAGACAATATTACATGCTACCATATACTTTTATGTATTTAGTCAGAAACAAGTCCTATCTATCCACTGAGAAAGGATATTTTCTTTATACTTTACACACATTTATAAAATTTACAGATGCATCAAATTTATGCAGTTTTATTAAAGAAAATATTCTCAAGGTTTTTTTGTGTGTTTTTCATTTTCTAGTCAATATTGGCAAAGAGAATTATCCATTCTCAACCTTTATACAGTTGCTTAGAAATGAGAAGAGCTGCATATAATTTAATAATGTAGGTAGTTATTACATGTTATATTGTTCAAAATAACATTATCTAATAATAGATATTGAACAGAAATTATTTGAGAGGAAAAAACTAGGAAACCATTTGTTTCTATTGTTTCCAATTTGCAATTGCTCAGTGAGAGGATTTCTATGAAAAGTTTGCTAGTGAGAGTAGAATATAATTATTGTTCTTTGCATAAAGTGTGAAGAGCTAATATGACATCCATAGTTGTTTTTGAAAAATAATAGTGGTTTTTGGAAAAATAATTATTTACCTTATGTATCTGATTGTTCTGCCTGCATGTGTGTCTGTATTCTATGTGCATGCAGTGCCTACAAAGACAAAAGAAGACATGGATGATTGTGAGCCACTGTGTGGGTCCTGGGTGGCAGATCTAGGTCTTCTGTAAGAGCATCAAGTATTCTTAACCGTGAAGCTGCCTGTATATCCTTTCATGCTCTTGTTTTGTTTTGTTTTCAGAAAAGTACAACAAACAGGATCCTACATCAAACCAATATCCTGAACGAACCATAGCATGAGAGACCTGAAAATGTTATGTGGAGCAAGAAAATCCGGAAATAGTGTACAAAGTGGGGAATTTCTTTTGTGTGAAATTCCAGAAGAGGTAATAATCTTAATAGTGACTGAAAAATTACCCGTGGACATTTGATTTAATTTCAAATGGATGTAGGAGTTATCAGGGGAATGACTGAAAGGAGGAAGGAGGAGCTTTAAGGGAACAGGGGAAGAAGAGGTAATGGAGAACACGAGCCTTGAAGCATAGATCTTAACTGACATACTTAGAAGTTATATTTCCTTCTTCCATTCATGTTCAAGGAGCATGCTATTTATGCCTAAATCTTAATTCGTTGTTTTGAGAAGAACACAGTCTGTAAAGCAACTGCCTGAAAGCATCCTTCACCTGCTGGTTCCTTAGGGTGTAAATAAAAGGGTTTAGCAAAGGAGCCACAGAAGTGTTGAGCACAGCCACACCTTTATTTAAAGTCACCCTTTCCTTGGCTGATGTTTTCATGTACATAAAGATACAACTTCCATAAGTAATGGAGACCACAACCATGTGGGAGGAGCAGGTGGAAAAGGCCTTTCTCCGCTGTTGAGCTGAAGGGAACTTTAAGATGGTTTTGATGATGAGTGTGTAGGAGAGGATCACTAAGATCAAGGTGATGACAAGTGTCATTACAGCTAAGGCAAAAGCCATCCATTCTATGAAACGTGTATCTGTGCAAGACAGCTGCAGGACAGGAGACGTGTCACATAAGAAGTGGTCTATTGTTTTGGAGGCACAGAAATCCAGTTTGAGTCCCAAGAGCAAAGGGGGGAAGATGACTAAGAACCCGGTCACCCAGGAGCTGAGGACCAGCAGGTGGCACACTTTGCTGTTCATGATGATGGGGTAGTGCAGTGGTCTGCAGATGGCAACATAGCGATCAAAGGACATGGCAGCCAGGAGGTAGAACTCTGTGATTAATGATAGAAAAAAGAAGAATAACTGAGCTGCACAAGCATTGTAGGTGATTGTTCTGTCTCCTGTGAGAATGCTCGTCAAGAACCTGGGGATGCAGACTGTGGTGAATGCAATTTCCAAGAAGGAGAAATTCCGGAGGAAGAAGTACATTGGAGTCTTGAGGTGGGGATCCAGCAGGGTGTGGAGGATGATCACTAAGTTCCCCATCATGCTCAAGGTGTAATTGAAAAACAGAAACAGGAAAATCAGGATTTGTAGCTGAGGGTCATCGGTCAGTCCCAGCAAAATGAACACAATCTCTGCTGATTGGTTCTTCATTTCTGTTGAGTTTTTGTTTTTCCTTTTCTAACAAGTCTAAATAAAATAAAATAAAATAAAATAAAATAAAATAAAATAAAATAAAATAAAAGGTAAAATAATAAAAGGAGAAAAACCAAAACAACTAACATCACATATCACACATAAAATTTTTTGCTCCTTTACAGTCATAGCAAGGTCCATTTTCTGTATAACCCATATAAAAATATTTTAATGAGTTTAGAGTTCATCTCATGAATATATACCTCATTAATATGTGTCCTTAGTTATGCTTTCTATTGTGATAAAACACCATGACCGAAAGTAACATGGGGAGAAAATGCTGTAAAAGATTTACTTCACTTATAAGCTTATAAGTTTATCAGTGAGGGAATCCAGGGCAAGAATTCAAGGAAAGAACTAATTACAGAGGCCATGATGGAGTACTTTTACTTAACTAACTAACTAACTAACTAACTAACTAACTAACTAACTAACCAGAGTGTTCTTATGGCTTTCTCAGACTGATTGCAGGACCACCCTTCTACATCATCTATCAGTCAAGAAGGCGGCTCCAAGATGGCAGCGAACAGTGCACACCTTACCTGAGGGGTAGAGGATCCAAAACTGATGAATAAACCGGAAGCTGAAGCCAGAGCATCTATTTTGCGGCTTCCAGAGCTAGAGCAGACAAGCCCTGGGCTGGGACAGATTGAATCCAGGCCCCCAGAGGATGACTCCGGGGTCTGGGTGTGGCGAACTGTGGACCCTCTGCAGTTTCACTTGCTGCAGTGGCAGCTGTCAGTGTTTAGCCCAGGTAAGGGGTCTCTTGGCTCTAGCAGCCAAACAGCAGACCCCACCACTACCCTGCAAGGCCAAATCTGAGAGCAGAGAACCCTGGAACCCCTGCGCTTTCTGCATACACCTGCAAGTGAGTGCATGCAGAGCCCCAGACCCGGCTCTAATAGTCAGACGTCAGATCCCTCACACCCACACCCACACTGTGAGCAACATCAGGATCCCTGGGAAAGCGTTCTCAACATTCAAGCCCCTGTTCGGTGGGTCTCCCAGAGGAGTCCAGGCAAACAAGTTCTGGAAACAAGATGCCATGGCCCAGACAAATCTGAGTGCCTGGAGCACAGTAAGACAGTCCTGTGAGCTGCTGAGCCATTCAGGGCACCAGTGCAGAGAAACATTAACGAAATTATCATTATGCTTAGTCATCAGGGAAATGCAAATCAAAACAACCCTGAGATTTCACCTCACAGCCATCAGAATGGCTAAGATCAAAAACTCATGTGACAATACATGCTGGAGAGGATGTGGAGAAAGGGAAATCCTCCTCTATTGCTGGAGGGAATGTAAACTTGTACAACCACTTTGGAAATCAATCTGGCACTTCTCAGACAATTAGGAATAATGCTACCTCAAGATTCAGCTATACTGTTGGTGATGCTTAACTTTGTGTCTCCTATACAGCCAGTCCTGATGAGATCTGATAGGCTAGGGTCAGAGGGAAGGGGAGGAGGACCTCCCCTACCAGCGGACTGGGGGAGGGGCATGGGAGAAGATGAGGGAGGGAGAGTGGAATTGGGAGGGGATGAGGGAGGGGGCTACAGCTGGAATAAACAGAAATTAATGAAAAAAAAATTCAGTTATACCATCCTAGGCATATATCTGAAATATGCTCAAGTATACAACAAGGACATTTGCTCAATCATGTTCTTAGCAGCTTTATTCATAATAGCCAGAATCTGGAAACAACCTATATGTTCTTCAACCGAGGAATGGATACAAAAATTGTGGTACATTTACACAATGGAATTACACAATCATGAAATTTGTTGTAAATGGATTTAACTAGAAAAGATCATCCTGACTGAGGTAACCCAGAAGCAGAAAGACACACACATAGTATGTACTCATTTATAAGTTAATATTAGCCATAAAATATAGGATAAACATACTCAAATTTATAGTCCTAAGGAAGCTAAACAACAAGGAGGACCCTAGGGAAGATGTTTAATTCTCACTCAGAAGGGCAAACAGGATAAACACCAGAGGCCTGAAAGACAGGGAACAAGACAGAAACCTACCACAGAGGGCCTCTGAAAGACTCTATCCAACAGGGTATCACAGCAGATGCTGAGACTCAGAGACAAACTTTGGGCAGACTTCATGGAATCTTATGGAAGGAGGGGGAGACAGAAAGATGTGGAGGTGCCAGAAGCCCTACAAGGAGACCAACAGAGCCAAACAATCTGGACCCAGGGGTCTTTTCAGAGAACGGTACTCCAACAAAGGACCATGCATGGAGTGGACCTAGACCCACTGAACAGGTGTAGGCCATGGCAGCTCAGTCTCCAAGTGGGTTCCCTTGTAAGGAGGGCAGGAGCTGTGTCTAACATGAACTCAGTGGTTGGCAACCTTGCCAGGCCACAGAGGAAGACTATGCAGCTAGTCCCGTTGGCACCTGATAGATTAGGAAGGGGAGGGCATATCAGTGTATTAGGGGAGGGGCATAGGGGGAGAAAAGAGAGGGAGGTTGGAACTGGGAGGAGACTAGGGAGGGGGCTACAGCTAGTCTACCTAGTGAATAAATTGTAATAAATAATAAATAAATTTAAAGAACCTTCAGTCAAGAACATGACTTGGCTTGTCCAAGGACAGTCTTGTGGGGACATTTTCTAGACTGAAGTTCCCTCTTCTCAAATGACTATGGCTTATGTCATTATGATATAACACTGTCCAAAAAAATATGTTTATAAGACTCAGATTTTACTTAACTCAAAATTGAGTGAGTCCTTTCGGCCCATTTACAGGCATCATGTCAGTTATGTGAAACAGTCCCTTAATTTCATCCTGCTATTCTGTGCCTATATATTTTTTAAAATTTATTTATTTTTTATTAATTACAGTTTATTCACTTTGTATCCCAGCTGTAGTTCCCTCCTTCCTTCCCTCCCAATCCTGCCCTCCCTCCCTCATCTTCTCCCATGCTCCTCCCCAAGTCCACTGATAGGGGAAGTCCCCTTCCCTTTACATCTGGCCCTAGCTTATCAGGACTCATCAGGACTAAAATTGTCTTCTTCTGTGACCTGGTAAGGCTGCTTCCCCTTCAGGGGGAGGTGATCAAAGAGCGAGCCACTGAGTTCATGTCAGAGACAGTCCCTCTTCCCCTTATTAGGGAACCCACTTGGACACTGAGCTGCCATGGGCTACATCTATACAGGGGTTCCAGGTTATCTCCATGAATGGTCCTTGGTTGTAGTATCAGTCTCAGAAAAGACCAAAAGACCCTTGTGCCCAGATTTTTTTTTTTTTTTGGTTCTGTTGCTCTTCTTGTGGAGTTCCTTCCCTTATCTTTCCAGTAATTTATTTAAATAAATTATTTGTCTGTGGTATTTGAAAATTACTCTATTATATCTTTTGAATAAGTTGCCACTTCAGTGATATAAAGGTGATAGTAAATAATAGTGTTCCCAGCAGCCATAGTAACTCCTAATTTAGGTATATACATATAGGGTATTTCTAAGAAAGAAACCTCTAAAGAAAAAAATACGTGGAACTATAGTATGATATTTAAGCAGGGTTGATATGGTGATAACCAGAGTTCAGTTCCTAGAAAGTAAATGGGAAACAAGAACATCACACAAATTTCAAACTGAGTCATCAGCTGAACCTGCTTTTATAAACTGTCTTGCTGGTAGGATTTCCCATTTCTATCTTCTGCCTCATGACAGTTTTGAATAGAGGAAAATAGTTGTATGTAAAAAGTAATAACTAATGTTTAACCTATAAATATAAAGCCAATGTTTCAAGTAAAATTATAAGGCTCATTTTTCACTTTCAAATAATTTTGTAAGACAGATACTTTATATTTATATACTGCTTTGAGTCAGCATTAAAATTTCATATATTCTATTCATTTTATAATCAATGAAACACAGGAAATTTTAAAATAATTGTAATATTTATTTTGAATAATTAAAATTCACTGAAAGCTTAGAAAATGCACATGTCCTGTACAATGTGAAGAGTTAAATAGCAATTTTCTGATTAATGTTAGGGATTGTAACAAAATTGAGTGACACATGAACAACAGTCTGCATCTGACAATGAATATACACATCAACAGAAACAAAGCTAACCCATGTCAGTAATTAGAATTAGTTCATTGGAATAACTTTATTCAGGCAATCAAAGATTAGCATACCTGATTGATTTTGTTTTATGCATACCCTGGTATTCAGGTATTTCAGCTTAACAAAGGATGCTGAATTCATTTGCATTTCATTTAAAGCTTCTACATTTTATCTGGTTCCACATTCCAGGTATGGCTGTTTTTCATTATGAGCAGTTTGGCAATGCTGTTTCAGAGGGCAGCATATCACCTTTTTCTCATTTCTGTGGTATTGATACAGTGCAGGGCTTAGTGATATGGAATGCTTGGTAAGCTATTGGAGAAACAGAAACGTAAGTATTTTAGGACAGAGTAAGAGCAATATCAAAAATAAAATATTTTGGCTTACAGTCAGTAACTGAGGCTGTTTTCAGAAGTCAAGATTTTAAGATTAATCCATTTTATAAAAGTTTTCCTGAAAGATTTTATTCAAATTCTAATCAAATGCCTACTTATAGAATATTTATTAAATAATTAATGACATCTCTAGAAAAAACTTGAGTTTTAAATAACCATAACATACTAATTTAAACTATTTAAGTAGAAAATATATAAGATCATATGTTCTGCATTGTGAATGCTAATAGAATTATTCCCAAATTTTGAGGTACAAATTTTATTTAAAAAGAGCAAAAATGCAAAAGTAAACACAAAAAACAAAGAATAATTGAAAATCAATGTTCTTTGTTATTTATAGATATAAAGAAGGAGACATATGAGTATTTGGATATTTAAGTGGTCCATAAAGGAATGAAGTTGTGAGATAGGATATTCTAGGCAGATCAAACAGCCCAAGACAAAGAAAACCTTACATATCACACAATCTTCGCTTCAAAAAATGCTCACTATTCTCATATTTATTCATCTCTCACAGATCCATACAGCATTGTAAGAAACAGTACCATGGTCATCAAGGTTCTTTAGGATATGCAGATGCTATAAAACAACATATCTGAAAATTATCACTTATAAAATATTACCATTGGTAAGCACTGAAAAAATGTTCAATTATATTGTACTTACAATAAATTTTCATCATATGAAATTATTGATTTATTCTGCTTTAAAAATTATACAAATCATACATCTTAAGGGAAAACTACACAAATCATGTTATAGATTATATGACTCACAGGCCAAAAAATACAATCGCATTTATTTTGTTGAACCGTATGAATGTCATAAAATTAAACTTACCTAATATTAAAATATTTTTGTAATAATTTACAATTATCTCTTTCTAAGTAAACATTAGAAGATATTAAAATACTCACCCCTTTTTAGTTTAACAACTTTCTTCAGTTGGACATGTAAATTCTTTCAAATTTATGCTTTCATATGTCAGCTATCATCCTGATGAACAAACAGTGTGGGTGGACAATTCCTTCTTTCTCATTCTATCCTAAAATACATGACAGATTTGTTTATTTACATGTTGTTTTAGAGATACCGTTTTTGACTAATTTAATGAATGGTAGAAAGGTTCATGAAATTAACATTCCTACAGAACTACAGTTTATTTATTTAAAGTATTTAAAACCTTGTTAAATGTTACACGCACTGTCATATAGAAACCCACCATTTGAAATAATAAAGACTTCAGGCCCTTCTTTCCTATAGGAAAGCATTTAATAAGAACAAACAATTCTCAGGGTAACTAGATGTACAGCAACATTTCCTAAGGGACTGACAAATTGTATGATGCAGAGGTGCTGGTTTTTAAAAATAAACATGCACTATAGGTCTCAGCATCTGCTTTGATACCTTGTTGGGTGGAGTCTTTCAGAGGCCCTCTGTGGTAGGTTCCTGTCCTGTTCTCTGTTTTCTCCCTCTTCTGATGACTATCTTCTTTGCCTTTCTGAATGAGGATTGAGCATCTTACCCAGAGTCAGTCCTCCTTCTTGATTAGTTTTTGTAGGTGTACAGATTTTAGTATGTTTACCTATATTATATATCTAATAGCCACTTGTGAGTGAATTTATACCCTGTGTGTCTTTCTGCTTCTGGGGTACCTCACTCAGGATGGTCTTTTTTAGTTCCCACCATTTACCTACAAATTTCATGATTCCCTTGTTTTAATTGCTGAGTAGTATTCCATTGTGTAAATGTGGGTTCCATAGTAATGGGAACAGGGACTGTCTCTGACATGAACTGATTGGCTTGTTCTTTGATCACCTCCCTCTGAGGGGGGAGCAGCCTTACCAGGCCACAGAGGAAGACAATGCAGCCACTCCTGATGAGATCTGGTAGACTAGGATCAGAAGGAAGGGGAGGAGGACCTCCCCTATCAGTGGACTGAAGGAGGGGTAGCCATTGGAGAAAGGGGAGAGAGGGTGAGGTTGGGAGGGGAGGAAGGAGGGGAGATACAAAATGAATAAACTATGATTAATAAAAATAAAAAATTAAAAAATAAAAATTTACACAAAAACCTGTGGTATACCAATTAACTCTAAGATAAATGAGTTATTCTACAAGTATCCTTGTTCATCTTAGATTGCATTCTTAAACGTATTTACTGTCAATTACAAGGCCATGTCAACACATGGAGGAATTTCAAACATGACCACTGCTTTATAGTTCTCTGCAAGGCTAACTCTAACATTGTATCATTCTATTAGGGGTCAGTCAAGAGTTCCCAATTATAATAATTAGAACATTTCTAACATCTGAAATTGTGTATGAATATTTTATAATGTTTTTTCAAAAACCATAAACTTTTCAATGTTTAAAATTATGTTATCACCACTGGCATGCATTCTCCATAAAGGAATTGCTGAATCAAAAGTAAACGGTAATTTAAACAAAGCTAAAAAATTTCTCTCTCTGGAGTCAATCAATTCCACACATTATTGTAAAAGTGTTCTTGTTTCTTTCATTTTTCACACCTGAGTGGGTTTTCTTTAAATATTCAGTCATTTATAGCTTTAGATACCTTTAGAATTATGTCATATCCATCTTCTCTGCTTTTACATCACTTCTTTATTTCTTTTTCATATAAGAGAAAGCCCATTTTTGCCTTTAGATTCTTGTTCAATGTATTTTGCATACTCAAATCCAGTATATCCATTTCTATGGAAACAATCTGATTTTGCTCTTTTTAATGAAGATACTGCACAATATATATACATATATGTATATACATTACATTTTTCAATTTTTTTCAATTGTTGACAGTCACTTAAACTCACTCCATGACTTTAATAGTGTGACAATAAATATTCACACATATCAGAAAAGGATAACTAACACTAAAGGCCTTTAAAATTTTAGATAATGGCTTTTTATTTCTGTTAGTTGTGTTAATTTTAAAAAGTGGTCAACATAACTTATTTTATACATTTCAGAGTTCTGTATAGTTCTTAAAGGAAATAATCAATGCTTAACGTACAAGTAAAAGCAAAAACTAGAAAATATGAACAACAACAACAACAAAAACCAAGTTGCCAATTATTTTTATTTTCTCCCTTAACTCATAATGTAGCACTGGTATTGCACTTCTGATATTTTTGAAAAACCATATGTAAAACTTCTTTTATGCAGAAGTTTTAATGGAATTGTTACATTAAGGGGAAGAAAATGCCCATCTAGACATCTTTTTCCACCAAGTAAGACATCTGGTACTAAGAATGGTTTACATCTTGTGAGTCATTGGCCAAAGGGATTCCATATTCCATAGAATTCAAGTACTTAAGGATAGTTCCAAGGCTATGGGTCACCCTCCACTATCGAACATTATGGTCCTACTGTTGAAGACACTCCCTCCTTCATCAAATGTGGAGAAATTGAGCTAGTGTTCAGCTAGAAACCTTGTCACTACTGTCTAAAGTTCATAGCACTAGAAAGTATTATAAACATTACTGGAGGAGAAAAGTAACCATCCATGTTTCCCAGATCAAAAATTCTGTGATACAACAGCAACCACCCTGCAACATACTCAATAGTTGTATAAATATTATAGGAGTAAAAAACCACTTTTTAAAAATTAAGCCCACCCTATGAGATGGCACCAACACCTAGCATTCTATATGAATAATATAGATATATAATTTATTTATTTTTTAATTTATTACAATTTATTCATTTTGTATCCCAGCCGTAGCCTCCTCCCTCATCATCTCCCAATCCTACAATCCCTCCCTTTTCTCTTTCCATGCCCTTCCCAAGTCCACTGATATGGAAGAACCTCCTTCCCTTCTATCTGACCCTAGCCTATCAGGTCTCATCAGGACTGGCTGCATTCTCTTTCTCTGTGGCCTGGTAAGGCTGCTCCCCTTTCAGGGGGAGGTGATCAAAGAACCAGCCACTGAGTTCATGTCAGAGACATTCACTGTTCCCCTTACTAGGACACCCACTTGGGCACTGAGCTGCCACAGATTACGTTTGTGCAGGGGTTCTAGGTTATCTGCGTCCATGTCCTTGGTTGGAGTCTCAATCTAAGAAAAGACCCTTGGGGCCAGATTTCTTGGTTATGTTGCTCTCCTTGTGGGGTTCCCGAGGCCAACTTGAGACAAGATAGGTCATGGGCCCTAGGGAATTATCTACTACAATTATCCTGCTAGCTGAACATAGAAACAAAATGACCCCTGATGACTATTACTACACACATAGATCAGTTAATTGTTCAACTCTCATTAAAGAAGTTTCTTCTTATGGAAGGTAGCAATTAACATAAAGGCACAACTGAACAGTGTGTAGACAAAGGGAGATCTGGGGGCTCTCAGCCCTTTAGGATGCCTTTAGCACACATCTCTAATGCACAGTTGCTGATTTTCTTGGGTGTATTCTCAGAGTGATGTATCTGGTAAATAAATATAAATATGCTAATTCAATTTATAGTTATTTTAAAGAGATTCTATGCTGAATTTTTATAGTGAATGTATTAATTTGCAACTCTGCCAAGAATATATCAGAATTCCTTCTCCCTGCATCCTCACTTTTATTAAATCCTCCTTGGATTTATTTGTGTAGTGTGTACGTGTGTGTGTGTGTGTTACAGACTTGTATTTTGTACTGCTGTAACAATTTATCTTTTTTTAACATTTAACTTTATTTACTTAGTTCACTTTACATCCCAATATAAGTCCCCATCCTCCTTTCCTCCTGGTCCCATCCTCTCTCCCTCTTCCCATTTCCCCCTCCATTACCCTTCAGGAAAGAGGGGGAGGACTCCCCACTGACTTACCCAAGCATTTCAACTCTCATCAGGACTGAACACATCCTTTTCCATGATGGCCTGGCAAGGCAGCCCCACCAGGGGGAAAGTGATCAAAATAATCAACAGAGTCCATGCCAGAAACAGGACCTGTTTTTCTTACAAGGGAACCCACAAGAAGCAAAGTTTATATGTGTAGGGGGTCTAGATCCAGTCCATGCATGGTTCTTGGTTGGTGCTTTAGTCTCTGCGGGCCCCTCCTGGGCCAGGTTAGTTGACTCTATTGGTCTTCTTGTGGATCTCTTCCCCCCTCTGGGTCCTTCTACATTTCACATTTCCCCCCAACTCTTTCACATGGCTCTCAGCACTCTGCCCAAGCTTTGCCTCTGAGTCTCAACATCTGTTTTGATCTTTTCTTTGGTAGATCCCCTTAGAAGACTATTTTAGGCTTCTGTCTGCAAGCAGTAACAGAGTGCTGTTGCTCGTATGGCTACCTTCCATGGGGTAGGTAGCAGGTTAGGCCAGGGATTGGTTGGACCTTCCCTTCTTCTATGCTCTATCTTTATTCCTGCACACCTTATGGGCAGGGTAAATTTTGGGTTGAAGTTTGTGTGGGTTGATTGGTGTTCCACTTCCCTCTACTAGGAGTCCTGTCTAATTAGAGGGCGGCCTCTTCAGAGTCCATGATCCCTGCTACTAGGTGTCTCAGCTAAAGCCAACCTCATATTTTCCCTGGAGCCTACTGTGTTGTAGGTCCCTAGTTTGTTGCAAAAATACCCCTGCCCCAGTTCTGCCCATATCTGACCTCTCTACTTTTGTTTCTCCATCCTTGTTTCCCTCCCTGCTCCCTCTCCTGTCCTGTTTTATCTCTTCAGCCACTTCTATTGCCTGTTCTATTTCCCCTTCTGAATGAAATTCAAGGGATCCTCTCTTGAGCTCTCCTTGTTACTTAGCTTATTTGGATCTATAAATTGTAATGTAGTATGGTTATCCTACTATATGACTAATATCTGCTTATAAGTGAGCACATACTATGTGTGTCTTTCTGGGTCTGGGTTGATCTTTTTCAGTTTCAACCACTTGCCTGCAAACTTCATGATTTCTTTGTTTTTAATAACTGAGTAATATTCCATTGTGTATACATGCCACAGTTGCTTAATCGATTTTTTGGTAGAGTGACATCTAGGTTGTTTCCAACTTCTGGATACTAGGAATAAAGTGTCTATGAACATAGTTGAACAAATATTCTTGTATGGTGAAACATCTTTTGGGTCTATGCCCAGGTGTAGTATGGCTGGGTGTTGAGGTAGAGCTATTTTCAATTTTCTGAGAAAGTCAGATTGATTTCCAAAGTGATTGCACAAGTTTGTACTCCCAACAGCAATGGAGGCGGGTTCCCCTAGCTCCACATCCTCACCAGAATGTGCTATCACTTTTTTTTTAATCTTAGCCATTCTGACAGATGTAAGATGGAATCTCAGAGTCTTTGAACATTCCCTTAAGTGTTTAGATCTGTGCTCCATTTTTAAATTGAATTATTTGGTTTGTTGGTGTTTAATTTCTTGAGTTCTTTATATATTTTAGATATTCTGTCTTTGTCAGATGTAGGGTTGGTGAAGATCTTTTCCTAGTCTGTAGGATGCTGTTTTGTTATGTTGACAGTGCCCTTTCCCTTACAGAAGCTTTTAAGTTTCATTTAATTGTTGATACTTTTTGTGCTTTTTTAACTTTATTTTATTAATTATAGTTTATTCACTTTGTATCCCAGCTGTAGCCCCTCCACCAACCCCTTCCAATTTCACTCTCCCTCCCTCTTCTTCTCCTATGCTCCTCCCCCAGTCCACTGATAGGGGAGGTCTTTCTCCCCTTCCATCTGAATCAGAGTCTATCAGGTCTCATCAGGACTGGCTTCTTTTCCTCTGTGGCCTGTCAAGGCTGCTCCCCCCTTCAGGTAGAGGTGATCCAAGAGCCAGCCCATGAGTTCATGTCAAAGATGGTCCCTGGTCCTATTATTGGGGAACCTTCTTGGGTACTGAGCTGCCTTGGGCTACTTCTGTGCAGGGGTTCTAAGTTATCTCCATGCATGGTCCTTGTTTGGAGTATCTGTCTCAGAAAATACCCCTGTGCCCAGAATTTTTGGTTCTGTTGCTCCTTTTGTGGAGTTCCTGTTCCTTCCAGGTATTTCTATCTCCTGCTTCTTTCATAAGATTCCCTGCACTCTGCCCAAAGTTTGGCTATGTATCTCAGCATATGTTTTGATAGCCTGCTGGGTGAAGTCTTTTGGAGGTTCTCTGTGATAGGCTCCTGTCATGTTCCCTGTTTTCTCCCTCTTCTGATGTCCTTCTCATTTGCCTCTCTGAATGAAGATTGAGCATCTTACCAGGGAATAGAGGAACATCGAATGGCAGAGAAACACTTAAAGAAAAGCTCAACATTCTTAGTCATCAGGGAAATTCAAACCAAAATGACACTGAGATTTCACCTTATACCCATCAGAATGTCTAAGATAAAAAAACTCAAGTGGCAACACATGCTGGAGAGGATGTGGAGAAAGAGGAACCCTACTCTATTGCTGATGGGAATGTAAACATGTACAACCACTTTGGAAATCAATCTGATGCTTTCTCAGACAAATAGGAATAGTGCTACCTCAAGACTCAGCTGTACCACTCCTAGGCAAATATCCAAAACATGCTCAAGTATACAACAAGGATATTTGCTCAACTATGTTCTTAGCAGCTTTATTTGTTATATTAAATAAGAGAAGCTGGAAACAACCCAGATGACCCTCATTTGATGAATGGATACAGAAATTGTGGTACATTTACACAATGGAATACTACTCAGCAATTACAAACAAAGAAATCATGAAATTTGCAGGCAAATGGCTGGATCTAGAAAAGATCATCTTGAGTGAGGTATCCCAGAAGCAGAAAGATACACATGGTATATACTCACTTATAAGTGGATATTAGACATATATTATAGGATAATCATGCTAAAATCTGTACACCTAAGGAAGCTAATTGTTGATCTTAAGTCTGAGCTGTTGGTGTTCTGTTAAGAAAGTTGTTTCCTCTGCAATGAATTCCAGGCTGATTCCTATTTTATCTTCTAATAGACTTAGTGTTTCTGGCTTTATGTTGAGGTCTTTGATCTACTTGGACTTGAGTTTTATGCAGGGTGATAAATTTGGATCTACTTGCATTTTTCTACATGTAGACATCCAATTGACCAACATGATATTTTGAAGATTTTTTTTGTTTGATTTTGTGGTTTTGGCTTCTTTATCAAAAATCAGGTGTTTCTAGGTGTGTATATTTATGTGTGGGACTTTGACTTAATCCCAATGATCAACCAGTCTGTTTCTATGCAAGTGCCGTGCAGTTATTGCTCTGTAGTACAGCTTGAAGTCAGGAATGGAGTTCTTTTATTTTACAGGATTCCTTTAGCTATTCTTTTTTTGTTTTTGTTTTTCCAAATGACGTTGAGAATTGTTCTTTCCAGGTCTGTAAGATTTGTGTTGGTATTTTAATGGGAATTGTGTTGTATCTATAGATTGCTTTTGTTAAGATGACCATTTTTTCCTATGTTAATCCTACCAATCCATGAGCACGAGAAATCTTTGCATCTTCTCATATCTTCTTAAATTTTTTCTTCATAGGCTTGAATTTCTTGTCACATAGATCTTTCACTTGCTTGGTTAGAGTTACAGCAAGATACTTTATATTATCTGTGGCTATTATGAAGGGTGTTGTTTTCCTAATTTCTTTCTCAGCCTGTTTGTCATTTGCATACAGGAGGGCTACTGAATTTTATGAGTTAATTTTTTATCCAGCCACTTTCCTGAAGGTGTTTATCTGCTGTTTGAGTTCTCTGGTAGAATTTTGGGGGTCACTTTATGTACTACCATACCATCTTTGAATGGGGATACTTTGACCTCTTCCTTTTTGTTTTGTATCACCTTGATCTCCTTTAGTTGTCTTATTGCTCTAGCTGGAAATTCAAATACTGTGTTGAAGAGATATGGTGAGAGTGGACAGCCTTGTCTTGTCCCTGGATTTAGTGGAATTTCTTTACATTTCTCTTTATTCAGTTTGCTGTTGGCTATTGGCTTGCTAGATATTGCTTTTGTTATCTATAAGGTATGGGCCTTGTGTCCCTTATTGCTGCAAGACTTTTATCAAGAAGGGGTGTTCGTGGCATTAGCCATGAGTCATACTATACAGACTGCTCAGACCCTAAATAATCTTTTAGCCAATGTAGCTCATGCTTTAGATGTATAAAAAGAAATTAATGCTCAACTAAAAGGAGACTTGATGGTGCTCAATCAGAGGATTGACCTCGTGCAGGAGCAAATTGATACCCTATGGCAAATCACTCAACTTGGCTGTCAATGGAAGTATGCTGGACTTTGAGTCACTAGCATACAATATGAGAATTTTTCCTGTGCTGCAAATCTGTCTAAACAATTGTCTAGCTATATTTTAGGTAATTGGACTGGAAAATTCGATACTATGATGGAGCAGCTGAGAGTGGCCATTGTTATGGCAAATTCTACCAGAGTGGCCGCAGGACTAGCCACAGGATTATCATCATGGATTGCTGCAGCCATGAATCATCTGAAGGAATGGGCGGGCATGGGAGCGTTAGCAGGCCTTCTGGTGTTGGTCTCCTTGATTTGCCTGTGGTGTATATGCAAGATTAGAGTCTCACAACAGTGTAAATGCAGCCATGATCATTCAGGCCTTTACAGCCATTGAAGCAGGACAGTCTCCCCAAGCATGGTTGGCTACCATAAAAAGCTAAAATGTTATGCTCAGGATGCGAGGCTAAGCACTGCACTCAGGATCAGCCGCTTTGGACCCAGAGAAGAGCATGTCTGATTGCATGCGGGTTGATACCCCAGGTCCCGCCTCTGAGAAAAAGGTATCGGTCGGGTCTGATGCTCTTTGGGTGGATGACACCTAAATGAACATCGGTACAAAGTCCCAATTTATTTCTAATATCAGAGATCAGACCTCTACTCTTGCCTGATGCGTCTAAAACAAAAAGGGGGAACTGTAGAGAGCTGCGGAATGCTATGCCTTAAAGATGGAGCTGGTTTCCGCCTTCCACCTTCCGGATGGTGAGTGCTCTCTGTCACAAACAACTCCATATTTGGCTAAGGCTGAGGATCTGGCTTGCTTCCATGTATGTGGACCTATCTGCATTGCCCACGAGGCATGCTGGGGTTGGCTACCCAGAGGCTATTTTAAGCTGTGGGCTGGCTTTCCCCAGGGTCAGAAGATTGTTCAAGGTTCCTGAATAAACTGCATTGAGAAGAACAAAAAAAAAAAAAAAAAAAAAAAAAAAAAAGATCAGAAAGAAGGAGAGGAGGACCTCCCCTATCAGTGGACTTGGGGAAAGGCATGCATGCAGAAAAGGGGGGAGGGTAGGACCGGGAGGGGAGGAGGGAGGGCTTATGGGGGGATATAAAAGGAATAAAGCATAATTAATAAAAGTTAAATAAAAAATTTAAAAAAAAAAGAAGGGGTGTTGGATTTTTTGAAGACTTTTTCTGCATCTAATGAGATGATTATGTGGTTATTTTTTTTCTGTTTGTTTTTATGGTGGGTTACATTAATGGATTTTCATATATTGAACCATTCCTGTATCCATGGGAGGAATCCTACTTGGTCATGTTGGATAATGTATTTATTTGATATGTTCTTGGATTCAGTTTGAGAGTATTTTATGGAGTATTTTTGTGTCAATATTCATAGTGGAAATTCTTTGTTGAGTCTTTGTGTGTGGTTTAGGTGTGAGGGTGATTGTGGCTATATAGAATAACTTTTGAAAATGTTACTTTTGTTTGTATTTTGTAGAGTGATTTGAGGAGCATTGGTATTAATTGTTTTCTTTGAAAGAGGATTAGAATTCTGTGCTATGACCATTTGGCCCTTGGCTTTTTCTTTTTCTTTCTTTTTTTTTTTTTTTTGGTTGAAAGACTTTTTATGAGTTCATCAATTTTTTAAGTGGTATAAAACTGTTTAAAAAGTTTACCTGAACCTGATTTAGCTTTAATAAGTGAAATCTATCTAGAAAATCATCCATTTCTTTTAGGTTTTCCAATTTTGTGAAATGCAGGCATTTGAAATAAGACCTAATGATTCTTTTGATTTCTTCAAGGTTTGTTATTATGCCACACACGCTTTCATTTCTGATTTTGTTAATTTGTATAAGGTGTCTCTGCCTTTCAGTTAGTTTGGTTAGGGGTTTGTCTATCTTGTTGATTTTCTCAAAGAACCAGCTCTTGATTACATTGATTCTTCACATTGTTCTCTTTGTTCTATGTCACGGATTTTAGCCCCGAGTTTGATTATTTTCTGCTATCTACTCCTCTTGGGTGTGTTTGCTTCTTTTTGTTCTAGAACTTGTAGGTGTGTTTTTAAATTGCTAGTGTGAGAACCTCTCCAGTTTGTTTATGAAGGAACCTAGTGCTATGACCTTTCCCCTTAGCACTGTTTTCATTTTGTCCTATAAGTTCAGTATGGTGTGCCTTTGTTTTCATTGAATCCTAGAAAGTTTTTAATTTTGTTACTTTTTCCTGTACCAGTGGTTATTGAGAAGGGAGTGGTTCAGTTTCCATGCATTTCTGCTGTTGTTGAGTTCCAGCTTTAATCTATGGTGGTCTGATATGATACAAGGGATTATTTCAATCTTCTTGAATCTGTTGAAGTTTGCTCTGTGACCAATTATGTGGTCAATTCCGAAGTAGGTTCCATGAGGTGCTGTGAAGAAGATATATTCTTTTGTGTTTGGGTAAAATGTTCTGAAGAAATCTCGTAGGTCTGTTTGATTCACGATGTCTGTTAGTTTCATTATTTCTCCATTTAGTTTCTGTCTTGATGATCTGTTCATTGAGAGAGTGGGGTATTGAAGTCTCCTACTATTAATGATGTTTCAATGTGTGATTTAAGCTTTAGTAATGTTTAATTTATGAATGTGGTGCCCTTGCATTTGGGGCATAGATGTTCAGAGTTGAAATGTCATTTTTCTTTTGATGAAAATGAAGTGTTCATCTCCATCTTGTTTGCTTAATGTTTGAAAGTCTATTTTATTAGATATTAGAATGGCTACTCCACCTTGCTTCTTGGGTCCTTTTCCTTGGAAAACCTTTTGCCAGCCCTTTACTCTGAAGTAGTGTCTATCTTTATTGCTGAGGTATGTTGTATGTGGTAGAATGATAGGTCTTATTTTCACATCCATTCTATTAGTTTATGTCTTTTTATTGGGAGTTGAGTCCATGGATGTTGAGAGATATTAATGATCAGTGGTTATTAATTCCTGTTGTTTTGATGTTGTTAGAGGTAAACTGTGTGTGTTTCCTTTTGGTTTTGTTAATGTAGAGTTATTTATTTATTTATTTATTTATTTATTTATTTATTTAGTTTTTCTGTGTGTAATTAGTCTCCTTGGGCTATAGCGTTTTTTGTTGTTGTTGTTGTTGTTGTTTTTTTCCTAGTATTTTTGGTAGGACTGGATTTGTGGATAGGTACTGTTTAAATTTGTTTCTGTCACAGAATATTTTGTTTTCTCCCTCTTTGGTAGTTAAAGTTTTTTTTTTATTTTTTTATTTTTACTCTTTTCTTTTTTTTTTTTTCAATGCAGTTTATTCAGGAACCTTGAACAATCCTCAGACCCTGGGGAAAGCCAGCCCACAGCTTAAATAGCCTCTGGGTAGCCAACCCAGGCGTGCCACGTGGGCAATGCAGATAGGTCCACATACATGGAAGCAAGCCAGATCCTCAGCCTTAGCCAAATGTGGAATTGTTCGTGAAAGAGAGCACTCACCATCGGGAAGGTGGAAGGCGGAAACCAGCTCCATCTTTAAGGCATAGCATTCCGCAGCTCTCTACAGTTCCCCCTTTTTGTTTTAGACGCATCAGGCAAGAGTAGAGGTCTGATCTCTGATATTAGAAATAAATTGGGACTTTGTACCGATGTTCATTTAGGTGTCATCCACCCAAAGAGCATCAGACCCGTCCGATACCTTTTTCTCAGAGGTGGGACCTGGGGTATCAATCCTCATGCAATCAGACATGCTCTTCTCTGGGTCCAAAGCGGCTGATCCTGAGCGCAGTGCTTAGCCTTGCATCCTGAGCATAACATTTTAGCTTTTTATGGTAGCCAACCATGCTTGGGGAGACTGTCCTGCTTCAATGGCTGTAAAGGCCTGAATGATCATGGCTGCATCACACTGTTGTGAGACTCTAATCTTGCATGTATGCCACAGGCAAACACCAACACCTGGAGACCAACACCAGAAGGCCTGCTAACGCTCCCATGCCTGCCCATTCCTTCAGATGATTCATGGCTGCAGCAATCCATGTTGATAATCCTGTGGCTAGTCCTGCGTCCACTCTAGTAGAATTTACTGTGACAATGGCCACTCTCAGCTGCTCCATCGTAGTATCGAATTTTCCAGTCCAATTACCTAAAATATAGCTAGACAATTGTTTAGACAGATTTGCAGCACAGGAAAAATTCTCATGTTATATGCTAGTGACTCAAAGTCCAGCATATTTTCATTGACAGCCAAGTTGAGCGATTTGCCATAGCGTATCAATTTGCTCCTGCACGAGGTCAATCCTCTGATTGAACACCATCAAGCTTCCTTTTAGTTGAGCATTAATTCCTTTATGTACAACTAAGGCATGAGCTACATTGGCTAAATGATTATTCAGGGTCTGAGCAGTCTGCCCAGTATGACTCATGGCTAATGCCCCGGTGGTAGCTCCAACAGCTGCCAATGAGATGGTAGTAACAATGGTGGCTGTAGTTCCAAGATCCCTTTTCTGTCTGAAGAGAGTCATAGTTTTGCTGAGTATAGTAGTTGGAGCTGAAATCTGTGATCTCTTAATGTCTGGATGATCTGCCCAGGCCCTTCTGGCTTTGAGAGTTTCTGGTGAGAAGTCAGGTGTAATTCTGATAGGTTTGCCTTTTCATGTGACTTGGCCTTTTTCCCTTGCAGCTTTTAACATTCTTTGCTTTCTAAATCTATTTATAGTTATTTTGAAGAGAGTCTGTGTTGATTTTTATAGTGAATGGGTTAATTTACATCTCTGCCAAGAATATATCAACATTTCTTCTCCCTTCATCTTCAACAGCATTTATTGTTTTTTTTTTTCTGTATTTTTATATATAGACTTGTATTGTGCACTGTTGAATCAATTTCTTTATAGACCAGTGGAGATAGGAAAAAGGGAATGAAACTACTATACTGAATAAATGACAAGCTCTTAACCTCAGAAATAGCAAGAGGAAAATGTAGAAAAAACATTACAAGATCCTGGCATAGGTAATGATTTTCTGAAAAGGACTGTAATTGCTTATAAAATAAGACCAAAAGTTTACATATTGGACCTTCTGATATTAAAAGGCTGTATAAAGCCAAAACTAAAGGATGCTACTGATTGAGTAAAGAGAAAGTCCACAGAATAGGATGTATTTTTCAACTATGAATTCATGGAAAATATTAAAAAAACTAAAAATATATGAAAAAAAAACCCAATCAGAAAATGGACTGTGGTAATGAAAGGGGGTTTCCAAAAGAAGAAATGAAAAAATAAAAATGACGATTAAAAAGTGTTCAATGTCCTTGACCAACAAAGAAATGTAAACTTGATATTTTATCTTACCTCAGTCATAGTAGCTATTATCAAGAAAAGAAATGACAAAAAAAATGATGTCAAGGATGTGGGTGTGGAATAGCTGAATACTTTATGTAAATTACATTAAATAAAAACTTTTGGAAAAAAATGTGAGTGGGTTTCCTAGAAAGCCAATAATATAAATATATGACCTGACTAAGCTATTCCTTCGTATACTCCCACAGAGATGCTGGCACCCCAATAATTGTTTTCAAATTATTTAAAAGATGGAAATGGAATCACTTTAGATGTTTATCATCTGATGAGTGGAGAAAGAAAATATGATACATATTCACAATGCTATCTTAGTCAGGCATACAGGAACACACAAAAAATAAATTTGCATGAAATGGGTACATTTGGAAGATACTGTACTAAAAGAGGTAACTTAGAAAGTCAAACATCACGTTTTCTCTTACAGATGGTTCTTAACTTCAAGTGTTTAGATTAATGTGTTTAAATTGGATATAGTTCCTGTCAGGAAGCTAGGAAGGAACCATGAATATAAAGCCTCCTGTAATCCTTAAAACAAAAGAAAAGAAAAGCTCTCGCTACTGCTTTTTGCTTCACTTTTAGCTTCCCATCATAACTGAGCAGTAAAACTCTATTGTTGAAAATATCTTAAGCTATCCTATATTTTATGGCTATTATCCACTTATAAGTGAGTGTATATCATGCGTGTCTTTCTTTTCTTGTGTTATCTCACTCAGGATTATCTTTTCTACTTCCATCCATTTGCCTGCAAATTTCATGATTTCCTTGTTTTTAATTGGTCATTGTTTTCTCACAGCAATCAAAAGCAAATTCATACATCCTCAAAAACACGAATAATGAAATAGCAGAGTCCTCTTGTTCATGTTGATGAGTCTTTAGCTACCAAGAGCTCTGCATTTCAGGAGTCACTCATCTTGGAAGTGCCAAGTACATGCAACCTCTAAATTGTAAACCAACTGTCCATATGCAAGGCTCCCTTCTTTCACAGCTACATCCTCCAAAGTTTTCTAATAATTGCCTATTAAAATGACAACAACCATGTGCACAGATTCTTTTCAGTTTCCTAGCACAAACTTTGTTCAGGTTGAGATTATAAAAGGAAGCTTTTATATAGTACTTGAACTGCAAAATGATCCAAATCTTCTAAATTAATTATCCATACAAAATGTTATTGTAAAAATCTCTGACTTTACAGACATTTGTTGCACACCAACCTTGAAATAAACTAAAATTGAGTGTCTGCTATTCCTTACAAATAGAAAACTTATACAGAAAATTTCTACAAAAATAAATTTGTATTTATAATTGTGAAAGACCTCCTCCTTTTTGCTCTGATGTAGTCTCATTCTGTAGCTCAGCTTGCCTAGAATTACCAGTATAACCTAGAGTAATTTCAAACTTGTGGTAAGGTGACACAGATGGAGTTCCTTATCACCTCTTCTTCAATGTTAGGATTAAAGTTTTAGGATTATCATACCTAGCCTAAGATGATATTTCTTCTTCTCCTCCTTCCCCTTCCCTTCTTTTCCTTTCCTCTTCTTCCAATTTATTTACTTTGTATCCAAGTTGTAACACCCTCCCTCCCTCTTTGTTCCCTACCCCTCTTCCCTAGTCCACTGATAGGGGAAGTCCTCCTCCCTACTATCTGACTGTAGCCTATCAGATCCCACCAGGACTACCTGGATCCTTTTCCTCTGTGGGCTGGCTAAGTTGCCCCACCAGGGAGAAGCGAACACGGAGCAGGCAACCGAGAGGCATGGTATATACTATATTCCTATTTAAATTTCAATAAACCGTACCAAAAATGAAAAAAAAAAGTTTGAGTTTGGATTCCTTCTGTGTTTCTTTGGGTCTTGCTTCTTGTGCTGTACTGTGCTTGACCGTGCCCCAATCCTTTTGCTCACAGGGAGAGTCGGTTCAGCCTTCCTGACTCTGACCCAAGATTGGATTGCTTTTCTGCGGTTTGCAGTTTGCCTGGGCCAAGTGCAAACCTGGTTGGGCAGTTGTTCACCAGATTAAGCCAAGCCTCCGACTTGGGGGCCAGGGTCCCATCCAGTCTTGTGTTTTGCATGATTCTGAGGCAGTGGTTACCAGATGCCTGACCTCTCCCTTCTCCTGGTTGCTACTCTGTGCTGGCTGCTGGCCTTGCGTTTCACTAGGCTCTGGGCAAGATACAGCAAAGTCTGGAGCGCCTTAATCTCATGCTGAATCCTACTTTGGGCTTTGACCCCATGGAACGGTGCGGTGCTTGGCAGAGCCCCAGCTAATGTTTGTGCAAAACGGGGGTTTTTCTTTTCTTAGAGAGACAGAGCTTTGAAGCTGTTTTGTTTCCAGGGCGGGTTTATGCCTCTACCCAGGGCTTTTCTCAGGTCAGTTTTGATTCTGTGCTAAATGTAGGAATGCCATATGTAGTAGGTGTTTTTTTCCTCCTGTACTTAAGCTCTCTGAATAACAACTCATGAGACTCATTAAATATTTTTTAAATATCTAGGTTATACAGCTAGAGTTTTCTTTGACTAAACATAACTTAAAATAACCCATTTCTTCTAATCTACATTCTATCATGTGGCTGGTTACCTGGGCTAGGCAACATGCGTCCATCTTCCTCACGTGTTGCCGGCTGAATCAATCCCAAAGTGGCATTTTTAGAGTGTAGGAAATACTATATATATGTTTATAAATAGCTTTCCTATTTCTTGTACAATATTTTTCTGAACATGACTGATACTGCATTGATAGCTATAAATTAATAAAGCTTAAAATTACTACAATCCTGTATTAGAAAAATAGTGTTAGATATTATTAGGAAAGCAATTTTAATTGGAGGAGTGAAAAGTATAGTTTAATAAACTGTTAGAAAAAAACAAATGAATATATTCATGTAAGTAGGCCATTGAAATCTATTTTATTATTTGAATTGGCCTTCAGTGTGCCCCTCATTCAGAGGCCACATCATTTCCTTTACTTGTGAAAGATGCCACCTTCCTTGCCATGTTCATAAAGGCTTGCTTGACTTGCTGGTTCCTCAGACTATAAATGAAGGGGTTTAGCATGGGGGCTACTGAGGTATTTAACACGGCAACTCCCTTGGTCAATGATGCTCTATCTGCTGCTGAGGGTTTAATGTACATAAAAATGCAGCTGCCATAAGAGATGGAGATGACAATCATGTGGGAAGAACACGTGGAAAAGGCCTTTGTCCTCTGATTAGCAGAAGGAATCTTCACAATTGTTCTGATGATATATGTGTAGGACAGAAATATTAACACCAAAGTGAACATTAGGGTAAAGACAGCACAGAAAAACCCCATTTTCTCCAGGAACTTTGTATCTGAACAGGAAAGTTGAAGCAGGGGAAAGTAATCGCAGGTATAGTGGTCAATGATGTTGGACCCACAATAATCAAGCTTTAGGAGCAACATGAGTGCAGGGAAGATGATCAGGAAAGAAACCAGCCAGGAGGCAAAGACAAGCATTGTGCAGACCTTCTGACTCATGATGGTCAGGTAATGCAGTGGCTTGCAGATGGTAATGTAGCGATCATAGGACATGGCAGCTAGAAGGTAAAACTCAGTGTCTCCCAAAAGGATGAAAAAGAATAACTGAGCTATGCAATCGTTGAAGGAAATAGTTTTATCTCCTGAGATTATGGTGCCCAAGAACTTGGGTATAGTGACAGTTGTGAAGGATATTTCTAAAACAGAGAAATTCCTGAGGAAGAAATACATGGGAGTCTGGAGGTGAGAATCCAGCAAGGTGAGAGTGATGATGGTCAGATTCCCTGTGATGCTGAGAGTGTAGGTGATGAAGAGAAAGATGAAGATCACAACCTGGAGCTGAGGGTCATCTGACAGTCCCAGAAGAATAAACTCTGTGGTTTCTGTATGGTTTCTCATTATGCAGTTACTTTTTTTTTTTTTTTTTTTTTTTTTTTTACCTTCTGCCAAATCTAAATGCAAGACCAAAAGAATCAAGTAGAACTGAGAATTATTGAAAGTCAAAATCAGGGGCTGTCATTTTTGTAGTATGATGTTTCCACCTCTAAGAGAAATTTAAGGCCATTCACTATTAATTCTCTAATTACCTTTCTTTGTACCAAGAGCAACTCCACATTCAGGGTGGCTTGAAAACAGTTTGTTATCAAAACCATAATGCAATAGGCTCTCTTCTTAGTGAGCATGTTAATTATAAAAACTATTCAGATGGGGATGTGGAGATAAAAGTACTCTAAGACATTTTAGTAGTGATGTTGTCTCAGTACTAGTATGAGCATAGAATGGAGGTTACCCAAATAAGAACAAAGGACTTGGCGTTTAATCTAGTGGCCCTGCTCCAAGGTATATATCCAACTGACAAGATCAGAAAGAGGTTTTTACTTTTCATATAAAGTGGTATGTTACTGCAACTGATATAAATCCAGGAAATGTTAAGGATGGCTCGTATTGAATCTGAATCACTTACTGGCCAGAAAATCGGTTAACCTTCTTTGCTCCATTTCCTCATCTTCCTGCAGACAAGCCAATGTCAAAAGAACTGCTTTAAGTTATAAGTGTTAAAATTTGTTAAACTTTTAAAAATTGTGTTCATGATTGTGATTACATGTGGCTCAGTGTAATGAAAACAAAATCACATTTTTCTCATTTCTTTATTAATTTCTATGACATTAGAAGTAATACCTGCTGTTCATACACATAAAACCTCATATTCACTTGTGTCAATCTATTTCACTTGATTTGCTGTTCTTTCACATCGACTCCTACATTAGTTGATACATATACAAAAGGACAGAATTTCATTATCAAAACTATTTTAATATGTGTTGTGCTTAACATAACTTCATCTTAACAGAAGCATTTGCCAAGTTAATATTGTCTTTTATTTAATCATTTGTTGGCATCATTTCCTTATTTATGCTATGCTGTGAAGCATGTGTATTATTTAGGTTTTTATCTTAGCATTATAACGTGAGTTTTCTCAATTATTCACTTTATGTAATATGCTTAAGCACTTGCTCCAAAATCTCTATTTTGAAAAATTTTCAAATGAAATATATGTAAGAGAATCTACAATATACATACAGACAGGCATAGTTAAATGAACTGTGTAATAATAATTTGAATTACTTTACTGCTTTTTAACAAGTCTGAGTTTGGTTTTGATCAAAATTATGTTATTTAATAGGACTCTAGCTCAAAAAATACCTTATTATCAAATAGATAAGATTTAATTGTAATCTCTAGCTGAAGTTCTTACAGCAAAATACTAATATTAAGAATCATATTTAAAAGTAGACACTCAAGTGGCTTCATATATATATACATACATATATATATATATATATATATATATATATAGTATACTTTATGCAAGTCCTTTGAGTGATCTTCTATGGCATGGCATATTTTCAATACAAATAAATTCTTAATTGGGCACTGTCCACATGTGAGTCTATGAGGTTTGTTATGGAACTGGAAGAGCTGACTTTTAAATAATGATTTTTAATCTATGACTTTCACATATGCTTTGTAAGTCTTACTAAACGTAGTGTATTTTATTCTTTAAATATAAATTTAAAATTTTAAATAATAGAATGTGAAGAATATTAGAAGTATTTCTAAAATAATCATAATACAGAAATTTCTCATTTATTGATTGAGTTATTGTTCCTAAAACTGTAAGAGCACTGTGAGAGTAACATGCTGACATTTGAAAAGACTGAGAAACTTGTTTTTCTCCCACTGTATGTCATAATTCCAAAATGTATCATTGTTGATGAATAAATGTACTTCTTAGAATTAAGAATATGTAAATGTACATTAGATTCATTCTATTTTGGGTATGAAAATCTATCAATGTGTTGCATTTTACCCTCTCTTAAAGCCTGGACTCTTCTTTTTTCATCAATTTCCATTATGCTTAGATTTTGCCTTTTCATGGCGTCCTTGATTTCTTGGATGTTTTGTGTTCGGGACTTTTCTGGTTTTACTTTTTCTCTGAGGGGAAGTGTCAATATCAGCAAGTGTATCTTCAGCACCTGAGATTCTCTCTTCCGTCTCTTGTTGATGTTTACCTTTGTGGTTCCTGATCTTTTCTCTAAGTTCTCCAGCTCCAGGTAAAGTTATGTCTACTTTTCTTCTATGTACTTTAATTTGAACATTTACATGTAACAATGTAATTACTCACTTTTTCCTATGGATCAGAGCTGGGTAGAAGTACAGGAAGAGTTGTAAAGAAATGTCTTAGCAGGTGTTGAGAAATGGGAACATTCCTCCCCTCCATTAACATTTCTGTACAGTCTTCAAAGATTAAAAAAGAACAAGCTTAAGGAAAAGACAATGTGGTTTGTTTTAAGTCTAAGATTGTTTTAATATATTTTAAGTAAAAAAAAATATAAAAGCTCAATGGATTATATTAATCAACTAAATGGGTTTGATACAAATGTATAAAATTCATGGATTTATAGACTATTAATTTCAAGAACGTATTTCATTTGAGAATAAAAACCATGTCCAAGTATTTAACTCATCTCTTTGTTCTTTATCTCAGAATATTAAATGGGTTAGTTTATTTATTTAAAGATTTATTTATTTATAATTTTTTTATATGAGTGCTCTGTCTGCATGTAGGCCTGCATGCGAGAGAGGGCATTAGATCTCGTCATAGAAGGTTGTGAGCCACCATGAGGCTGCTAGGAATTGAACTTCTGGAAGAACACCCAGTGCTCTTAACCACAGAGCCATCTCTCCAGCCTAGGAGTTAGACTGTTAACATCTCAATTCCTTCCACCCATTTCAGCAAAGTTACTTCATACTTGCCTTCTAAAGAGTCTGAGATGAATTACTTAAACTATTCAAAATAAAAATTAACAGTGATATATTTCTTCAGTATGATTACTGAATTAATCTTCCAGCTTTCATTATGTCTCAAAAATAGTCTCAAATCATGCCCTTCCAATAAAATAAATAACAACAATGACTCTTGCAAAAAACTAAATAAAGTATGGGAAATTTATATAATACTCGTGGGGTAAACTCTATTGAAGGCTTTATTAGACTTAAGGGTTAAAGGATACCCTTTTGAGAGACACATTGGGGAATTTGACTAGTTGATTTTACTTTACGTAAGGGTGTTTGAATATTATTAGTAATATTGCATGATGCCCTGGATGATTATTTTCCTCCATAATACATTGACTTTGAAAGGCTAGTTTTTTTTTCTCAAATTTTTCTACATGTATCCATTTTTTTTCTTCAGTCAAGCTCATTAGATAGAAATTATTAGAAAAATTACAGAGAACACATATTTTTATTGATCACATTGTCTTCATTCTTTAAACATTTAAATTTTAAGTAGTTGTTCAAATTTTGGTGAATGGAGGATAGGAAAGAATAATTATTTAATTCAAGGTGTGAATAATATCTAGCTCAGCTTTAAATTTCAAATTGTAAAAAACATACTTTAAATACATGAAGTTGAATAAGTAGGGAGCTATAAAGGACTTGGGATGAGCAGGGAGAGGGGAAGAATATGATAAAAATATTATTAAGAAAAGATTTAAATACCTAAATAAATAAACAACAAAAATATTCTCATATGAATATACTCACACTACAGGGTCTGGATCATGCCACAAGTATTCTTTTGAGAATACTTTATTTAGCAGACTCATGAGAACTTACTGAGTGACTAGGCTTATTTTTACTAAATTATCCTTTTATTGTTTTCACAGCTATTTATGTGATTCTTTCCAGGAAAATACCAATAGAGTGCATAAATTCATTTCAATAATAATGGACAGGCTCAATTTTCAGCATTAATAGTTGTATATATATATGCACATATATACATATATATATGATAACTAAAGGAAAGAAAGAGTATCAAGTCACATTTAGTAATTTCATAAATACTAACACTCACATCTATAAGTGTTTTTGAAAATGAAATATAAACTGATCTATTATGAATAATGCTAATAGAGATGCAAACAGTGAATTGAAAGGATAAATTTCACAGAAATGTTAGAAAAGTAATAAATAATACTTCATGGAGATATATTTAAGTTACATACCAATAAACTGTAGACTCCCTTATGTGTACTCCCTTTAAATTAAAATGAACAAGTTCTCAGTCTTGACAGTATATTACCTGTGATTTCCACAGTGTCTCAGAACTGTGAGAAGAATGGCTGCAACATCCATTGCTATTTCTTTAAAAATTCCTTCCCCTAGGTACTAGTTTGGGATTCACTGTAAATATTTTCATCTATGTTTCCTCATTTTATCCAAAATTGGTTTATTCCTTTGAGTGCCAAGAAACAATAAAGAATGAAGGTAGAAATAGAAACAGTTTCAGAAGTTATTTTAAAATAACCATGGTTGTTAATATATTTTATACTGCATGGAGTACATAAAGTTTTATCTATTTGCTCTGTAATTGGCTCAAGGGATCAATTCAGTGAATCAAAATTGCCAGCACAGGAATGTAGACAAAACACAAGGGAGTATCAAACACAATGCATTAGTATCAGAACTGCAAAAAGAAGCTTGGGGAACAGTGGCTGGTGAAACAGAGTGAGGACACTCATAAAAAAGAAAATCAATCCTGATGAGACCTGATAGGCTAAGGTCAGATAGAAGGGGAGAGGGACCTCCCCTATCAGTGGACTGGGGAAGGGGCATGAGAGGAGAAGAGGGAAGGAGGGAAGGATTTGGAGGGATGAGAGAGGGACCTACAGCTGGGATACAAAGTGAATAAATTGTAATAAAAAGAGGGAAATCATGCTGATTTTTCACATAGTTTAAAATTTGCCTACCTTTAAGAATTTTTGATTACATTAATGCTCCTTATACTTTATGCTTCTTTTCTCTGTTCACTCATTTTTTCAATGACAATGAATTAATGTTATAATTTGTGTGTCAACACATTAGGACAAACTTCTTTGAGGAGGCCATCAATGTACTGTTAGGCCAATGTTGTGTTGTTTTTTAAGGTCCAATAATATTGTACAGGAATTTAGCAAATGCTGTTTAAAACATTAAAGAAGAACATGAATAGGAGTTTTTAATTGCTTATTTTGTGTAGTTTTTATTTAATTTTAGAATCATTCTTTTCAGTTTTTGAGAACATGGTTTGCCCCTCTGCTTCCTCTCTCCAAACCAGCCACATACCCTTACTTGTTCTTTTACAAATTATGGCCCCTTTTTATTAGTTGTTGTTATATATACATACGTATTTATATATGTATTTAAGAATATACGTTTCTATATTCCTAAGTACATAAATATAATTTGTCCAGTCTGTATAATATTACTTGTATATATGTTTTCAGAGATGACCATTTGGTATTGCATGGCCATTTGGTACTAGTGGGGGAAGACTATTTCTCACACTCTCTTGCTTGTTTATTTTATTTTTCAATTTTAATTTTAATTTTTTTTCACACAATATAGTGTAATCATGGTTTTCATTTTCCCTACGCTTCTCAAATCTTTTCTATCTAATGATCCACCAACTCCAAGTCACCTGTCTTGCTTGCTGGCTTGCTTGCATGGTCCTTGGTTGGAGTATCAGTCTCTGCAGAAACCTCTGGGCTATGGCTTTTGGCTCCGTTGCTCTCCTTGTGAAGCTCCTGTACCCTCCAGATCTTTCTATCTCCATCTTCTTCCATAAGGATTCCAGTACTCTGCCCAAAATTTGGCTATGAGTCTCAGTATCTCCTTCGATGCCTGGTGGTCTGAGTCTTTCAGATGTCGTCTGTGGAAGGCTCCTGTCTTGTTCCCTGTCTTCTCCTACTTCCGATGTCTATCCTGTGTCTTTCTGCTTCTGGATTATCTCACTCAGGATGATCTTTTCTAGTTCCCACCATTTGCCTGCAAATTTCATGGTTACCTTGTTTTTAATTGCTGAGTAGTATTCCATTGTGCAAATGTACCACAATTTCTGTATCCATTTTTTTTTCAGTTGAGAGACATCTACGTTGATTCCAGATTCTCACCATTATGAATAAAGCTGCTATGAATGTAGTTGGGCAAATGTTCGTGTTGTATGGTTTAGTATCTTTTAGATATATACCCAGGAGTGGTATAGCTGGATCTTGAAGAAGCACTATTCTTTATTTTCTGAGAAAGCACTAGATTGATTTCCACACTGGTTGTACAAGTTTGCCCTCCCACCAGCAATGGATGTGAGTTCCCCTTTCACATCATCCTCTACAGCATGTGTTATCACTTGGGTTTTTGATCCCAGAAGCTACATGAAAACACTAGTGCCAGAAATATATATATATATATATTATATATATATAATGAGGTTTTGGTAATGAGAGTCCCAGAGTACCACACAGGAAACATACATTTGTCATTCCTTTTGGTTGCATACTAAAGTTAGAGTATATCATATGAATTAGCTTTCTTTGTCCTGCATGATGCCGTACAGACCAGGGAAAGAAAGGTATTAACGAATCTGATTACCTATAAGACCAATTTTCCAGGCAAGGTGTGACCACTTCACTACTCTTAGGGATAACTGTTTTTGTGTTAGGTTTGAGACCCCATCTATGGTAGGGAATCCATGCTGCAAACCTTGTCAAGATACTATGGCAGGGAAATCCTAGACCCTAGTGCGGAAATAAATGCTGTTGCTAACAAATCAACACAGTGTTGAGCTAGTTTTTATATATTTGCATTAATACCCATACACTAATGCTAGTAGCCTTAATCAGAAATCTTCAGTGAGTACTCCTGATGCAGAGTGGTCCCATGAACTGCTGAGAACAAATGATGAGTGAGCAGGGTCTTTCTCGTTTCTGCTTCTTTGCTTTCTGTCTTTGCTTCCAGTCTTGTGCTACGCATGCTATGCACCACAAGATCCAGCTTAGATCCAGCTTTTGATGTGGATCCCAAGAATCAAAATTAGGTTACCAGTGTTACATCATTAATACTTTTGCTCATTGGGCCAGATACCTGACCCATTAGTCTCTTTTTTATTTTTTATTACTTTTGTCATTTCATAATCTTATATATGTATATAGGACAATCTGATTATACTCTATGATTCTCTCTTTAATGTCTGTCCTATCCCTATCAAACCCAATCATCCCTACCAGTTCATTTTTAAGATCCATGATGTTTAGTTTTGATTTGTGACCCATTAGTTTAACCAGTATGTATGTGACTAGATTAGAATTATCACTAATCAGGGTAAAAATTGAAGGCAATGATGTCCCTTATCCCTAAATCTACCAAAAAGAAATATTTCAGTAGTGAGTGATAGGGCCTCCTGAGCCCATTCTCCACCCATGTCTGACTGCCAATGAACTCATTCTTGTGCACATTCATCTACAGTTTTATGACTGCAATGACTTTGATTTTCCCAGAAGGTAACATTGGACAGCCTTTATCCCAATCCTCTAGCTTATAGTTGTTAGATCCCTCTTCAACAACAACAACAACACATGCATATAAACATGGAATATACATAAACCAGATATAATACATGATTTCAGCAAATCTAGGAAATAAAAATATCATGATACTCAAATTATATGTAAAATAAGAATATTCCATTCAATAAGTGAAGAATTAGCTAGATAATACAGAGCTCAAAAAAAACATTTGTTGTAGATATTTAATATATTCCATGTAGCTACTGTTTCATTAGTAACAGAAGAAAATATTTATGCTTATTAAAGCAATTATACTTCCATAAAATCAAAATATAAAATATTTCATTATTAAGAATAGCCAGGACTGGTGTAACTGGATCTTGAGGTAGCACTATTCCTAATTTTCTGGGGAAGTGCCAGATCGATTTCTAAAGTGGTTGTACTTTCCCACCATCAATGGAGGAGGGTCCCTATTTCTCCACATCCTCTCCAGCATGTGTTTTCACTTGAGTTTTTGATCTTAGACATTCTGATTGGTGTGAGGTGAAATCTCAGGGTCGTTTTGATTTGCATTTCCCTGATGATTAAAGATGTTGAGCATTTCTTTAAGTGTTTCTTTGCCATTTGATATTTCTCGGTTGAGAATTCTCTGTTTAGTTCTGTATCCCATTTTTAATTGGATTAATTGATTTGTTGCTGTTTAACTTCTTGAGTTCTCTATATATTCTGGGTACTAGCCCTCTGTCCGATGTAGGGTTGGTGAAGGTCTTTTCCCAGTCTGTAGGCTGTCATTTTGTTCTGATGACAGTTTTATTTGCTTTACAAAAGATTTTAAGTTTAATGTGGTCCCATTTATTAATTTTTGATCTTAGAGCCTGTTCTATTGGTGTTCTGTTCAGGATGTTGTCTCCTGTGCCTGTGAAGTCAAGGCTCTTCCCCCTTTTTCTTCTAACAGATTTAGTGTGTCATCCACACCATTCCATATGTACATAGCAAATGTTCATAGCAGCTTTATTTGTAATAGCGAGAATCTGGAAATAACTAGATGTGCCTCAGTGGAGAAATAGATACAGAAAGTGTGGTACACTTACACAATGGAATACTACTGAGAAATTAAAAAGAAAGAAATCATGAAATTTACAGGTAAATGTTTGGAACTAGAAAAGATTATCCTGAGTGAGGTAACCCCAGAAGATGAAAGACACATATGGTATATACTCACTTATAAGTGGAAAGTAGACTTATAGGATAAACATACTAAAATCTATAGTTCTAAAGAAGCTGAACAGCAAGGAGGACCCTAGGGAAGAGGCTTAATCCTCACTCAAAAGAGCAAACAGGATAGACATTGGAAGTAGGAGAAGACAAGCAACAGGACAAGAACCTTCCACAGAGGACCTCTGAAAGACCCTACCCACCAGGGTATAGAAGGAGATACTGAGACTCATAGCCGCGTGAGCGTTTCGCCGGCAGAAACGCATGTGACCACAGGAATTCTTCCGCAACAAAACCTTTATTAGTCACGCGATGAAAGGAGAGGAGAGAGAGAGCCCCCGATGTGGCGCTGTTTATATAAGCCCGGGTCGCACCTGAGTGACGTGTGAATACCCTGATTGGCTGCTCACTCTTACCCGGCGTGCTTACGCAATTCTTAGCATGCTTACGCAATCGACGCATGCGCCCTGGAGGTTTACAGTTTTGAGGGCGAGATGTCAGCGCCACCTAGTGGCGTCTGAGTCTTGGCTCTCCACACTGTTCTAATTTACTTTTCTTTTAAGATCTGAACTTTCTGTGGAAAAGTAGAAGTGTTGGTGACTTTTACGTCAAGAAAAACTCTCAGTTTCAGTTACAGCAGGGAACTGAAGAATATCCATGGCTGGAGAATCATTCCTTTTAAAAATCAACCCAGATTTGAAGAACAGTATTTTTAACCAGAATATTCCAGAAGAGATACAGAAAGAGATATTTTGTATGAGTCAAAGTCCATCAGTACTTACAATGTGTATAGTCCTACCTTGGAATTCTTGTGTGTAGGATGTTTTGTGTAATTATATCCATATGTAGAAAACCATAAGTACACACAAAAAACATCGTCTTCTACCAACAAAAGACAAGATACCATGTAAATATCTGTTACTAGAATACTGGATGCATGTATTATATTTAGTGTAATTCTAAATGCAATTGCACGCATATATACATAGAATTTTATAGAGCAATTGATGAGGGTTGGAACCCCAGAGTCCCTGCTCTATCATATTTTGGGCTCTTTCATGTTTTAATTTGGAGTTGTTATTTTTTTTTCCTAATTCTATGGAGAATGTTATTTTGAGAGAGATTGTGTTGATCAGTAGTTTGCTTTTGACAATGTAGCTATTTCCACAACATCAGGTCTATGATCTATCAGATCTAATCTATATACTGGAAGATTTTTCATCTTTTTCTGGTTATCTAATTCAATGTGCTTCTTTTGTATTTGACTTCATTTACACTATGTGTGTCCTTATTTTCTTACATTGCATTTTTTCTAACAATCATTAACAGCCATTTCTCTCACCCCTGTAAACACAATTACAACTGTTAATATTTTGTCTCTCCCCATAAAAGGATCTTAAAAAGCCAGAAGAGGCTGTTCTCTAAAATCCTGACAGAGTGAGACAGTAGGATGGCCAGTCACAAATATATCTCTAAAACAGAATTGCTTTAATTGAATTTTTCAGTGCCTGTAGGGATATATAATGGTACTTGTATGTATGGTTTCAGGATTGACCACTTGGTATTGGCAGTGATCGAGGTAGGAAAAGCAGGTGGGGAGGATCTAAGAGGAGTTGGTGGAGAGGAATGAAAATGTATGAAAAATTATTTTTGAAAAAAATAAATTGGTTTATTTTTCATAAACAAGTACTTAATTTACATCATTTTTTTCTTTTTTTCTATTTTATTTATTTATTTATTTATTTATTTATTTGACAATGTTAATTTTTTTTTCCAATGCAGTTTATTCAGGAACCTTGAACAATCTTCTGACCCTAGGGAAAGCCAGCCCACAGCTTAAATAGCCTCTGGGTAGCCAACCCTAGAGTGCCACATGGGCAATGCAGATAGGTCCACATACATGGAAGCAAGCCAGATCCTCAGCCTTAGCCAAACGTGGAGTTGTTTGTGACAGAGAGCACTCACCATCGGGAAGGTGGAAGGCGGAAACCAGCTCCATCTTTAAGGTCCGGCATTCCGCAGCTCTCTACAGTTCCCCCTTTTTGTTTTAGATGCATCAGGAAAGAGCAGAGGTCTGATCTCTGATATTAGAAATAAATTGGGACTTTGTACCAATGTTCATTTAGGTGTCATCCACCCAAAGAGCATCAGGCCCATCCGATACCTTTTTCTCAGAGGCGGGACCTGGGGCATCAACCCGCATGCAATCAGACTTGCTCTTCTCTGGGTCGAAAGCGGCTGACCCTGAGTGCAGTGCTTAGCCTTGCATCCTGAGCATAACATTTTAGCTTTTTATGGTAGCCAACCATGCTTGGGGAGACTGTCCTGCTTCAATGGCTGTAAAGGCCTGAATGATCATGGCTGCATTACACTGTTGTGAGACTCTAATCTTGCATATATACCACAGGCAAACCAAGGAGACCAACACTAGAAGGCCTGCTAACGCTCCCATGCCCGCCCATTCCTTCAGATGATTCATGGCTGCAGCAATCCATGATGATAATCCTGTGGCTAGGATATAGGGTTGGTGAAGATTCTTTCCCAATCTGTAGGCTGTCATTTTTTGAGGTTTATGAGTCACTATTCTGGGATACCGGGTCCAGGAGGAAAAGCACACACCCTACTATAGATGTTCTGATGACAGTGTCCTTTGCTTGACAGAAGTTTTTCAGTTTCATGAGGTCTCATTTATTAATTGTTGATCTTAGAGCCTATGCTGTTGGTGTTCTGTTCAGGAAGTTATCTCCTGTGCCAATGAGGCCAAGGCTCTTCCTCATTTTTTCTTCCAACAGATTTAGTGTGTCTGGTTTTATGTTGAGTTATTGATCGACTTGGACTTTACTTTTGTGCAGAATGATAGATATGGGTCCATTTACATTTACATTTTTCTACATGTAGACATTTTCTACAGTTAGATGAGCACTATTTGTTGAAGATGCTATCTTTTTTTTTTCTGTTGAGTGGTTTTGGCATCTATGTCAAAAATCAGGTGTCCATTGGTGTGTGAGTTTATTTCTGGGTCTTTGATTTGATTCCATTGATCCACCAGTCTGCTTTTTTGGCCAATACCATGCATTTTTTATTGTTGCTCTATAGTACAACTTGATATCAGGTATGGAGATACCTCCAGAAGATCTTTTATTGCACAGGATTGTGTTAGATTTTCTTGGGGTTTTTGTTGTTTGTTTTTTCATATGAAGTTGAGAATTTTTCTTTCCAAGTCTGTAAAGAATTGTGTCTGCATTTTGATGGGAACTGCACTGAGTCTGTAGATTGCTTTTGGTATCATGGTCATTTTTACTATGCAAAATACTGATCCATTAGAATGAGAGATCTCCATTTTCTGTTATGTACTTTAATTTATTTCTTCAGAGACTTGAAATTTTTTTATACAAGTCTTTTACTTGCTTGATTAGAGTTACAGCAAGACACTTTTGCTTTTTTGTGGCTATTTTGATGGGTGTTGTTTCCCTAATTTCTTTCTCAGCCCTTTTGTCTTTTGTATACAAGAAGTCTTCAGATTTTTTTTTAGTTCTTTTTTATCTAGCCACTTGCTGGAGGTGATTATCAGCTGTAGGAGTTCCCTGGTAGAATTTTGTGGGGTCACTCATGTATAATAATATCATAACATCTGCAAATTAATTCATTGACTTCTTCTTTTTCAATGTGTATCCCCTTGATCTCCTTTAGTTCTCTTATTTCTCTGGCTAGGACTTCAAGTATTATAGTGAAGAGATATGGAGACAGTGGGCAGCCTTGTCTTTTCATTGATTTCAGGTGACAGGTTAAGCTTTGGAGTGGTGTTGAAGGCTGTTTCCATGGCTCCAAGGTGTCAGGAGGCCAGAGGTTGGAGCTGTGTGCCCCAGTACCCAGGAGGTATTCAGTGGCCTCTGAGTACAGCTTGAAGTACCTTCCATTTTATTTCAACCTGTCAAGCTAAAGTTACAACAAATAGATGCAAACACCCATTCAACAAAATGGAACCTATACCAAAAGACACAACCAAGAACCTAGCTTCTGAAACTCACACCCTGTTGTAAAAACACAAACAATTAAAAATATATACAACACTCCTTCTCTAAAATGTGTTACTCTCACAGTAATGGTCCACAAAAAAGGCTAGAATAAATAGCATTAAAAATGATAAATTTGAAGCAATTATAAATATATTCAAGAACAAAAAGCAAACATAAATAAGCACTGGAATGAAGACTAAAAGAGCACAACATATGAAATAAAAAAGACAATTAAAAATGATACTAGAATTCAACAAACAAAAAAGCTACTGAATAAAAAGCAAAACTGAAATAGAACTTGAATATTTCAATCAGTCTAGTAAGAAGTTCAGAAGAAATACTCTCTAACAGTATGAGTGAGATGAAAGAGAGAAAATTAGGCCTTAAAACATCCATGGCAGCTCAGAATCCAAGTGGATACCCTAGTAAGAGGAACAGGGTCAGTTTCTGACAGGAACTCAATGGTTGCCTCTTTGACCCCCCCTGCCCCAAAGGAGGAGCAGCCTTGGTAGGCCACAGAGGAGGACATTGAGGTCACAGAGAAGGGGGAGGTGATCAAAGAGCCAGCCATTGAGTTCATGTCAGAGACAGTCCCTGTCCTGAAGAGACCTGATAAGCTAGGGTCAGATGGAAGGGGAGGAGGACCTCCCCTATCAGTGGATTTAAAGAGGGGCAGGGAGGAGATGAGGGAGGGAGAGTGGGATTAGGAGGAAATGAAGGAGGGGGCTAAAGCTGGACACAAAGTAAATAAACTGTAACTGATATAAAAATAAAAATTTAATATAAAAAAGTAAATGATATCTATAGTCTATGTAGTGTTTCTTTCTAGTCTGCATATTAAAATTATTTGTCAACACACAAATAAAACTGAAATAAAGAAATTTGGTCAATCAATTAAAGAAAAACAAAAGAAATCATGGAATGGAGCATGTAGGCTATTTAGAAAAAATAAAAATAAAAATGTACAAAGATAGGCAAAGAAAATGTTGAAAGAATTCATGTCAAGACCACAGAAAAAAATTTAAGTAAAATCATAGAAGTGAATTTTTCAAAACCATATAAAACATCAAATAGGCTTTGACTATTTTAAAAAAATTAATATTAATTATAGTTTATTCACATTATATCCCAGCTATGGCTCTCCCCATTCTTCCCTCCCAATTCCACCCACCCTCCCTCATCTCATTCCATTCCCCTCTCCAAGTCCACTGATAGGGGAGGTCCTCCTCCCACTCCATCTGACCCTAGCCTATCAGGTCTCTTCAGGACTGGTTGCATTGTCCTCCTCTGTGGCCTGGCAAGGCTGCTCCCCCATCAGGGAGAGGTGATCAAAGAGCCAGCCATTGAGTTCATGTCAGAGACAGTTCCTGTTTCCCCTTACTAGGGAACCCTCCTAGATACTGAGCTGCCATGAGCTACATCTGAGCAGGGGTTCTAGTTTATATCCAAGCATGGTCTTTGTTGGAGTATCAGTCTAAAAGATCCCTGGGCCCAGATGTTTTGGTTCTGTTGCTCTTCTTGAGGAGCCCCTGTCCCTTCCAGGTCTTTCTATCTTCCCCCTTCTTTCTTAAGATTCCCTGCACTCTGGCTTTGACTTTTTAAATTTATTTCTTTATTTATTAACTGAGTATCCCATAGCCAAAATTTGGGCAGAGTTCAAGCACATAGACACACACAGCAGCAGCAGCAGCAGCAGCAGTGGAGTGGAGCCAGGCTGAGCCTAGAAGACAAGCTGAGTGTGCTACAGAGGAGAGAACATGAGAAGTAACCTCAGTCTTTGGAGGAGTCCAGAAGGTCCTGAGCAGATCCCAGACACTGGACTGTTGGAGTTTCCTTTTGCTTTGCTTTGAATGTAACTCTGTCCTGATATTTAGACAAAGGAGTGGGCAAGATGAGTCAGACCCGCCCTGCTGCAGACAGTAATCAGGCTTACACTTGAGAGATACTCTTGTCTGGCAACCCACCCAGGTGGGCCCTAGTTCCACACTCAAACAGCCCCTAGCTTGTGACCATATCATGTAGTCCTCCTTCTAAGAAAAACCACAAGATGTGTTAATTGCTCCCCCTCCCTAGCAATAGCCAAATCAGCACATAACAGGACATTCCGGGCGTTGCTCATGATCAGATATACTCCAGGTGGCTGGGCCAGGACCATCTTGACACCTAAAGTAGATCAATCATTTCAAAAATCAACCTCCCTTACTCAATCATGTGACACGAAGGCTTGGGAACTCTCCAGTAGAGGTTTTGCCCTTTAACAACCCTGTTCCCTGAGACCTAGGGTCCACATTTCCTCCTGCTTCAACAGGGTGCTTACAACTTGGGCAAGAGCTTGTACTGAATAAACCCTCTTGTGTTTTGCAACAGACTCTACTCCTGGTGGTCTTTTGGGGTATCACGATCTAGGCACAACGGTTTTGTGTGTCAACACCCCTGCTGGGAGTGCAAGTGATATAAATGGGAAATGGCAGTGATTTTCAGTAATGCCTGAGTGCTAATAATCTTATCACAAATGTAGATGATTCTCAAACCATGAAAACTCTCCATGGATGTCATATTAGTTCATCACTCTGGATATGAAGTGTCTCTTCTCTACCTCCCAAAACCAAACGTAACTAGGTTGGAGTCATCAGAAAGGAAGGAGCCTTAGTTGAGGAAATGCCTCCATGAGATCCAGCTGGAAGGCATTTCCTCAATTAGTGATCAATGTGGGAGTGGCCAGCCCATTTTGGGTGGTGCCATCCCTGGGTTGGTGGTCTTGGGTTTTATCAGAAATGAGGCTGAGAAAGCAATTGGAAACAAGCAAGAAAGGCCATCTCTCCATGGCTTCTCTACCAACTCCTTCCTCCAGGATCCTGTCCTGTTTGAGTTCCTGTCCTGACTTTCTTCACTGATGATTAGTGCTGTGGAAACAGAAGTAAAATACCTGCCCCCCGTCCTTGCATTTTGGTCATGGTGTTCTTATTAAAGAAATAGAAACCCTAACTAAGACAAAGAACTGACTATTTGTGAAGATGAGGGAGACTTGGAAGAGCATGGGTGAGCAGTGTAGAGATTAATTATGAAAAACTATAATTACACATATGTATAAGAATGACATAATAAAAGCTATTACTTTGTGTATGCACATTAAAAATTATAATGGTAGAAGAAAAAGATTAAGGAAAATATTCAAACTATCATGTTTCTTGTAGTTTCTTTTGTATGAATGTTTTTCTAGTGTGTTTAGAGTAAAATAATTGTATGCTGTTTTTTTTTTTTTTTTTTTTTTTTTCAATGCAGTTTATTCAGGAACATTGAACAATCCTCGGACCCCGGGGAAAGCCAGCCCACAGCTTAAATAGCCTCTGAGTAGCCAACCCAGGCGTGCCACGGGGACAATGCAGATAGGTCCACATACATGGAAGCAAGCCAGATCCTCAGCCTTAGCCAAATGTGGAGTTGTTCGTGACAGAGAGCACTCACCATCGGGAAGGTGGAAGGCGGAAACCAGCTCCATCTTTAAGGCATAGCATTCCGCAGCTCTCTACAGTTCCCCCTTTTTGTTTTAGACGCATCAGGCAAGAGTAGAGGTCTGATCTCTGATATTAGAAATAAATTGGGACTTTGTACAGATGTTCATTTAGGTGTCATCCACCCAAAGAGCATCAGACCGTCCGATACCTTTTTCTCAGAGGCGGGACCTGGGGCATCAACCCGCATGCAATCAGACATGCTCTTCTCTGGGTCCAAAGCGGCTGACCCTGAGTGCAGTGCTTAGCCTCGCATCCTGAGCGTATCATTTTAGCTTTTTATGGTATCCAACCATGCTTGGGGAGAATGTCCTGCTTCAATGGCTGTAAAGGCCTGAATGATCATGGCTGCATCACACTGTTGTGAGACTCTAATCTTGCATATATACCACAGGCAAACCAAGGAGACCAACACCAGAAGGCCTGCTAACACTCCCATGCCCGCCCATTCCTTCAGATGATTCATGGCTGCAGCTATCCATGTTGATAATTGTATGCTGTTTTATGTGACAGATATATCAGTAATTTTGTGAAAATAACAGAAGCTGAATTATTTAGAAAATTTCAATTTACAAATAAAAAATTTCTTTAATCAGAGGTATAAAATTATGTGTTTTCTCTTTTCACAATTATTTTCAGTTCTGAGATTCATAACTATGAAGAAATAAGTGTAATTAACATCAGAGCCTGGAGTCAAACTATTTTTACTGTCAATGAGAATTCCTGGAAAGAAGCTGTGTGCCTAAAGGATGATAGACAGATTAGAAATTCAGTGACGTGGGAAGGTTGAAATTCTGCAGATATAGATGCTAACTACCTTATCTCTGATATCTTAACCCCATGAAGAGAAATTTCTTGCCCACTTCTGTGTCAGAAATAGAATCCTGTGACTACTAGATAAAAAGGAAATCTTTTGACATGCATATGGCTTCCAGCTTAGTGGTTTTTGTTTTTGTTTATTTTTATTTTATTTTGTTTTTTATGGGATTCCTGAGTGTTTGAATGACTAGGTCTCTGCATCTATATCTGTTTCTTGCAATTTTTTTCTTGGACACTTTTTCTACTGTTTTTGTTGTTTGCTGTTGTTGTTTTGTCCTGTTCTTGTGTGTTAGTTTTTATTTTATCTTATTATATTTATTATTACCCTTTGGAAGCCTATTTGTTTTCTAATGAGACAGAATGGGGGTGGATGTGGATAGGAAGGAAGATGTGTAGAAAATGGGAGGAGTAGGAAGAGGGAAACTGTAATCAGAATGTTTTATGTGAGAAAGATACCTTATTTCAATAAAAGGATGAAAATAGTTAAAAATTCAACTGGGCACAGTGGCACATACATATAATCCCAGCACTTAGGGAGGCAGAGGAAGGCAGATCTCTGTGAGTTTGAGGCCAACCTGGTCTACAAAGCGATTCCAGGACAACCAAGCCTACACAAAGAAACCATCTTGGAAAACCAAATGAAAAAATTAAAAAACAACAGAAAAAAAACCTTTTGGATCAATTAATTTAATAGATCAATAGCTTCTGTAACCAAAAGCTAAGACAGTTATTAGATAATATTTGAAGCCTGTAGGAAAAACTGCCTACCTTTCTGTAGCTCACTTTCCTAATGCTTTCACCAATATATTTAAGAAATATCATGATTTATGATTTTCTTTGTTCTGTTACTAAAAGAAAATACTTTATAAGACTGTTTTGAATAGGAGTATGGGACTATATGTAAGATAAACCTGTTTCTAGGCCATGATCACTAAAATTTGGCTCTAGAATATAAGATCTTTAATTTTTTGACAATCAAGCTGTATTATTTTTGCATTGATACTATTGGCAAAATTGCCTAATCATTCTGAAAACTAATTTTTAGTTATTATAAATCTAGAGGAGAAACATCTATTCATTTCCATGCTTCTCACTTCTCACCACTGTGCCTGTCAATCTTATTTTCTTTATTTATCTCACAAGGTTCATCATGTGGATGCCTCCTTCTACAAGACTAACTTAATGTTTAGATCAACTCAGGTATTTTCCATGACAACATCCATTACATTACAGATTAATTTCATGCTCTGTGCTTGTCTACATTTTAGCAATGCAAAATAATAAGCTACAAATAAAATGCTTTGCAATTAATACACATATAGAATTAACTCAGACTGCCTAAGAATATTTACTTGTACAATACATTTAGTAAATGAACCTTTTACATATGAGAAAAGACATTTCCAAGAAGATAGAATTGTACATTGTGGACTAAAGAAAACTAGAATTTCAGAATATCTACCCTGAAAAATGAACATAGAGCAATTAGAATACTTACTATGATTTAAGAAGTAAAGCAGAATAATATCATGGGCCATTGTAGATATATTTGACAATAATTTTCTTTTTTTTTTCAGTCATGTCCCAACAGCTTGCTATTTATACCTAAATCTTAATTCACTGTTTTGAGAACACAGTCTATGAAGCACCTGCTTGAAAGCATCCTTCACCTGCTGGTTCCTTAGGGTGTAGATAAAAGGGTTTAGCAAAGGGGCCACAGAAGTGTTGAGCACAGCCACACCTTTATTTAAAGTCACCCTCTCCTTGGCTGATGTTTTAACATACATGAAGATACAACTTCCATACGTTATGGAGACCACAACCATGTGGGAGGAGCAGGTGGAAAAGGCCTTTCTCCGTTGTTGAGCTGAAGGGAACTTTAAGATGGTTTTGATGATGAGTGTGTAGGAGAGGATCACTAAGATCAAGGTGATGACAAGTGTCATTACAGCTATGACAAAAGCCATCCATTCTATTAAACGTGTGTCTGTGCAAGACAGCTGCAGGACAGGAGAAGTGTCACATAGAAAGTGATCAACAGTTTTTGAAGCACAGAATTCCAGCTTCAGTCCCAACATCAAAGGGGGGAAGATGGATAAGAACCCAGTCACCCAGGAGCTGATAACTAGCAGATGGCACACTTTGCTGTTCATAATAATGGGGTAGTGCAGTGGTCTGCAGATGGCAACATAGCGATCATAGGACATGGCAGCCAGGAGGTAGAACTCTGTGATTAGTAATAGGAAAAAAAAGAACAATTGAGCTACACAAGCATTGTAGGAAATTGTTCTGTCTCCTGTGAGAATGCTCATTAAGAACCGTGGAATGCAGGCAGTTGTGAATGCAATTTCCAAGAAGGAGAAATTCCGGAGGAAGAAGTACATTGGAGTCTTGAGGTGAGGATCCAGCAGGGTGAGGAGGATGATCACTAAGTTCCCCATCACGCTCAAGGTGTAATTGAAAAACAGAAACAGGAAAATCAGGATTTGCAGCTGAGGGTCATCGGTCAGTCCCAGCAAAATGAACACAATCTCTGCTGACTGGTTCTTCATTTTTCTTTTTTTCTTGTTCTATCAAGTCTAAGAAAAAAAAAAAAAAAGCAAAAACAACAACAAAACAGAAAGCTAATTTTAAAAGTTGTTCCTTTCTCTTCCTAGAAAATTCTATTTTGAGAAGTTTAAAGAGTGTAAGACTATTTTAAAATATCATCTTGGAGTTTATTCCCTGTGCAAGTCCTTTGCCTTTCCAACTTGTTTCTTTGCCTGTACAAACTTACAGGAAGCCTGCCCATCACTTGAACTATAGCTCCTCAGTATGTTCCTCCAAGGCCATCTTTCTAATACTTTATGTGGATTGGACAAGTACTCATATTTCAGATTTTCAATTTTTTTATATTTCATTTCAAAATTTTAAAATTAAATGTTTATAAATTCTTATAAAATAAAAATGATACAATATTTATAGGAGGTTCTTGTATCCTTAGTAACCCTAGAACTAATGATTTAAGGGTTCACATATAGATCTCTAAAAAAAGAAAAAATTTCAAAATTTTAAATACCTTAATATTGTAAAATGTATTCTAATTTGGTGGAACAAAAGCTGTAAACTGAGTTATTGGTTAAATCAACTCACATAAAAACCCTGTCTTTAGTATGATTGCCCACTACTGTTTTTTGTCTCATGACATATATGAAGAGAAAATACCTTACATTTCTAAAATATCTTATTCAATATTAATCCCTCATATATCCTTTTATCATGTTTATGTTCATATAAGCATTGCAAATAAAATTCATGTGTAAATAATTAGAATAATCTTAAAGCTTCTAAAATATGTTCTGTACACTATAAGCAAATTAAGAAAGCAATTTTCCCAATTAAACTTTTAAATTGTTCAGTAGAATTAAGAAGACATATGAACTATTATATCTGGCTTTAATAGCACATCTCTGTGTTGGTAACTAGAGTTGATATATTGAGCTTATTTTATTCAAACCAACAAATCTTAAACTAACCGACTGTTTTTGATTTTGGCTTATGGCTAATGATATCATTCTTTTTGGATATTTCCATGTAACAGACACAGGTGAGATCAGTTGTTTTTCTTATGTGGATTCCAAATCATGCATTTCTTGGTGACACTCCAGATGTTAATTCTTTTTCAATACAGTTTCACTTGGAGAGCAATGTACACTTTTTCATATTTCTATGGTTTTAAAATAGGATATACTGGTGTAAGATATACTAATAAATATAATTTATAAAAATATAAATTATTATAAGAACATATATTTTCATATATGTATCTTCACACATGTTAAGAAAATCATGCAATGAAGAGAATGACAAATAGTTATGAATGACAAATAAGCCTAAATTATTTACTTTTATAACTAATGTGAACTAAGTCATGGAAAATAAGTTTAATATTGTGGTAGATAATTTCTAACACAAATGTACAGTGTGGATTCCCTTTAAAAACACCATGGTCATGTTACTAATGCACATCTGCTCAATGCTTAGTGTACAAACAAAGGTGTCAATATGTTTCAAGAGAGCGTGATCAAAAGGAAAAAAAAAAAACACATAAAAAGTCCATACTAAGATTTAAGCACAGCACATGATAAGAATCAGATGAACACACATTTTAGATAGTATACATAGTATCATTAGAATATTGAAACATACCAATAATCTTATGTCTACTGAGAAATATGTTTGAAATAAGATCAAACATTAAAAAACTTTCCTGACTTAAATTTTCTGCAGGGTACAAACAAAGAAAGGTTATTTTCAGAAGTCATCATTCTAAAATTACTCTATTTCATAAAAGATTTTATGCAAGATTTTACTCAAAATTTAATTTTAAGTCAGTTTGGAGAATGTTTCTACTATGAATAATTCATGACATCTCTAGGGAAAAGTTTTCTACTAGGTGCTGTTAAAATCATCATAATGAAATAATTTAAACATTTTAGGTAGAAAATGTTTTTACATACATCATGTGTTTTGCATCAATGATGATAAATAATTGTTTGCAATCTCTGAAGCCTAAATTATTCATTAAAAACAGAACAAATATGAAATAAACATGAAAAAGAAAAAACAACTGAGAATAGATGTCCTTTTCTTTGTTATCTTAGGAATTCACAGAAGGGCATATCTGAGCATTTGGACCTCTGAAAGAACTGAACACTTGAGACAGAGCACTCTAGGCAGATGAATCAGCCTTAGACAGAGAAATTTTATGTGCCAAACCAGCTTTGGTTTGAAAAAATATTAAGCATCCTCATATTTATTTATCTGTAATAGAATAATATAATTAATGATGTAATACTATTAAATCTCCTTATTTGAAAGCATTGATTAGCTCTCTTCAACAATTACAAATATCCACATTCTCACAATATATATTGAAAGGGATAAAAACATAAATTATACTATGAGATGATGTCATCAGTCTAATAAACGCAATTGCATTTATTTTTGCTGAATATTATGAATATCACGTAAAATTAAAATAATTTCCATTGTTGTATCATTACCACATCTCATTTGTAATAATGTACAATTATCTTTATATTTAAAATGAAAAGACTAGCCTTTTATTGGCTTAAAGTTTTCATCAGTTGTATGTGAAGATTCCTGGTAAATGAGCACATTCATATTTCAGCATCTATCCTGGTAAATAAAGAGTATGGTTGTACCATCTCTACTCATTTCATTCAAACATAAAATACATGACTGACTTCTCTGTCATCTTAGAGATAACATTGTGACTAATTTATTTTTTATAGGAAGGTGCATGAAATTACCACTTCTATCCCTTACTGCATACAGCTCACTCGTCTGAACTGTTGTAAACCTGGCTATATATGACATGCAGCTCAATATGAGAATTCACTGTCTGTGATGTAATGGAGGATCTGTGCCTCTGTGTCCTATAGGAAAGGATCTAAGAACAAATTATCAGCATAATTTCATACCAAGACCATCATTTATTTCCTAGGGGACTGCCAAATTTAGATAAAGAAGTACTTTCTTTAGAAATAAACATGTATGCACATTTTTAATTCTTTATTAATTACACTTTATTCACTTTGTATGCCCCTGTGGTTCCTCCCCTCCTCCCGTTCCAATCCCTCCCTTCCTCCACCCTCTGCATGCATGTCCCTCCCCAAGTCCACTGATAGGGGAGGTCTTCTTTTCCTTCCTTCTGATTCTAGTCAATTAGATTTCATCAGGAGTGGCTGCATTGTCTTCTTCTGTGGCCTGGTAATGCTGCTTCCCCCTCAGAGGGAGGTAATTAAAGAGCAGGCCAATCAGTTCATGTCAGAGACAGTCCCTGTTCCTATTACAATGGAACCCACTTGGATACTGAACTGCCATGGACTACTTCTGTGCAGGAATCTTAGGTTATCTCCATTCATAGTCCTTGGTTGGAGTATCAGTCTCAGGAAAGACCCCTGCGCTCAGACTTTTTGGTTCTGTTACTCTCCTTGTGGCATTCCTGTCCTCCCCAGATCTTACTGTTTCCCACTTCTTTTCATAAGATTCCCTGCACTCTGCCCAAAGGTTGCCCATAAGTTTCAGCATCTGCTTTAATAGACTGCATGGCAGAGCCTTTCAGAGGTCCTCTGTGTCAGGCTCCTGACTTGTTCCCTCTTTTCTCCTTCTTCTGATGTCCATCCTCTTTGCCTTTCTGGATAGGGATTGAGCATTTTAGCAAGAGTCCTCCCTCTTGATTAGTTTCTTTAGGTGTACAGATTTTAGTAGGTTTATCCTATATTATATATCTATATGAGTGAGTATATACCGTGTGCATCTTTCTGCTTCTGGGATAGCTCACTCAGGATGATCTTTTCCATATTCCACCATTTACCTGAAAATGTCATGATTTCCTTGTTTTTATTGCTGAGTAATATTCCATTGTGTAGATGTACCACAATTTCTGTATCCATTCCTCTACTGAGGGGCATCTGGGCTGTTTCCAGCTTCTGGCTATTACAAATAAAGCTGCTACAAACATTTCTGAGCAAATGTCCTTAGTGTGTACTTGAGCCTCTTTTGGGTATATGCCTAGAAGTGGTATAGCTGGACCTTGAGGAAGTGCTATTCCTTGTCTGAGAAAACACCAGATTGCTTTCCAGAGTGGTTGTACAAGTTTACATTCCCACCAGCAGTGGAGGAGGGTTCCCCTTTCTCCACAATCCCTCCAGCATGTCTTATCACTTGAGCTTTTGATCTTAGCCATTCTGATGGGTGTAAGGTGAAATCTTAGGGTCGTTTTGATTTGCATTTCCTTTATGACTAAGGATGTTGAACATTTCTTTAAGTGTTTCTCTGCCATTTGATATTCCTCTATTGAGAATTCTCTGTTCAGCCCTGTACTCCATTTTTTTAATTGGATTACTTGATTTTTTGCTGTTTAACTTCTTGAGTTCTTTATATATACTGGATATTAGTTCTCTGTCAGATATAGGGTTGGTGAAGATCCTTTCCCAATCTGTAGGCAGTCGTTTTGTTCTGACAATAGTGTCCTTTGCTTTACAGAAGGTTTTCATTATTATTCATTTTTATTTATTATTCATTAATATTTAATATGCATTTATTATATCAATATTAAGCTATTATATTTATCATATAGTCATTATTTACATATTAATAAATAACAAATCTTAATTAATAATAGTGATAATACAAGTATAAATATATTAATAATAAATATTAATAAATAATAATGTGTTTATTGTTTATACAAAGTTAACCCCATCTCTTTCTCCTCTAAGTACCACTCTCCCTCCCTCTTCTCCCTCTACAACACTCCCGTAGTCCATTGATAGGGGAGGTCCTTGTCCTCTACTACCTGTTCCTACCCTATCAGGTCTCATCAGGACTGGGTGCATCATCTTCCTCTGTGGACTGGAAAGATTGTTCCTCCCCAGAGGGATGTGATAAAAAAGCCAGCCATTGAGTCCAGTCAAAGACAGCCCTTCCTCCTCTTACTAGGAAACCCAATTAGACACTGAGCTGTCCTTGGGCTACATCTGAGCAGGGGGTCTAGGTTCTCCCCATCCATGGTCCTTGGTTGATTCATCAGTCTCTGCAAGACCCCCTGAGCCCAGATTTTTGGCTCTGTTGGTCTCCTTGTGAAGCTTCTGTCCCCTCCAGGTCTTTATAGCTCCCCCTTCTTCCATAAGATTCCCTGAACACTGCCCAAAGTTTGGCTATGAGTCTCAGTATCTGCTTCTACACTGTGATGGGCAGTCTTTCAGAGGCCCTCTGTGGATGGCTCCTGTCCTGTTCACTGTCTTCTCCCACTTCTGATGTCTATCCTGTTTGCCCTTCTGAATGAGGATTAAGCATCTTCCCTGTTTAGCTTCTTTAGTACTATAGAATTTAGTATGTTTATCCTATATTATACAGCTAATATCCACTTATAAGTGAGTATATATCATGTGTGTCTTTATGCTTCTGGATTACCTCACTCAGGATGATATTTTCTAATTCCATCCATTTGCCTGCAACTTTCATGATTTCCTTGTTTTTAATTGCTGAGTAGTGTCCATTGTGTAAATGTACTACAATTTCTTTATCTATTTCTCGGTTGAGGAATATCTAGGTTGTTTCCAGATTCTGGCTATTATGAATAAAACTGCTATGAACATAGTTAAGCATGTGCCCTTATTGTATGGTTGAGCATCTTTCAGATATATACCTAAGAGTGTTATAGCTGGATCTTGATGAAGCACTATTCCTAATCTTCTAAGAAATTGCCAAATTGATTTCCAAAGTTGTTGTACAAGTTTACATTCCCACCGTCAATGGAGGAGGTTTCTTCTTGCTCCATATCCTCTCCAGCATATGTTCTCACACTTGAAAGTCTTTTCTCTGATTTTAAACCAAAAAGTGTAAAATTATAATTTCAAAAGATGGAGATGTGACATAAATAAAACAGTATTCTGTAACTATATGGAATCTCAGCTTTAAAAAAAAAATGTCTTGCTAAAATGCTCAATTCTTATCCAGAAAGGCAAAGAGGATGGACATCAGAAGAAGGATAAAAGAGGGAATAAGTCAGGAGCCTGACACAGAGGACCTCTGAAAGGCTCTGCTCTGCAGACTATCAGTGCAGATGCTGAGACTTATGAGCAACCTTTAGGCAGAGTGCAGGGAATCTTATGAAAGAAGTGGGAAACAGTAAGATCTGGAGAGGACAGGAACTCCAAAAGGAGAGAAACAGAACCAAAAAATCTGAGCACAGGGGTTGTTCCTGAGACTGATATTCCAACCAAGGACTATGCATAGAGATAACCTAAGATTCCTGCACAGAAGTAGTCCATGGCAGTTCAGTATCCAAGTGGGTTCCATTGTAATAGGAACAGGGACTGTCTCTGACATGAACTGATTGGCCAGCTCTTTTATTACCTCCCCCTGAGGGGGAAAGCAGCATTACCAGGCCACAGAAGACAATACAACCACTCCTCATGAGACCTAATTGACTAGGATCAAAAGGAAGGAAAAGAAGACCTCCCCTATCAATGGACTTGGGGAGGGACATGCATGCAGAGGGTGGAGAAAGGGAGGGATTGGGATGGGAGGAGAGAGGGAACCACAGGGGGCATACAAAGTGAATAAAGTGTAATTAATAAAGAATTTTAAAAATAAATAATAAAAATAATTTTTAAACATTGATCATTTAAGATGGAAAAGATAACCTGTTGTAGAACAATTAAGTCTACTCTAAATATGTTCTCTACAAGTACCCTGTTTCATCTGGCTTATTTGTTTAACAATCTATTCTGTCAAGCACACCACTGAATAACTGCACAGTGATTTCAAACTTGGTTATAGTACAAAGTCAGTCCTTGTAAGAAATGTTCCATTCCTCTCTTAGAGATCAATTAGTAGATTTTTTTCAGTTTCAACAATTAGAACTGTACACTAATCTTTAAAATTGTGCACATTTATTTTATAAGTATACTTCAAAAACTTAAGTCCATGCTCATATGAGCAGCACTCACGTGATTATAGCAATGAAAAAAAAAAGAAAACATGAGTGTGGGAAATACTTGGTTAGAGGGATATTCAGAAGGATCTGGATAGTGAATATGCTCACAATACATTTTATACATAATGTATTCATATAGAATACTCAAAATACATTTTAAAATCCCAAACTGTTTAGCAGCAGTCTATAGTGAAGTCCTCAAGTTGGAATTTTTGAATAAGACCAATACCATAAGCTAATCTAAACTAAATTTCTCTGTGAGAGCCAAGCAATTCCCAAGATCAATATATTCTGGCTCCTGTTTCTTATATCCTCAACAGCAGAGTAGGTCTTTTCTCATATTTGTCTATTCAAAATACATGTATAGGGGTTTAAGGATTGGCTCAGTAGTTAAGAATAGTTAAGACCAGGTACAAGTAGGTACTTCCCTTGCAGAGGATCTGAACTGTGTTCCCAGCACCCACTTTGCTAGGCTCACAACCACTGTTAACTATAGAGGATCAAGTCTGACACCTTCTTCTGGCCTCCATAGGTACTACACTTATGTACACAACTGCACATGGAGACACGCACATGCATGTTTTCAAAGTACATAGTTATACATATTTTCCGGAATAATTGTGTGGCTCCTCTTTGCTCTCATTTAATCTTTTTCTTCTTCATATGTGACAAAAATCATGTGAACTCTTCTTTGGAATCTAACTTATTGTTTTATATGCTGAATTCCACTTCTATCTGTTTTCCTGAAATTAGCATAATTTTTTCTTTTGGTGGGCTGAAAATTACTTATGTTTATCTACTACAGTTTCTCAATACATCTCCCTGTTGAGAGTCACTTATACTGACTCTATGACATAGATATTGTGAAAAGTGCAGCAATAAACATGGCTGCTCACTCATATCTTATATAATGTCTGACACCTGTGGTGTATACCTTGGAGTGGTTTATCTGGTAACATTATGTCTGTAGTTGTTTTGTGATGCCTCTATCCTTATTCCTATAGTGGTTTGCTAATTTACATTTTCACCTTGCATCCTTACCAGCATTCATTATTTTCAGACATAGGACTTTATTTTACATTGATATAAGAATTTTATGATAGACCAAGTGAGAAAAAAGAAAAGAAGGACAAAATCATCACATTGAACATGTGAAACAGCAGAAGCAGTAGGAAAACTTTACAAAATACTGGCGTAGGTAAGGACTTTCTAAATATGTTACTTAGGAAAAGAGGAAAAAAGTTGACAGATGGAATCTAATGGAATTTAATAGAGGGGAATTTTAGAAGAGGGGAAATATTTATCAGTTATACATCTGATAGTGAACTGTTTTCTAAAATTTACAAAGAATACCAAAAATTAAACATCAAGACAACAAACAACCTGACTATAAAAGCCAAACACTGTTAGATGACAACAAGAAATGAATGTCTTCTGGCTGCAGCAAGGATTCTTTTTCTTCCAATATATCCTAATTATGGTTACTCCCAACTCCTCCCATTTCTCTCTACTTCCCCTCCAATCCAGATCAATTCCCTATCTCTCTTTTGTTAGAAAACAGTGTGTGTGTGTGTGTGTGTGTGTTTGTGTAGTGTGAGTATGTGCATGTTCATGGCTGTGTGTGTGTGTGCGTGTGTGTTTGTGTGAGTGGTATGTGGTAGAGTTAAATGAAGATGTTACCTAAATGAGCTAATGCAGACTCAAAAGTCAAATACCACTTCTTTCTGTCGTCTCATATATGGATTCTACCTTCAGAGTATCAGATTTGTCTGTTTAAGTTGGAGTTGATGTCTATCCATTTTAGAGAATTAGGAAAGAACCAGGGGAGGGAAAAGAGCAGGATATGGAGGGTAGAAGGACAGGTATGATATGAAGGCTGGAGAAGACTGCGTGGAAAGTTTTAAACGCTAGAGACCAGCTCCCGCACACAGGTGAACCAAGGTGTGTGTCAGCACTCTGGTCACAAGAGCCGTTAAAGGACAAGAGAAGTAGAAGGAAATTGAACCCTGAACTTTTAGATTCAGGGTCTGAAATGTTATCAATTGAGCTATAGAAACCTTCTGATTTCTTGGCCACAAAAACAACTCTCTGGTTAAAAACTTTTACTATTTAACAGCAGAAGGTCTTTTTAAATGTAATTTATTTTTTATTAATTACAATTAATTTATATTGTATCCCAGCTGTGGTTCCCTTCCTTCCCCCTCCTAATCCCACACTTCCTCCCTCTTCTAGTTCCATGTCTCTTACCCAGTCCACTGATAGGGAAGGACTTTCTCCCCTTCCCTCTGACCCTAGCCTATCAGGTCTCATCAGGACTGTATTGTATTCCTCTGTGGCCTGGTATAGCTGTTCTCTCCTCAGGGGGAGGTGATCAAAGAACCAGCCACTGAATTTGTGTCAGAGACAGTCCCTGTTCCCCTTATGAGGGACCCCACTTAGACACTGAGCTGCCATGGGCTACATCTGTGCAGGGGTTCTAGATTATATCAATGCATGGTCCTTGGTTGGAGTATCAGTCTCAAAAAAGACCCCTGTACCCAGATTTTTTGGTTTTGTTGGTCTCCTTGTGGAGCTCCAATAACTTATGCATGGTGTCTCTTTTTAACTCAGCCTGACAGTTTCTTGCTGTAAATACAAGGGGTTATAAAAACCAAACCAAACCAAACCAAACCAAACCTTAGTCTCTTTTAACTTAATGGTGCAGCAGTGAACACTGTGGAAGCTGGCGTCCTAATTGAGAAGGCCGATAAGACACTCTGGACTGCTTATCACTTACTGAACTTAGAAGCATGCAAAATGTACACATATTTGGCAAACAAATCAAGCAGATCTTTATGAACCTCACAAACATATGGACACATACAATCAACAGACAAAACAAAAAAGCTCCCAAAGACACCTTTAATCCACATATATGTAAACATACAGAAATAAATACATACATATACATGTATATAGACAATATGTACAGATAGACATATAAACAGGCAGGCATTTTTGGATGCAGTGGTTGGCCTCAGCAACTCTTTAATTCTGTCCTGGGTTTTCTTTAATTTTTAAGTTTTTAAATTCATGGCTATAACCTAGAACTCTTGAGCAGATGTAGCCCGTGGCAGCTCAGTATCCAAGTGGGTTTCCTGGTATGGAGAACAGGGACTGTCTCTGACATGAACTCAATGGCGGGCTCTTTGACACCCCCCCACCCCACGGAGAAGAAGCCTTGCCAGGCCACAGAGGAGGACATTGCAGCCAGTCCTGATGAGACCTGATAAGCTAGGATCAGACAGAAGGGGGCTTGACCTCCCCTATAGGTAGACTTGGAGAGGGATATGGGAGGAGATGAGGGAGGGAGGGAAAGTGGGTTTGGAAGGGAATAAGGGAGGGGGCTACAACTGGGATGCATAGCGAATAAAATGTAATTAATGTAAAAAATAAAAATTTAATTAAAAATTATTAATTAATTTATTTTATTTATTACAATTTATTCACTGTAGCCCCCTACAGTGAATAAACCCACTTGAACAGCCTCTGGGGCTTCTTCTGAGCAAGGGTCTAGGGCCTCCCCATGCATGGTCTTTGGTTGGAATATCTGTCTCTGCAGGGCCCCCTGGGCTCAGGTTTTTGGCTCTGTTGGTCTCCTTGTGGAGTTCCTGTCTCCTCAAGTTCTTTCTGTCTATATTTTCCATAAGGTTTTCTGCACTCTGCTTTAAGTTTGGTTATGAGTCTCAATTTCTGCTTCCATACCCAGCTGGGTAGAGTTTTTCAGAGGTCCCCTGTGGAAGGCTCCTGTCCTGTTCCTTGTCTTCTGATGCCTATCCTGTTTGCCTTTTGAATGAGGATTAAGCATCTTCCCTTGGGTCTTCCTTGTTGCTTAGCTTTTTTAGGACTATAGATTTTAGTATGTTTATCCTACATTGTACAGCTAATATCCACTTATTAGTGAGTATATGCCCTATGTGTCTTTCTGCTTCTGGGTTACCTCACTCAGGATGATCTCTTCTAATTCCATCCATTTGATCCATTTGCCTACAAATTTTATGATTTCCTTGTTTCCTTGTTTTTAATTGCTGAGTAGTGTTCCATTTTGTAAATGTACCACAATTTCTTTATCTATTTCTCAGTTGAGGGATATCTAGGTTGTTTCCAGATTCTGGCTATTATGAATAATGCTGTTATAAACAAATGTTGAGCAAATGTTGTTATCAAATGATGGGACACTTTTGGGCATATGTCCAGGAGTGGTATAGCTTGATCTTGAGGAGCACTATTCCTAATTTTCTGAGAAAGTACCAGACTGATTTCCAAAGTGATTGTACAAGTTTATATTCCCACCAGCAATAGAAGAGGGTTCCTCTTTCTTTACATCCTCTTCATCATGTGTTGTCACTTGAGTTTTTGATCTTAGTCATTCTGACGGGTCTGAGGTGGGTTGTTTTGAATTGCATTTTCTGGATGACTAAGGACATTGGGCATCTCTTTTAAGTGTTTCTCTGCCATCAGAGCTTTTATGAAGCAAAGGACACTGTCATCAAAGCAAACCACAGCCTACAGACAGGGAAAAGATCTTCATCAACCCTACATCTGACAGAGGGCTAATATCCAGAATATAATTTAAAAAACTGAAGAAGTTAAACATCAACAAATCAAGTAATCCAATTAAAAAATGGGGTACAGAGCTAAACAGAGAATTCTCAACAGAGGAATATCGAATGGCAGAGAAACACTTAAAGAAATGTTCGGTGTCTTCTCTTGGATTTTTATATGATCTAGTACAAAGGTTCTCTATGTATGAAAGAGTTACTTCATTTAAAAATAGATACAATCATCACATAAAAAGTTATTTATCATACGACTATTGATCTTAATATCTAACTAGATACTTTATTATAAGTTTAAAGCAGTGGTTTTATCTATATGGTCATTATTATTCAAAACAGAAGTTTATATTTTTCTTATTTCAAATGTACATTATGTGTTTAAAGCAAGTTTTTTTAGGTAGAGATATTTCTAAGAAACAAGTGTCTGTCTTGTCTTGTATAGTTAAACATTTATTCTTTGTTTCTATATGTATATGGTCTCTATCAGTATATACCTGGACCTTATCCTTGGACCAACCCTAGAAAGAATGTATCTCCTTGACTATTAATTTGTTTCAATTTTATTTACCCTCCTGGTGAAAATCAAGTACTTGACATATGAGGTCCCAGAGCTCCTAGAAGATTTTGCTATACCGCAGGAGGGTTTTTAAGTTACTTGAATCAAGGCAGAAATTTTAAAAATTCATCACCAGGGATTATGAAATTATCAATTCATTTAAACAACACTATGTTGTGAAGGTACATCTTCAAATAATCTGCAGGAAATCTGCCCAACCAGGAAAGCAATAAGCAGTGGGGGTCTCTGCCAGGCCAGATACATGAGACAAGCAGAGAAAAGCAGTATAGCAACATGAAGAAGTCTTGAGGCAAAATCCTTGGGGCTTTGCCTAAAAACCTGGAATACACCCATGTGTCAGCCAGGCAAAAATCAGTGGGCTGCCCCCAGGAAATTCATCTGTTCACTTTACCAATCCAGCATGCAATTGCTGCTGGCACTTAAAAGAGAGTGGGAGGCAAGAAGTACAGAGGAGAGAAAACAGTAGCAGATGTTGATCAGCTCTAAGGGACATTTGAAAAAGCTACATGGAAGCCAACTACTGTATAAGCTAATTTCAGACTACGTGTAACTTTTGTTAATGAATTTGAACTAGGGTATATTTCCAGCATAAACAATACTGAACCCAGACTCATGTGTTATTAAAGGAAAATATCAGTGCCAGAAGTATGATACCTCTCTAGAAGTTGGTGAGAAAGCCTCCTGTGGCCCCCAAAACAAAACAGGCTATTGCCACTTCAATTGGTTTCACAGCATAGATAAGTAATGAGGCTTTACTGTCGAATATATCTCATGCTTTGCTGTAATGCTTACAGTGATAAAGATGGAACTAAGGTAGAAGCCTGAGCCCAGATGGTTAGATTTCATGTTGGAGAAAACTGCTGTCAGGTTGTTGAGGAAGAGAAGGCCTCAATTGTTCTACCCAGCTGTGGACCCTTCAAACCAAATAACTAAACTATCTGGCAAGTTGTTTCCTTTCTGGTGGAATGGTGGCATGCTTCTTATGGAGCTAACTAATCACTTTCTGATTTAAGCTAAGGCTGCTTCAAAGAACATTCATGCCTATTGTGAACTTGCTGAAAAGCCCATGGCTAGTGGGGTCCTAGCTCTTGAGGGAAAAGCTGCTATTGGGTCATGTTATGGGTATCATTATGCCTTCCAAATAATTCATTTTTAAAAATTTATTCATTCATTCATTTTTACATGTTGATTTCAGCCCCTTCCTCTCTTCTATGTCCCCCCACAACCCTCCCTCACATTCTTTCTTCTCCTCCTTAGAGAACAGGGAGGTCCCCCATGGGCACCAACCCACCCTGACATATTAATTCACGTTAGTGCAGATCTAGGCGTATCCTCTCCCACTGAGACCAGACAAGGTAGCCCTATATGGGAGAATGGATGCAAAGAAAGGCATCAGAGCCACAGAGGCCCTGCTCCAGTAGTTAGCAGACCCACATGAAGGACCAAGCTGCGCATCTGCTACATGTGTGCAGGGATCCTGGGACCAGTCCATGCCTGCTCTTTGGTGGTTCAGTTTCTGTGAGCCCCCATTCGCCCAGGTGAGTTGACTCTGTAGGTCTTCTTGTGGAGCCTTGACTTCTCTGGCTGCGTCATTCGTCCACCAACTCTTCCACAGCACCTTCAGAGCTCTGTCTAATGCTTGGCTGTGGGTGTCTGCATCTGTTTCCATCAGTTGCTGGGTGAAGCCTCTTAGAGGACTTATGCTAGGCTCCTGTCTACAAGCATAGCAGAATAATATTAATAACGTCAGAGATTGGTTTTCTCCCATTGGTGGGTCTCAAGTAGGGCCAATCTCTGGTTGGCCATTCCCTCGATCTTTGCTCTGTCTTTATCTCTGCACATACTGTAGGCAGGGCGAATTTTGTGTAGAAGGTTTCAGGGTGGCTAGGTGAGCTTACCGCTCCACTGGAAGTCCAGCCTGGTTACAGGGGAGGCCACTTCAGGCTCCATATCACCATTGCTAAGAGCCTCAGCTAGGGAGACCCCATCCACTTCGTGGGGCCTCCCCTCTACCAGGTTACTGGCAAATTCCAAAGATAACCCCTATCTGATTTCCACCCTCTCACCTGTCCTTTCTCCCCCACTTTCCCTACTACTAATCCCTAACCCTGCCTCCTCCACATCTCATCTCCTACCCAGTTACTTCACTCTATCAACCTCCAGTGCCTATTTTATTTCTTTTTCTGAATTAAATTCAAGCATCCTCCCTTGGGCTAATTTTGTAAATTACCTTTTTTTTTTTTTTTTTTTTGGTCTATGGATTGTAGCCTGGTTATCCTGTACTTAATGGCTAATATCCACTTATAAGTCAGTATATACAGTGCATATCTTCTCATGCTTGGATGACATCACTTAGGACACTTTTTGTTTTTCTAGCTTCATCCATTTTCCTGCAAATTTCAAGATGTCCTTGTTTTTAATAGCTGAGTAGTAGAGCATTGTGTAAGTGTAACACATTTCATTACCTGTCTTCCTTTGAGGGACAACCAGGTTGCTTACAGTTTCTGACTATCATGAATAAAGCTGCTATGAAGATAGTTGAGCAAGTGTTCTTGTGGTATAGTGGAGCAATTTTGGGGTATATGCCAAGGAGTAGTATAGTTGGGTCCTGAGGTAGAACTATTCCCAATTTTCTGAGAAGCCGCCAGATTGATTTCCAAAGCGATTTTACAAGTTTGCGCTCCCACCAGCAATGGGGGAGTGTTCCCCTTTCTCCACAACCCTGCCAGCATGTGCTGTCTCTTGAGTTTTTCTATCTTAGCCATCCTGATGGGATGATTAAAGAATGTAAGAGCCATAGGAAGAGAATGTATGCCATGACAGTGTTGTTGCACTGTTGAGTTAAGAACACTTACTTGTATTTGCACATAACTGAGTCCCACAACTTTCCAGCATGGGTGGGAAAGGCCTCTCATGAGGCCTCTCTTCTCTCCCATGAGAAGAGTTAATGGTCGTAGAGGAAAAAAAAGATAATTTCTGCCTTGTCACAGCCACTGGTATGTTGCTCATTCTCTGTAAATGACTCACCACTCATTCCCATTCTTGCATCTTCAATTATATTAGGTGGGTCAAATTCATATACAAAAGAAATGAGATCATAAAGTACTTGTTGAGAAACCGAAGGGGTTTCACCAAAGGAACTGGGAGGATAAGAGAAGATAATGAAAATAAAATGGCCAAAGTACATTATATAATTATGTAAAACTGTCAAATAATTAAAATTTGAAAAGATGATAAGAAACTGATTTATGAAGAAGAAAAGACATTAAAATAAGGTCTTGAATCTATCTCTAGTTAATTTTTATAAGGGGTTTTATCTTTTACAGTTTGATACACCACCATCACTTGTTAGGGAGCTTTTTCTATTTGTACCCATTTAGTTTCTTTCTCATGTTTTAGTATCTTACGTTGATTTTCTCCAGTGTTTATTTTATCTACCATTTGTGCATACTTAATCCGGTGATTTTTTATAAATTTTGCTATTGTTTTTCTGCTCTTACAAAGAATTCAGTGTGTGTTTTAACTGTGATTGTACTGAATCTGTTGATTACTTCAGATATTATAGCCATTATTACAACATAACTTATTCAGATTAATGAAAATTGAATTATTTTGAATGTTTTAGTTTCTTATGTTATTTTCCCCAGTGTTTATTTTATTATATATGTCTCACCTTCTTAGTACTTTTGTAGGCATTTTGTTAAAAAAAAAAACTGTTAAAATGCAATTGTTTACATAATTTCTTTTCTATTAATCATATTGTTCTGTCTGAAAAGTTGCATATTTCTAGATTGATATCTTTGCTATTTTACTCAATTTGTCAACATCTAAAAATATTGTGATGGAATAATTAGATTTTTCTAATTATAGACTACAATCATGTACAGTTAGGGTAATTTTGATGGTTTTTCTATTTGTACCCATTCAGTCTCTTGACTTAGTGCTGTAAGAATTCATTTACAATGCTGAACATAAATAAGAATGATATAGAAAAACATTTTGTTCCTGATATCAGAGGAACATTTTTAGCATTATTTAGTATAAATTTTTACCGTGGGTCTGTCATATATATTTTATAGCTTTCTATTAGAATTTTTTTCAGAATTTTTAATCATAAAAGATGTATTTGTCAAAGGGGTTTATCTACTGAGACAACCATGTGATTTTTATCCTTGATTTAATTCATGTCATATTTTGTGTATGTAAAGCCCTTTGTTCCTTCTGTAGAATGAAACCATTACAAAATGCATTTAATCTTTTAATTATTTTATTGAATACAATTCCAACTCCACTGATAGCAGAGGTCTTCCTCCCCTTCCATCTGACCCTAGTCTATCAGATCTCATCAGGACTGGCTGCATTGTATTCCTCTGGAGACTGGTAAGGCTGCTCCCCCCTCAGGTGGAGGTGATCAAAGAGCCAGACCATGAGTTCATGTTAGAGACAGTTCCTGTTCCTATTACTGGGGAACCCTCTTGGACACTGAACTGCCATGGGCTACATCTGAGAAGAGGTTCTAGGTTATCTCCATGCATGGTCTTTGTTTGGAGTATTAGTCTCACAAAAGATCCCTTTGCCCAGATTTTTAATTCTGTTGCTCTCCTGGTGGAGCTCCTGTCCTTTCCAGGTCTTTCTGTCTTCCCCTTCTTTCATAAGTTTCCCTGCACTCTGTCCAAATTTTAGCTATGAGTATCAGCATATGTTTTGATACCCTGCTGGGTAGAGTCTTTCAGAGGCCCTTTGTGGAAAGCTCCTGTCCTGTTCCCTGTTTTCTCCCTCTTCTGATGTCCATCTAGTTTGCCTTTCTGAATGAAGATTGAGCATCTTACCCAGGGTCCTCCTTCTTGATTAGCTTCCTTAGGTGTACAGATTTTAATATGATTATCTTATATTTTATGTCTAATATCCACTTAGAAGTGAGAATATACCATGTGTGTCTTTCTGCTCCTGGGATACCTCATTCAGGATGATCTCTCTACATGTAGACATATAAAGTTACACTGGCACCATTTGTTGAAATGCTGTCTTTTTTCCATTGTATGGCTTGGCTTCTTTGTCAAAACTCAAGTATATGTAGGTATGTGGGTTTATTTCTGGATCTTCTATTCAATTCCATTGATCCACCAGGCTGTTTCTATACAATATAGGATAAACATACTAAAATCTATAGTCTAAAAGAAGCTAAACAACAAGGAGTACCCTAGGGAAGAAGCTGAAACCTCATTCAGAAGGGCAAACAGGATAGACATCAGAAGTGGGAGAAGACAGAGAACAGGACAGGAGCCATCCACAGAGGGCCTCTGAAAGACTGCCCATCACAGTGTAGAAGCAGATACTGAGACTCATAGCCAAACTTTGGGCAGTGTTCAGGGAATCTTATGGAAGAAGGGGGAGCTATAAAGACCTGGAGGGGACAGAAGCTTCACAAGGAGACCAACAGAGCCAAAAATCTGGGCTCAGGGGGTCTTGCAAAGACTGATGAATCAACCAAGGACCATGGATGGAGAGAACCTAGACCCCCTGCTCAGATGTAGCCCAAGGACAGCTCAGTGTCTAATTGGGTTTCCTAGTAAGAGGAGGAAGGGCTGTCTTTGACTGGACTCAATGGCTGGCTTTTTTATCACATCCCTCTGGGGAGGAACAATCTTTCCAGTCCACAGAGGAAGATGATGCACCCAGTCCTGATGAGACCTGATAGGGTAGGAACAGGTAGTAGAGGACAAGGACCTCCCCTATCAATGGACTACGGGAGTGTTGTAGAGGGAGAAGAGGGAGGGAGAGTGGTACTTAGAGGAGAAAGAGATGGGGTTAACTTTGTATAAACAATAAACACATTATTATTTATTAATATTTATTATTAATATATTTATACTTGTATTATCACTATTATTAATTAAGATTTGTTATTTATTAATATGTAAATAATGACTATATGATAAATATAATAGCTTAATATTGATATAATAAATGCATATTAAATATTAATGAATAAGGGGATAAGGGCCAGTCTCTGACATGGACTTAGTGGTCAGCTCTTTGATCACCTCTCCCTGGTGAGGTGGTCTAACTACGCCACAGAGAAAGAGGATTCAGACAGTCCTGATAAGACCTAATAGGCTCAGTCAGATAGTAAGAGAGGAGAATCTCCCCTATCAGTGGGCTAGGGGATGTACATAGGAGGGTGGAGGAGAGGGAGGGAGGTGGGGATTGGGAAGAGATGTGGGATGGTCCTACACAACACAAAGTAAGTAAATAATAATAATAATAATAATAATAATAATAGTAATAATTTTTTAAAAAGAAATTTTTTAATTTAATTTTATTTTTTTCTTATCAGTTACATTTTATTAACTCTGTATCCCAGCCGTGTCCCACTCCCTCATTCCCTCCCAATCCCACCCTCCTTCCCTCATCTCCACTGTGCCTCTTTCCAAGTCCACTGATAGGGGGGACCTCCTCCTCATTCATCTGATCCTGTTTTATCAGGTATCTTCAGGACTGGCTGCAAAGCCCTCCTCTGTGGCCTAACAGGATTGCTCCTCCCTTGGAGGGTGGGAAGGCCACAGAGCCAGTCATTGAGTTCCTGTTAGAAATAGTCCTTGTTCCCTCACTATGGGAAACCAATTGGTTACTGAGCTACCACAGGCTACATCTGAGCAGAGGTTCTAGGTTATATCCATACATGGTCCTTGGTTGAATGTCAGCCTCTGAAAAGACCCTGTGCCCAGATACGTTTGGTCCTTGTGGAGCTCCTATCCTTTCCCCATCATACTAACTCCCCTTCTTTCATATGATTCCTTGTACTCTGCCGAAGGTTTGGTCATGAGTTTTTGTATATGCTTTGAAAACACTGCTAGTTAGAGTCTTTCAGATGTGCTCAGTAGACTCCTGTCATACGTTCAATGCACATCCCATCTGTCTTTCTAAATGAGGATTGATCATCTTACCCCATGTCTGCTCTCTTGATTATCTTTTTTTAGGTGTACAGATTTCATTATGTTTGTCATATCTTATAGGTCTATATAAGTGAGTATATATCGTGTTTGTCTTTCTCCTTCTGGGATATTTCACTCAGAATGATCTTTTCTAGATCCCACCATTTGCCTGCAAATTTCATGATTTCCTCCTTTTTAATTGCTGAGTAGTATTCCATTGTGTAAAAATATCACAATTTCTGTACCCATTCCTCCATTGATGGACATCTGGGTTGTTTCCAGGTTCTGGCTATTACAAATAAAGCTGCTATAAACATGATTGAACAAGTATCCCTTTTGTATACTTGAGCAAACTTTGGGTATATACCTAGCAGTGGTATAGCTGGGTCTTGAGGAAGCACTATTCCTAATTGTCTTAGAAAGCACCAGATAGATTTCCAGAGTGGTTGTACCAGTTTATATTCCCACCAGCAGTGGAGGAGGGTTTCCCTTTCTCCACAACCTCTCCAGCATGTGTTGTCATTTGAGTTTTTGATCTTGGCCATTCTGATGGGTGTAAGGTGAAATCTCAGGGTTGTTTTGATTTGCATTTCCCTGATGCCTAATGAGGTTGAGCATTTCTTTAAGTGTTTCTCTGCCATTCAATATTCCTCTGTCGAGAATTCTCTGTTTAGCTCTGTTCCCCATTTTTTAATTGGACTACTTGGTTTGCTGCTTTTCAGCTTCTTTAGTTCTTTATATATACTGGATATTAGTCCTCTGTCAGATAAAGGGTTAGTGAAGATTCTTTCCCAATCTGTAGGCAGTTGTTTTGTTTTGATGACGGTGTCCTTTGATTTACAGAAGCTTTTCAGTTTCATGAGGTCCCATTTATTGATTGTTGCTCTTAGAGCCTGTGTTTGTTGGTGTTCTGTTCAGGAAGTTGTCTCCTGTGCCAATGAGTTCTAGGCTGTTCCCCACTTTTTCTTCTAACAGATTTATAGTATCTGGTTTTATGTTGAGGTCTTTGATCCACTTGGACTTTAGTTTTGTGCAGGGTGATAAGTATGGATCTATTTTCATTTTTCTGCATGTAGACATCCAGTTGGACCAGCACCATTTGTTGAAGATGCTGTCTTTTTTCCATTGAATGGTTTTGGCTTCTTTGTCAAAAATCGAGTATTCATAGGTGTGTGGGTTTATTTCTGGGTCTTCTATGCAGTTCCATTGATCCTCCTTTCTGTTTAAAAAAGAAATTTTAGAGGATGTTGATTTGAACATTAAAAATATATATATATCCTGTGGTTTTTTTGTTTGGTTGTTTTTTGGTTCCCTGCTTTGGATTTACAATGCTAATAACACTTGTCTTTATTTATCTTTTACATATCTTTTTGGCCACCAGTGAAAGACTTTCCTTTTCTTTCTATGTTTTAAAGTAATATGAATAAAACCACTGATGCAGTTTTTGGTTGTCTTTTAGATGGGTTTGCATGGGAAATACCCTTAACTGTCACCTCAGAAATGCCAGTTGAATTCAAAGAAGCTAGATTTGTCATTGCCCCAATTCCATAATGGCAGTTAGTGTTACCTGTTTGGAATGAGGTGGTTCTGGTGCCAAGAACAGGAGCTAAACATTGACTCACTATACTTGGAGTAAAGATCCAAAAGAAATGTAAAAAGTCTCTTTTATGGTTAAAGCCATAAATATACTTGAGCCCCTTGGCAGCCTTGTCTTTTACACAACTAGAGATGCCAGCAGTGTCTGGGGATTCTGATGTTGACTCAGTTCCTAAATAATTTTATGGTTACCTTTTGATATAGGGGATGTGAGAGTAGCAATAAAGATCCATTAAGAGAAAATTCCTGTCAAAAGAACAGAATTTCTGGGCATGGAAGAGACCTAATATTCTAGCTGGCCAAGCCACCTAGCAATGGACTACATCGTAGGAAGGAAGGACCACTTTTAGGAAGTTATGCTAGAGATAAGAGGAATAATTATTTCTTTAATGAAAGACTGTGTATTACTATTTTTCTGTGTATTATTATTATTAATTATTAATTTCATTTGCAGAATTTCAACATCTAGCCCAGTCCCTAGAAGCAGAGAGGCCATCAGCTTTGGAAGGGTCAGCCAACCTTTCTGAGAACTAACTCAAAAAATCTGTAAGCTTCTCTCTATCTCTTTGTGTGTGTTTCTCTCTCTCTCATTTTTTTTCTTTTTGTGTATCTCTTTCTGATACCAGCCATAACCTAAGGATGCTTTTTCTGATACTTTCTGATACTTTGACCTTGATTTTTCTGTAACACTTTCTCTCCAACTATGTGTTATTTTCTATTATGTGTCACATCTCCAGACTGGTAACTCAAATGCCATGAATTTGTTTGTTTGATTTTTGCTTTTTTTACCCCTCCATCATTTCCCTCTGGTATATGCAAAAAATTACAGTTTCTCTGCCCTGGAGGTAAAAACTTTTAAGTTTTAATAAAATTGTCCATGTGCTTAAAAAATTCAAGTTAGAAACCAACCCACCAAGCAAGCAATCATTATTAAAACAGCTTCAGTAAATTATTAATATTCTTGTAAATTATTTCCACCTGCAACATATACTATGTAAATAAAATTCTTAGATTATAAGGCATGCATATACATTTAGATTCTCCCTGCTAGTAAAAAAGCTGTCCAAGAACTGTGCCTCATGCTTTGAAAACACAAATTTCAAATAGACTCCAGGATAAACAGACTTGTCTGTAAGGATACTACTTTATTAGGGCATTTAAGTTGAAGAGCACAAAGCATTGTGACAGGGCAGGGCAGTTCAGAGGTTCCTTCATCTTGTATTCCTGCTCTGCCCATCTCAGGGTTAACTAGAATTTGATCTCCTTGATGAAGAATCCTGTGAAAAATTACCCAACGCTATTCTATCTTGAAGTAAAGACACACCAACTAATTTTTCTTGGTTTCTGTTGAACTATTTGCTTGTGTGACACCACCTGCCTCTAGCAAACTGCTCATCTTAGCTTCTTGTGTGGAAGAACCATTCAGCTTCTGTCAAACTGCTTGCTAATGGCACCTGACCCAGCTTCTTAGAATGTCAGGGTTGTTTTTATAAAATTGTGTTTGTTTCTCTCTTTCTTTCTTAACCCAGTTATTACCACAACAATTGAGACTCTTTTATATTATTGTTAATAAACTCCACAGTTTATTAACTGAGCAGTTGTTGTTCTATTCTTAACCCTCTAAGCTCTGCTGGCTTCTTACCAGTGTGCACCCCAGTATTTGCAGTTTTTGTCTTCCCTGCTTCAGCTCCTCTTTTCTGATCTCCTGGATCTCTGCCCATGACTGAATCTTTTACTTCCTCCTCCAACTCCTTTCCCCTTGGATGGCAGAAAGTCAAGCCCTATTCTTTTCCTTGCTAAACAATTGACTTTAAGCTGCTTTATTGGCATATCAGGGGGTAATAGGGGTGGGGGGAGACAGGGCTTACTCAACATTAACAGGAAATTCTTAGAACAAGGAATACAGCCAGATATTGGGGGTCTAGAAATCAGCATTTGAATTACACAATAACTATATGACTACATTAGGGAGATGCCAAGATGTGGTTTTTGTTTTCAAAATGCAAGCTCTGGAAAATTGGTGCTACACTTAGGACCCAAATACCTTAATGTAGTCCTACTATTGAATAAAGTTTTTTTCAATTGGCTACAAACTCTGCTTTGTGGTGGGCTTCCCAAAACAGCATATATTTCAGATTATTTTTTCTATCTTTAAACTCTCTCTGGTGGGCTTCCCAAAACAGCATATATTTCAGATTATTTTTTCTATCTTTAAAAATCAAAAGTGACTTGAGTTTTTGATCTTACCCATTCTGATGGGTGTAAGGTGAAATCTTAGGATTGTTTTGATTTGCATTTCCCTACTACTAAGGATGTTGAACATTTCTTTAAGTGTTTCTCTGCCATTCAATATTCCTCTATTGAGAATTCTGTTTAGCTCTGTACTCCATTTTTTAATTGGATTACTTGATCTGTTGCTTTTTAACTTCTTGAGCTCTTTATATACTGCATATTATCCCTCTGTCAGACATAGGGTTGGTAAAGATCCTTTCCCAATCTGTAGGCAGTCGTCTTGTTCTGACGAGAGTGTCCTTTGCTTTACAGAAGCTTTTCAGTTTCATGAGGTCCCATTTATTGATTGTTGCTCTTAGAGTCTGTGCTGTTGGTGTTCTGTTCAGGAAGTTGTCTCCTGTGCCAATGAGTTCAAGGCTCTTCCCCACTTTTTCTTCTAAGCGATTTAGTGTGTCTGGTTTTAGTGTGTCCAAGTAGGTCTTTGATCTACTTGGACTTTAGTTTTGTGCAGGGTGAAAAGTATGGATCTATTTTCATTTTTTTCTACATGTAGACATCCAGTTAGACCAGCACGATTTGTTGAAGAGGCTGTCTTTTTTCCATTGAATGGTTTTGGCACCTTTGTCAAAAATCAGGTGTCCATAAATGTGTGGATATATGTCAGGATCTTCTATTTGATTCCGTTGATCCACCATTCTGTTTCTATGCCAGTACCTTGCAGTTTTTAATATTGTTGCTCTATAGTACAGCTTGAGATCAGAGATGGAGATATCTCCTGAAGATCTTTTACTTATGAAAGAAGTGGGAAACAGTAAGATCTGGGGAGGACAGGAACTCCACAAGGAGAGAAACAGAACCAAAAAATTCTGAGCACAGGGGTTTTTCCTGAGACTAATACTCCAACAAAGGACCATGCATGGAGATAACCTAAGACCCCTGCATAGATGTAGCCCATGGCAGTTCAATATCCAAGTGGGTTCCATTTTAATAGGAACAGAGACTGTCTCTGACATGAACTGATTGGCCTGCTCTTTAATTACCTCCCTCTGACGGGGAAGCAGCCTTACCAGGCCACAGAAGAAGACAATACAACCACTCCTGATGAGACCTAATTGACTAGGGTCAGAAAGAAGGAAAAGAAGACCTCCCCTATCAGTGGACTTGGGGAGGAGCATGCATGCAGAGGGTGGAGGAAGGGAGGTATTGGGATGGGAGGAGGGAGGGAACCACAGGGGGCATACAAAGTGAATAAAGTGTAATAAAGAATTAAAAAATAAAATAGCAAAAGTGAGCATTTTTTAAGTGTTTCTCTGCCATTCTATATTCCTCTATTGAGAATTCTCTGTTTAGTTCTATACCCCATTTTTCATTGGATTACTTGATTTGTTGCTTTTTAACTTCTTGAGATCTTTATATATACTGGATATTAGCCCTCTGTAAGACATAGGATTGGTAAAGATCTTTTCCAAGTCTGTAGACTGTCATTTTTTTTTCTGATGCAGTGTCTTTTGCTTTACAGAAGATTTTCAGTTTCATGAAGTCCCATTTATTGATTGTTACTCTTAGAGCATGTGCTTTTGGTGTTCTGTTCAGGAAGTTGTCTCCTGTGCCAATGAGTTCAAGGCTCTTCCCCAAGTTTTCTTCTAACAGGTTTAGTATATCTGGTTTTATGTTGAGGTCTTTGATCCATTTGGTCTTTAGTTTTGTGCAGGATGATAAATATGGAATTAATTGTATTTTTCTACATGTAGACATCCAATTAGACCAGCACCATTTGTGTAATATGTTGTCTTTTTTTCCAAGTATGGTTTTGGCTTCTTTGTCAAAAATCAAGTATCCGTAGGTGTGTGGGTTTATTTCAGGGTCTTCTATTCGATCTTATTGATCTACCATTCTGTTTCTATGACAGTACCATGCAGTTTTTATTACTATTGCTCTGTAGTACAGCTTGAGATCAGAAATGGAGATACCTCCAGATAATCTGTTGTTGTACAGGATTGTTTTAGCAATTCTGGATTTTTTGTTTTTCCATATGAAATTGATTCATCAGGAAAATGCAAATCAAAATGATCATGAGATTTCTGCTTACACCCATCAGAATGGGTAAGACCAAAAACTCAAATGACAATACATGCTGAAGATGATGTGGAGAAAGGGGAACTCTTCTCCATTGCTGGTGGGAATGTAAACTTGTACAACCACTTTGGAAATCAATCTGGTGTTTTCTCAGACAATTAAGAATAGTGCTTCCTCAAGATCCAGCTGTACCTCTCCTCATCATATATCCAAAATATTCTCAAGTATTCAACAAGAACATTTGTTCAACCATATTTGTAGATGCTTTATTCATAATAGCCAGAATCTTGAAAAAACCCAGATGTCCCTCACCTGAGGAATGGATATAGAAATTGTGGTACATTTACTCAATGGAATACTACTCAGCAATTAAGAACAGGGAAATCATGAAATTTGCAGGCAATAAACATATTGAAATCTGTACACCTAAAAATAATCAAGAAGGAGGATCCTTAGTAACATGATCAATCCTCACTCAGAAAGGCAAATGGTATGGACATAGGAAGAGGGAGAAAACAGGGAACAGTACAGGAACCTATGACAGAGGGCCTCTGAAAGACTCTACCCAAGAAGGTATCAAAGCAGAAGCTAAGACTCATAGCCAAACTTTGGACAGAGTGCAGGGAATCTTATGAAAGAAAGGGGAGACAGAAAGACCTGGAAGGGACAGGCACTCTACAAGTAGAACAACAGAACCAAGAAATCTGGGCCCAGGGGCTCTTTTCTGAGACTGATACTCCAACCAAGGACCACGTATGAAGATAACCTAGAACCCCTTCACAAATGTAGCCCATGGCAGCTCAGTCTCCAAGTTTGTTCCCTGGTAATAGGAACAGAGACTGTCTCTGACAAGAACTAAGTGGCTGCTTCTTTGATTACCTCTCCTTAAGGGCGGGAGAAGCATTACCAGTCCACAGAGGAAGACAATGCTGCCAATCCTAATGAGACCTGATAGGCTAGGATCAGATGGAAGGGTAGGAATACTGCCCCCTACCCATGGACTTTAGAAGGCCATTGGAAGAGTAAGGGAGGGAAGGTGAAATTGGGAGGGAATGAAGGAGGAGCTATAGCTGGGTAAAAATAAAATAAAGAAAGATAATGAAAAGTGAATTACTATTAGTAGTGAAAAGCATACCAAACTGGACTAAAAAAACATTAAAGGAATAATATAAACATAGCATTCAAGTTTAGATAATATATGTTCTTTTCTTAAGAAAAATGTCCAATTTTCTTTCCATGTACATTCTGGGATGTTAAATATATGCATCAGTTTTTAATAAGTGTCTGCAACAGTTAATCTAAAAAGTAATGTATAAGAGTTTCTGTTATGAATAGTGGTGATGATGGACTGGAGTATGGCACAGAGCTCAGACACATACATGAGATAGAACAGATATTGCACATGGGGCATGTTGATGCTTTTGTATCTTATTAGTTTTTGGATTTCAAAAATCAAAAGTCTTCAAAATGGGTAATGTAAAGTATTTCACTGGAATATGTATTAATGCTGAATATACATAAAATTGATTTAAATATATGGACTTTTAAGTATTTTTCTTGAGAGAAAAATAAAATTTAAAAATGTAAATAAATGTAAAAATAAAAGAAAGAATAGGTATATACTCGCTTATATAGACCTACAAGATATGATAAACATAATGAAATCTACACACCTAAACAAGATAATCAAGAAAGTAGACACGGGCGAAGATGATCAATCCTCATTTAGAAAGACAAATGGGATGTGCTTTTAAGGTATGACAGGAATCTACCGCAAAAGGCATTTGAAAGACTCTACCTAGCAGTGTTTCAAAGCAGACACTAAGACTCATAACCAAACCCTCAGCAGAGTGCAGGGAATCATATGAAAAAAGGGGAGTTAGTATGATATGGAAAGGATATAGGAGCTCTACAAGGACCAAATATATCCAGGCACAGGGTCTTTTTTGAGACTGACACTGAACCAAGGACCATCTATGGATATAACCTAGAACTTCTGCTCGGATGTGGCCCGTGGTAGCTCAGTAACCAAATAGTTTTCCCAAGTAAGGGGAACAAGGACTATTTCTAACAGGATCTCAAGGTCAGACTCCTTGACTCCTCCCCTCCCCCCCAGGGGAGGAACAGTCCTGTTAGGTCACAGAGGAGGACTCTACAGCCAGTCCTGAAGATATCTGATAAAACAGGGTCAAATGAAAGGGGAGGAGGTCCTTCCCTATCAGTGGACTTGGAAAGGGGCAGGGAGGAGACCAGGGAGGGAGTGTGGGGTTGGGGAGGGAATGAGGTAGCGGGATACAGCGGGGACACAGAGTTAACAAAATGTAACTAAAAAGAAAAATAAAATTAAAAAAAAAGAAAGACTATATATAGAAACTAACAGTCAATATTTTAAAAAGAGATAAAAATATGAAAGAAAAAAGGAAGCGAGGATGAAAGAAGAATTTGTTTCGAGAAATTCAATATATTTTAATAAAATACAGCAGTGTGTTCCTAGAGATCTATAGACTGTCATAAGTTTTTGTTAAAACAGTTCACATATAATATTTTCTTTAACCACGTACTTGCTAGAAAATCATAGATATATGACGTTTCCATAGGGAATTCATAGTGGGATATTTGGTAATGAAACAGCTCATACCATTAAATTAAAAGAATAAAGTGATTCCAACAACACATAGGAGAAAACATGAACATAGATACCATCACTAAAATATAAAAATCTTGATGAAGACTTAAAGTCAAGTATGGGCATCTTTAGTAACCATCACAGTGCAGAAACAAAATATAGATATGTTAAAACAGTAGCTGATATGGCTTATAATATTTAATAATCTTACTAACATGCTTTGGTCAAGCCAAACTTACTATTTTGAAGTAGCTGCGCTACATTTTTTAATGCTGTCCTTCAGGGCATCTTTGACTTGCTTATTTCTTAGGGTATATATAAAAGGGTTTAGTACAGGGGCAAGTGCAAGAGTGAGTATGGCAATCCCCTTGTTTAAAGATATCCTCTCCTCGGCAGAAGGTTTGATATACATAAAAATGCAGCTGCCATAAGAGATGGAGACGACAATCATATGAGAGGAACAGGTGGAGAAAGCCTTCTTTTTCTGCTCAGCAGAAGGGAACCTTAGAATTGTACTGATGATTTTCCCATAAGAGAACATTACTAGTGCCAAAGTAAGCAGGAGAATAATGATGGCAAAAATCAAATTGACTAGTTGGATGGGTCTTGTATCATTGCAGGAAAGCTTCAAGATGGGAGAGTAGTCACAAATAAAGTGTTCAATCACAGTATCACAGAATTCCAAATTTAGACTTACAATAACTCCAGGACAGATCGCCAATACGGCAATTAAACAGCAGGTGCCAAACAGCCATATACAGACTTTGGTGTTCATGATGGTTGTATAGTGAAGAGGTTTACAAATGGCCACATAGCGGTCATAGGACATGACAGCCAGCAAGAAAAACTGTGCTATCCCAAATATAAGGGCAGCAAATAATTGGGTGAAGCAAGCCTCCACAGAAATAGTTTTATCCATGGTCACTATACTGACCAAAAACCTAGGGATGCAGGTAGACGTCAGCGAGATTTCTAAAATGGAAAACTTTTGAAGGAAGAAATACATGGGTGTTTTGAGGTGGGAATCCAACAGAGTGAGAAGGACAATGGTAAGATTTCCAGTGATGCTCAGCACATATGTTATGAACAGGAAAAGGAAGATTACAATTTGCCACTTTGTATCTTCTGTCAATCCCAAAAGAATGAGAGTTGTCACCAAAGAATGATTTCTCATGTCTAAATGTCTTCTAGATCTTTGTAGCCTGATGGAAAATAGTAATTGGTAGGTTCTCTTTTGTAGAGATTTGGAGGTGGTATAGAGAATCCTACAATGCAATGAAAATGGAGAAATTTTTGTTTCCTTCTAAGTATTGACATTTGGTCATTGGTCAGAACTATGAGCATAACAGCACTTATCTAATCCATTTCATAGACACTTTATTTCCAATTATTTTCAGATGTTTTTACAATTGGAAAAAACTGTGTTATTTTCAGTGATAAATCTTTGCACATTTATCATTTTTTCCACATTTTGAAAATAGAATTCCCAATCCTACCAAATACCAAAAATTATTTTAGGCTCATTTGAGTAATACACAGTTTATTGAGATAACCTCCTTTGTTTCTACAAACGAAGCATTTTCTGAATGTTAATATAAATATATTTTGATCAGGTTTTCCTCTCCTTAAACTCCTCCAGATCCTCTCCACTTTCCTACCCCCCAACTTTATGCTCATGTTCTGTCTTTTTTCCTCTCTCTCTCTCTCTCAAAAAAATAAATAACCTCCACCAAAACACCAAAACAAAACAAAGCAAACAAACAAGAACAACAGATAAAAAATACGGAAACAAAACAAAATGGAAGAGCAAGCCCTCGGGAAAGGCTGACGTTTGTTTTGTGTTGGCTAACCGCTCCTGGGCATAAGGCCTGCCCTGTTGTGGTTGATATATCCAGTAGGACTGACTGCACTGTAGAAAACTGGTTTTCCCTTGGCCAGGGGCTATCAGCTGCCAGTAGTTTCTTGGTTAGGAATGGGGCCTCATTTCCACTTCCTCTCTTAGAGCTGTCTCCACTCTCCTGACCCACACAAGCGTTTTGCTTCCACAGTGTCTTCGAGTGTGTGCATTAGTCTTGCTGTATCTTGAAGGCACTGTTTTCTTGGAAACATCAGTCTCCTCCAGATCTTACACTCTTTCCACCTTCTCTTCTGCATCACTCCCTGGGACTTGACAGGAAAGTTTGAGACAGAATTTCACTATGTTTCCCAGGCTGGCCAGGAAGGAACTCACTGTATGTCCCATAGTGGTATTTTTTTTTTAAGACATAGTATCTTTAATTGTAACCAGATAAAAGCAAGATTAATATTGTTTTATTCAGTAGAAACAGAACAAGTATCCCATTAAGTCTTATAAAAGTTAAATAATTGTAGAAGTATCTAAGAAACAGAAAGTGAGAGAAACATTTAGTACCTTTGGATACTTCTCAGTGGAGGTGAGATCAGTGTAATTCAGGATTTTTAAAGCCCACATGGATGTGCTCTTAGATAAGATTTAGTTCAGGAGCGATTTAGAAATACCTGACATAGTCCAGGGTGATCTGCCTCCTGAGTGCTGGATTTTAAGGCATGCACCACCACATCCAGAGATACTGTATATTTTAAGGGGCTAAATTAATGAAAATGAAATTTGAAATAATTTAAAATGATTAGTTTTAGAGGTATTTGTTATTTTGAAGTTCTTTGGTACTATCAAATAGAACTAGTCCATCAGGAAAAACTACCTCATGAGTTTTTGATTTAAACTTATTTTAATCAGCAAGTAAACATTTTATATTAAATTTAAAACATTTCTTCTTAATTATTATCTTGTTCAACTTGAGTAGCTTTGTTGTTGTAATAAATAATTTACATTCAGTACTACCTCTGATTTTAACTATTTTACTTTCTAATTCTGAAATGTAAAGCAATGCATACCAGTAAAGTTTGTGTAAAGCTTCTAAAGTGAACAAGAATAACTCACTTTGAGACATAGACATGAAAAGCTTAGCAAAGAATTACATGGATGTTATCAGAATGTCTCTAATGCTAAATTTAGTTGGTATAATCCATATTCAAGACAGAACTGTTTTCTATAGAGCCTCTTCGTATACAACTTGACAAATACTGAAAATACTTACTTTTTTTGAGTTTCGCAGAGGTTTTGTTTACAGATACATTGTAGAACTTTATTTTTGACGTAGAACTTCATTTTTGACCTAAAAAGCAATATAAAAAAATGTCTCCTAAATGTGTATGTTCCTAACCCATATCTTCCAATTTGCCTCATCAGTTTTAATGGAGAACTTGTTCAGATTAAACCCCAGCTCATTTTAAAAATAGTCATATTTCCCCTCTTTAATAAAAATACACAGTGTAACACTTTAAATACATTGCTCTGTTTTTCCTACAAATGGAATGATCGATATATTCCCAAACAATACTGTGTTCTCGTTTTGTTGTAACTCAAGAATTGTAATTACTACCTCATTCCATCTTCGATAAACAAGACTTTGTTTCCTTAAAACAAGAAATTATCATGTTCTTTAATAATGAACGAACATTTTTGCTCAGACCCCATATAAGACCTTGGGGATCTTTTGAGGAAAGTACAGTAATTGACCATTTTCATCATTAACTCTACAAGCAATATAAGAAAGTTAATTAAGAGTCTTAGTATCTATAGGGAATATTGTTATGCTGATGACAAATGGATTTTGAAACTTATAATGACATTTCAATTTTCTTCATAATACTTTAGATTCTCAAAACCTCTGAGAATTTATATGCTACTTAATTATCCATTTAAAAATATTTGAAAAGAAGATAATTATTACCCCTACATATGAGAATATTAGCATCTCTTGAAAAGAAAGCTGTCTTGTGGGAGTCCATTTTATTGTATTCTTTTAGTCTCCAAGCAAACTCAGCATTCAATACTAACAGCATGGAGAGAAAACACCACCTAAATAAATTTTCAGAATGTAACTTACAGAATGAAAATCAGTAAATAAAATCTTTCAAGAAAACAATCTGAAATTTTGTAGACATAATTTAAACTACAGAAAAGATTTACTCTGAAGTTAAATGTAAGAACAAGTTGTAAAAAATCAAGAAAGAAATATTTTATTTTTTAAGAACTCTATTATGCAGATGAGTTCAAATTGTGTAAATGTACCACAATTTCTGTATCTATTCTTAATTTGCGGGACATCTAGGTTGTTTCCAGATTCTGACTATTATGAATAATGCTGTTGTGAACATAGTTGAGCAAATATCCTTGTTGTATGGTTGAGCATCTTCCAGAGATATGCCCAAGAGAGGAATAGCTGGATCTTGAGATAGCACTATTACTAATTTTCTGAGCAAGCACCAGATTGATTTCCAAAGTGAATGCACAAGTGTATATTCCCTCCAGCAGTGGAGGAGGGTTCCCCTTTCTCCACCACCACTCCAGCATTTGTAATCCCTTAAGGTTTTTGTTTGTTTGTTTAGAGGTTATTATTATTATTATCATTTATTACAATTTATTCAGTTTTTATCTTTGCTTTGGCCCTCTCCCTCATCTCCTCCCAATCCTACCCTTTCTCCCTCTTCTTCCCCTATACCCTTCCCCTAGTCCACTGATAAGGGAGGTCTTCCTTCCCATGTATTTAACCCTGTCCTATCAGGTCTCATCAGGACTGTCTGGATCCTCTTTCTCTGTGGCCAACTTAGGCTACCTCACCCAGGAGAGGTGATCCAAGAGCCTGCCACTGTCATGTCTGTCATGCCACTGTTCATGTCAGAGAAAGCCCCTGTTCCCCTTACTAGGAAACTCACATGAAGACTGAGCTGCCCATGGGCTACATCTGAGCAGGGGGTCTAGGTCCTCTCTAGGCATGGTCCTTGATTGATTCATCAGTCTCTGCAGGACCCCCTGAGCCCAGACTTTTTGACTCTATTGGTCTCCTTGTGAAGTTTCTGTCCTCTTCAGGTCTTTCTATCTCCTTCCATCAGTCAAGGCTACAGACATGCATGGCTAGAGGCCAGCATAAGAAATAAGAATACAGGCAACAAAAAACAGAACATCATGGCTTCACCAGAATCTCCAAAGATCAATGGATATTCTATTGCAGCTGAAACATAGGAAATTGATCTTAAATCTATAATTACACAGTTATTTGATGCACAAAAAGAGGAAACAAACAAAATAAAAATAGAGGCACATAAAAAGGAAACAAAGTCTTTCCCTTCTTATTCCCTCCTAACCCTGTCTGGCTTGAGTCTGTGATATTCCTGTCACAGTCTCTGTTAGTCTTGATGTTGTTGAAGGCACTGTTTCTTTGGAATCACCCATCACTTTTGGCTCTTACAACCTTTTCATCTTCTTTCCATCAGAGATCCTTGAATTTTGAGGGGAGATCATGTATGCAGACATCTCACTTTTTAAATTAGTTTAAAAGTATTGAATTTTATTATAGCATTCACTGTCAATTTCATTTTAATGTATTTTTACAAAATCTTTTAATTTTATATATAATTATATGCATTTTGATAGTATTTATTCCCACTTCTCCTCCTAACTCCCCCCATATCCACCCCCGCCATCTCTAATTTTTCTCCTTTTCAGAAAACTTTCAATTTGTGATGCCCATATATTCACAAGTGTGGGACTATCCCCTGAAGTGTGGTCAGCCTACTAAGGTCCACACCTTCAAAGAAACCTGACTGTTTCTCTATTCTAAGCTGTCAGCTGTCAATAGCCCCTCAGCTAAAGGCAGAGGGCTCTGAACCTATCGCCTAAGCTATAATGTTGATTGTCTTGAGTTTGTGCAGGTGTTGCGCAGATACCGATAGCTTCTGTGAGTTCATGGATGCAACAGTCCTGTATTGCCCAAAATATGTCATTTGCTTTGGTCTTTTCTGCTCTGGGTGCTTTATTCTAGTCCATTAATCCATGTGTATATTTTTTCTGTTGTGTGGTGTTTGTACTTTTAAATCTCTGTGGTATAAACTATTGTTAGTAACCGTGACACCCAGCAGTGCTTTCATTGATCAATATTGGTTTTGGCTGTCTGTAACTTCTATACTTAGATCCGAATTTTAAGACTGTGGTTTTCTTTCCCATAACTACAATTTGTTTTAAAGGACAATGTATTCAATCTATAGAATACAATTTATACATTAAACCTACAAATCCAAGTATATGGGGACTCTCCTTCTGTTCTGGCTTCATCTTTAATTTCTTTCTTCATTGTTATAAAGTTTTAAAAATCTTTTTGTTATTATTATCATTTATTACAATTTATTCAGTTTATGTCCCAGCTGTGGCCCCCTCTCTTGTCTCCTCCTAATCCTACCCTCCATTCCTCTTCTCTTCCTATGCCCCTCCTCCAGTTCACTGATAGGGGAAGACCTCCCCCTTTCCATCTGACCTAGTCTATCAGTTCTCACAGGACTGGCTGCATTGTCTTGTATAGGCTTTCACTTTATTGATTAGATTTATCCCAAGGTACTTAATTTATCCCAAGGTACTTAAAAGATTTTTGTGAAGGAGATTGCCCTCTTGATTTCTTTATGTTTTGTTTCTATTATATAAAAGAGTTTTTGGTTTTGCAGGAAAAGAATATGATCAAAACATATGACATGAATCATTTTAAAAAATAATAAAAAGTAACAAAAAGACTCTTATGTAAAAAGAACACATTTGATGCTCATTTGCCAAGATCAAACTGCCTTTAATCTAGAGATGAAAGGGTAATTCAACATTCATGAAATAGTAAATTTAAAATATCATACAAATAGATTCAAGAATGAAAACCACATTATCAGCTGCACATTATCAGATGCAGAAAAGGTTTTTGATAAAAATCCAATATCCATTCATGATGTAAGTTCTGGAAAATTTAGGATACAAGAAACAAAAGTCTCTCAAACTTGATAAACATGTTCAGTGATATAGCAAGACATAAACTTGGCATACCAAAACAGTAGCCTTCCTATATGCCAATGACAAACATGGAAAATCAGGAAAACAATCCCATTATTAATAGCCTCAAAAATAACTTGGAAAAAATCTTACCAAAGAAGTAAAAGACTTGTGTAATAACAACTTTAATATATTGAGGGAAAAAAGCTGAAAAAATACCAGAATATGGAAAGAATACTTATGCTTAAGGATTGCGGGGATTAATGTTGTAAAAATGCTTATTTTACCAAGAATATACTATAGAAATTCAGTGCAATCCCCATCAAATTTCCAAAGCAATTCTAAACATGAAAAGAAATATTTCAATATTCATATGAAAACAAAAATGACCCAAAATAGCAAAAAAAGCAAAACAAGACAAAATAGGCAAACAAACAAACAAACAAAAAACCCTGAAACATAAATAGTATTTGGAAGGATAATTTCAAATAATTGCTCAGCAAGCAATAACTGTTTCTTCAGTCTTTTATTTTGGTTCATATGATGGCTGATATTATACATAGATTTCTCTATCTTCTAGTACCTAATGGTCCTCAAAGGCATTTGGTTATAATGTTGCTGAAAGTTATTAATTGTAGATCCACTAGTATTTCTGTCTCTGTCTGTTATGTCAGAGGGTCATGTCTATTATGTTTCACTCCAGGACAAACTCTTCTAACTCACAAATACACATAATAAATCTGATCCTTTTGCAGATTTTTTTTTAAAAAATATCTTCATTGCTGAAGAATATTAGAAAAGTTATGCAGTCAATGGCATATGAGGTTAAATACTTCTTTTTCTTAAAGGTCAGAATTTCTATTAAGAAGTGGAGAGGTTTTCACAAGTGGAATGTAGACAAAATGTTTACATTTTAACAACAGAGTAGCTTTATAGAAATACTTAATTTGAACAGATTATTTTAAAAATGAAACAACTTTGTCTACTTACATTGTTGTTTTTTAATTAAATTTCAGATAATCAGAAACCTAGGTTTAGCACATTGGAAAGGAAGAAATCAAAGTATCACTATTCATAGATGATAAGATAGCATACATGAGTGAGCCCAAAAAGTATACCAGAGAATGACTTCAACTAATAAATGCCTTCAGCAAAGTGGCTGGATACAAAATTAACTAAAAAAAAAAAAAAAAAAAATCATTAGTCTTCTGTATACAAAAGAAAAAAGGGCTGAGAAAAAAATTAGGGAAACCACACCATATAAAATAGCCACAAAGAACATAAAGTACCATAAAGTACCTTGGTGTGACTCTAACCAAGCATGTGAAACACCTGTATGAAAAAACTTCCAGTCTCTGAAGAAAAAAATTAAAGCGATCAGAAGATGGAAAGATCTCCCATACTCAGGGATTGGTAGGATTAACACAGTGAAATTGGCCTTCATATCAAAAACAATTTACAGATTCAATGCAATTCTATTCAGACCTTGAAAGAACAATTCTCAATTTCGTATGGAAAAACAAACAAACAAAAAACCCCAGAATTGCTAAAACACTCCTGTACAATAACAGATCGTCTGGAGGTATCTCCACTCCAGATCTCAAGCAGTACTATAGACCAATAGTAACTAATGGTACTGGCATAGAAACAGAATGCTGGATCAATGTATATCCTGTTTGTCCTTCTGAATGACATGTAAGCATCCCCCTAGAGTCCTCCTTTTTGTTTAGCTTCTTCAGCTATATAAATTTTAGTATGTTTATCCTATATTGTATGGGTAATATGTACTCATAAGTAAGCATAACCATAAAATGGAAAAAGATAACATCTTCAACAAATGATGCTGGTCTAACTGGATGTCTACATGTAGAAAAATGAAAATAGATTCATACTAATAACCCTGAACAAAACTGAAGTCTAGGTGGATCAAAGACCTCAACATAAAACTGAACACACTAAACCTATTAGAAGAAAAAGTGGGGAAGAGCCTTGAACTCATGGCACAGGAGACAACTTTCTCAATAGAACACCAACAACACAGGTGCTAAAATCAACAATCAATTAACGGGACCTCATGAAATTCAAAAGCTTCTGTAAAGCAACGGACACTGTCATCAGAACAAAACAAAAGCCTACAGACTGGGAAAGGATCTTCTCCAACCCTATATCTAACAGAGGGCTAATATCCAGAATATATAAAGAACTCAAGAAGTTAAAAAGCAACAAATCAAGTAATCCAATTAAAAAATGGAGTACAGAGTGAAACAGAGAATTCTCAATAGAGGAATATCAAATGGCAGAGAAACACTTAAAGAAATGCTCAAGGTTCCTTAGTCATCAGGGAAATGCAAATAAAAACGACCCTGAGATTTTATCTTATACCCATCACAATGGCTAAGATCAAAAACTCAAGTGACAAAACATGTTGGAGAGGATTTGGAGAAAGGGAAACCCTCCTCCATTGCTGGTGGGAATGTAAATTTGTACAACCACTTTGGAAATCAATCTGGCACTTTCTCAGAGTATTTGGGATAGTGCTTTCTCAAGATCCAGCTATACCACTCTGAGGCATATACCTGAAAGATACCCACCATTCAATAAGAACATTTGCTCAACCATGTTCGTTGCAACCCTGTTCGTAACAGCCAGAATCTGGAAACAACCCAGATGTCCCTCAACTGAGGAATGGATACAGAAATTGTAGTACATTTACACAATGGAATACTACTCAACAATTAAAAACAAGGAAATCATGAAATTTGAAGGCAAATGGTAGGAACTAGAAAAGATCATCTTGAGTGATTAATCCAGAAGCAGAAAGACAAACATGGTGTTTATTCACTCACAAGTGGATATTAGCCACATAATACAGGATAATAGCTGAGCAGCATTCCATTTTGTAAATGTACCACAATTTCTGTATCCATTCCTCTGTTTAGGGGCATCTAGCTTGTTTCCAGCTACTGGCTATTACAAATAGAGCTTCTACTAACATGGTTGAGCAAATGTCCTTGTTGTATAGTTGAGTAATTTTGGATATATGACTAGGAGTGGTATAGCTTAATTTTGAGGCAGCACTATTCCTAATTTTCTGAGAAAGTACCAGACTGATTTCCAAAGTAGTTGTATGAGCTTACACTTCCCCTGGCAATGGAGGATGGTTCCCCTTTCTCCACATCCTCTCTAGCGTGTGTTGTCAATTGAGTTTTTGATCTTCCCCATTCTACTGGGTGTAAGGTGAAATCTCAGAGTTGTTTTGATTTGCATTACCCTGATGAATAAGGACCTTGAGCATTTATATAAGTGTTTTCTCTGCCGTTCAATATTCCTCTATAGAGAATTCTGTGTAGAGTTCTGTAACCCATTTTTAGATTGGATTACTTGATTTGTTGGTGCTTAACTTCTTAAATTCTTTATATATTCTGGAGATTAGCCCTCTGTCAGATTTAGGGTTGCTGGAGATCCTTTCCCAGTCTGTAGGCTGTCATTTTGTTCTGACAACAGTGTCCTTAGCTTTACAGAAGCTTTTAAATTTCATGAGGCCCCATTAATTGATTGTTGATTTTGGAGCCTGTGCTGTTAGTGTTCTGTTAAGTGAGGTAACCCAGAAGCAGAAAGACATATATGGTATATACTCACTTATAAGTGGATATTAACCACATAATATAAGATAAACATACTAAAATCTATACTCCAAAAGAAGCTAAACAACAAGAAAGACCTTAGGGAAGCTGCTCAGTGCTCATTCAGAAGGACAAACTTGATAGACTTCTGAAGCAGGAGAAGACAGGAAACAGGACAGGAGCCTTCCCCAGATGGCTTCTGAAAGACTACTGATGGAGGTATCGAAGCAGAGGCTGAGACTCATAGCCAAACTTTGGGAAGAGTGCAGGGAATCTTATGAAAGAAGATGGAGACAGAAAGACCTGGAGGGACAGGAGTTCCAAAAGGAGACCAACAGAGACATAAAAACTGAGGCTTGGGGGACCTGAACAGAATGATAGCTCAACCAAGGACATTCATAGAGAAGACCCCAAACCCCAGCTCAGATGTAGCCCATAGACTCAGTCTCCAACTGGGGTCCAAGGATTGTCTCTGACATGAACTCGGTGGCTGCCTTTCTGATCATCTCCTCCTGGGGGTGGGGTGGAGTGAAACCTTGGCAGTCCACAGAGGAAGACAATGCAACCAGTCCTGATGAGACCTGATAGGCTAGCGTCAAATAGACTTGGAGGAGGACCTCCTCTATCAGTGGACTAGGGGAGTGGCACAGGGGGAGAAGAGGGAGGGAGGGTGGGATTGGGAGGCAATGAGGGAGGTGCACACAGTGGGATACATATTACACAAATTGCAATAAATGAGTATAGAAAGTTCACATATCTCCGGGGAGGGGAATAATAAAGTTCATTTATAAGGGATTTTTTTTCAAGGTAGAGAGAAACTTAAAGGTAAGATAAAGAATTTCTTGGTCCAGATTTTCAACTTTTTTTCTTCCTTGAGAACTAGAATAGGAATTTGTAGATAAAATCAGCATATTTCACTTTAAGTCAATAAAGCTATGTACAACTGGCAAAAAAAGAAAACTAGGTTTAAACTATGCTGACTAACCTAGAGTATGTTTCCCCTTGTCAGCAATGTTACCCATCTTCCTAAACCAGAACTGTTTACCATAGTTTCTTTGATGTACATCGCGATGTCATTTTGTTAAATTTTGCACATTTTTGCGTATGTCTTCCCTAAATCTGACAGTCTAGTTCACAAATGTACACCACCGACCACACAAAGGAGTCAAATACATTTTCTCAGGTAAACATCAGTGATATTACTTATACTGTTCTAATGGGCAGAGGACACAGGAAACCATTTCTTTGCCCTCTGCATCCTCCTTCACTCAGAGTCCTCTCGTGGTTTATCTGAGGATCACGAAGCTGGAATTCTTGCTTCCTAGAACTGGTAACAGTAGAGTGTACCCATGTGCTTTCAGAAAGTATCTTTCAAATGTTGAGTATCTGAGTCATTGAAATGACAAAATTCTCAGTACTAAAAGCTTTCATTTTATTAGCACATCTCACTACTGGTAAAAAGTTTGTTATGATTGATTAATTTGAAAGATGATATATAGAGGTAGATCCAAGCTCAGAGAGATGAAAAAAAAACAAAACGAAACAAAAACAAACAAACTACAGAATATTGCTACCTGCATTAATGGTTGCAGAGTTATCATTCAGGTATGAATTTTATTGTTTTATATATCAAATAAAATTTATGTCTATTTTGAACATTAGAACACTGGATATGATGAAGTAGAATACAAACAGGAAGCTACCTAACTTATTGGCATAGTATGTAACCTTGTGCTTGTACACAGAACCACAGAAGGATGATTATTGGGCATAGAGTGAAGAATATATTCATATTTTCCACAATGATTATAATTATTACATTTCATGCTACCTTACTATGTTACTCCTGTGTGATCTTCCTTACAGCATGTATCCTTTTTATGTCACACTTTTTTAAAAGCAAGATATTCATCAATGTGACTCATTTGGCCTACTGCAGATCACTTGTACAGATACAAAGCTTCTAGAGCTGATGGTATTTTTCTTAGCAGTATTTACTCTCATGGTAACTTTGGATTTGGTGATTCTCTTCTATATATTCATTCATTGAGAATATATGATCACCCATTTCATCTCCTAAAGCCATTTGTAGGAGTTTCTATGGTTCACTGGGTATTTTTATTAAAATATGGTACAAGCATGTTTAAGAAGGCTGTAGTGTCTGTCTAATCCCTCAGTGTTTTGTTTTATTAAACATTAAATTAGTGTAATAGCACATAGCATTTTTTAAATAAGGACTTATTTGTTAGAAAGAGTGAATTTGTCATTTATTGGGGTCCAATAAATTGTTTGCTTTTTATTACATAATATTTCCCTTTCTCATAAAGTAGTGTTTTAAAACACACAAACACACACATGTGCACATATATAATGACTCATATATATAAACATACACACACACACACACATATATATATACACAGAAGACACATACAGACACACAAACACTGACATTCACAGACATACACACAGACACACTCATACCCCCCCACATACATACAGAAATATAGACACACACAGAGAGAGAAACATTCACAAGTAGTCACACAGACACTGACACACACAGACATATACACAGGCTTGGACACACACACAGATATTGATACATAGAGACACACAGACACACACACACAAACACACATAAACACACACAAAATGTATACAAAGACGTACATATGCACACACATAGAAACACACACACACTTAGACAAATACACACATATGCACATACACACTTATTCTGTTTCTATTTCTATGTCTTATTTCCTAGCTTTTAAGATTAAATATTTCTCTTCTAAAAAGTAAAGTGTTATAATTTTCTGTATTTATTCTATTTATCCTGCTCTAACACCCCAGAATACCATGCTATATTCTGTAGCAATGACTTCCAGACCAATGACTAACAAGTTTTATCATGTGCCAAATGCATAAACATCTGACTTTCTGATCTTCACCATGAAGGCACAGAAATAATTTACATATGGGGGAATTTAACCACAATGTGACAAAAGAAATGGACACACCTTCATCTCTTCTTATATATACTATGGCTTGAATGCAAGTGAATTATCTCATTGATACATCTACAAACACATCTATCTGCCCATCAAAGTCAGGGTCCCAGCCAGAGTATGTCCTGCCTACTGCTTACTATGTCTCCAACAGTATATCACTTGATCTCAGTCATCACTTTCTTAGAAAAGACTCCTGTGCCCGGATATATTTGGTCCTTGTAGAGCTCCTATCCTTTCCATATCATACTAACTCCCCTTCTTTCATATGATTCCCTGCACTCTGCCGAGGGTTTGGTTATGAGTCTTAGTGTCTGCTTTGAAGCACTGCTAGGTAGAGTCTTTCAGATGCCTTTTGCAGTAGAGTCCTGTCATACTTTCAATGCACATCCCATTTGTCTTTCTAAATGAGGATTGATCATCTTCACCGGTGACCACTTTCTTGATTATCTTCTTTAGGTGTGTAGATTTCATTATGACACTCAACCAAGGACCATCTATGGATATAACCTAGAACTTCTGCTCAGATGTGGCCTGTGGTAGCTCAGTAACCAAGTAGTTTTCCAAAGTAAGGGGAACAAGGACTATTTCTAACAGGATCTCAAGGGCAGGCTCTTTGACCTTACCCCCCACCCCCAGGGGAGGAGCAGTCCTGTTAGGCCACAGAGGAAGACTTTGCAGCCAGCCCTGAAGATACCTGATAAAACAGGGTCAAATGAAGGGGGAGGAGTCCTCCCCTATTAGTGGACTTGGAAAGGGGCAGGGAGGAGACCAGTGAGGGAGTGTGGGGTTGAGAAGGAAATGAGGTAGCGGGATACAGCTGGGACACAGAGTTAACAAAATGTAACTAATAAGAAAAAAAATATAAAAATAAATAAGAAAAATCATTTTCTTAAACCCCAAGCTTGGAATTTATTTTTCTTGAATCTTTCTTTTGCATAGATTATTTATTCAAATCAACATCTCTCTAAAATTTCTGAAAATATTTTTCTAATTTTTTATAATACAAATTTTCTGATTGGGTTCTTTAGATTTTATTTTTAGATTCATCATTGTTCATTTTGCTAAAAATCTTTGTAGTGAACAGCGATTGCTAGAAAACAAAACTAAATAAAATAATTTTCATTATATTTTCAATAGTTAAGGACCTGATTCAAGCATTTGGGTCAAATGAGAACTTGAAGAACCATGGAAATACAAATCAGGAAAGTAAATGGTGTAAACGGGAAGTGCTTGGATAAGAACCCAATAGCTATAGTCTCAGTCATCTTAACCAAAGAAGCTAGAAAATAGTAGAAAACCAAGGTAGGAGAGGGAATACAGAAAGAAATGATGGTGAAGATCAAATCTGGGGAGAGAGAGAAAGGATAGGGCAGAGGGCTTGCAGAGAGAAAAGAAACCATGGATGAGGACATCTCTGCGAGAAGCTGGAGACAAGGTAGGCTTCTGGGAGGATATGGGGGTGACTCTAGTTAAGACTCCTAGAAGCAGGGGTCATGGAGACTGACGAGGACACCCTCTAACTAGACAGGACTTTTAGTGGAAGGAGGGGAACCCCAACCCACCCACGAAAACTTTGACCCCAAATTTACTTTGCCATCAAGATGTGCAGGGATTAAAAAAAGGGGGAGGGATTGAGGGAATGTCCAACCAATACCTGGCCCAACCTGAGACCCACCCCGTGAGAGAGAGGCAACCCCTGACACTATTAACAATATTCTGCTAAGTTTGCAGACAGGATCCTAGTATAGCTGTCTCCTGAGAGGCTCCACACCACAGCAAATGAAAACAGATGCTGAGACTCACAGCCAGTCATCGGACAGAGTGCAGGGGTTCTTGTCGAAGAGTGGGAGCAAGGATAGAAGGACCCGGAGGGGACAGGAGCTCCACAAAAAGACCAAGACCAACAGAGCCAACTAACCAGAGCCCAGAGGGACTTGCGGAGACTGAAGCACCAACCAAAGACCATGCATGGACTGGACCTAGACCTCCTACACCGATGTAGCCGATGGGCACCTTGATCTACGTGTGGGTCCCCTAGTAAAAGGAGTGGTGGCTGTCTCTAACACGGACTCTGTTGCCTTGCTTTTTGATCACTTCCCCTGGTGGGGCTGCCTTGCCAGGCCACAGGGGAGGAAGATGGCTCAGTCCTGATGCAACTTGATGTGTTGGGGTGGGTTAGTGGGTCGGGGCTCTCCATTTCTAAGGAGTATAGGAAGGGCAATGGGGAAAAGGAAGGACAGAGAGGGAGAAGAAGAGATGAGACTGGGAGGAAAAGAGGGAGGAGCTATGATCAGGATGTAAAGTGAGAAACAAACAAACAAACAAATAAAAAGGGGAAGAAAATAGTGGGAAACCAGAGGCAGCTGCAAAAATGAGTTATTGCTCAAGAAATGACTTCCTACCACCACTCTCAGCTACTGGGACATTGCTGATTTCTGCATACTGTACTGTCCATATTCCCAATTCTGTGAACATTTTTCTCATGTAAAAATGCAGCCTTGTCAAGCCACAGAAGAAGACAATGCAGCCAGTCTTTGTGAGACGTGATAGGCTAGGGTCAGATAGAAGGGGAGGAGGACCTCCCTTATTAGTGGACTAGGGGAGGGGTATACTGGGAGAAGAGGAAGGGAGGGTGGGATTGGGAGGAGATAAGGGAGGGGGCCACAGCAAGAGAAAAAAATGAATAAATTGTAATAAAAATAATAATTAGTAAAAATATTTTTAAATTAACACAGTAACAATGCTAGTAACCCTGAGTGTGCAATTTGTTATCAGAATAAACAAATAAGCAAGTTTCTGACCAAAGTCCACCTGCAGAAGTAGATTTACTTAAAACAGCAATTAATTCTTGAATTCTATATCAATAAAGACATAAAGGTGAGTAAGATCCTCTAAAATTGCCTCCCCACAATCACACCAATTTGTACAGATATTTACACATCCAACTCCAAAGGGATGTGAATATGAAGAGATATGGAAGCAACATTGAGAGCAATTGCATTGGCTTAGAACAACAATAAGATGCATTGAAGCAGCATGGAGCAAACTTGCTACATTTACCCTGTTCCTAAGCAGCATGTGAAGAAACATCCTTTATGAAAGAGAAGAAATTAAGTCTAGGATTCCCATTTGAGAGCCAATAACTGACCTGGCATGATTAAGCCAGCAACAGAGTGAGACAATATCTCAAGGCATGGATCCACAGACTCAATCACCAGAACTGAATTCTTCCATTGTTCTTCCCCCAATCTTGAACAACAGAGAGAAAGCAAGGCACTACCTGATAGGGAAAAAGGACTGAAAGCTCTTGAGGACTGTGCTTTGGAATTCAGAACCAGGCCTCCTTATTGAGGTCCTTCTCCCAAGGAAAACCAAAGCCTTTTATTCCTAGGTCAGAGTTTTAGTTGGGTGCTCTAACTGGTTGAATCCTGAAGCTCATGGGAACAGATTTATTTTGGCTTGGACTGTTGCCATTGCTGTCTCTTGCTGAACCTAGAACACTACTCTTCCCCTAGAGATTGCACAGGTTGATGTGCCTATTAAATTTTGGTATGGCCCAATTAGCATCAGCATTGGTGGCCAGGAGACTGCAGTCTATTTGTTAGTCTTGGACAGCACACCTATTTTCATGTCAGTGAGAAAAACTTTATTTTTTAGAGCTGTCCCACACCACACTGAGTCAAGGTGTGGCAAGCACTCCTATCAGTCTGAATCATTACCAGCTGTACTGTGAGCCTATGCATACCTTGATACTGTAGGCCTTTGTGGCTGTGAGATTTGTGAGATTCAGTTGCAAACCAGGTAAGCAGTTGGTGGACAAAGGACTGCTTTCAGCAATGATACCAAACCTAAAAAGTCAGGTGGAGTCAACTTTCTAAGCATTACGTAATACTTTATTCTCTGTGCAATTTAAACTTAATATAATGCAATGTTAGTAAAATTAACAGGAAATAGTAGTTTCTTAACTTGCTCAAAGATATCACTTTATAAACTAACCCATGAAATTAATTTTAAGGAATAAGCTTTCTTGGAGCATTTTAGCATGTATAATAGGTACAAAATTATAATTATCAAAGGCTTTTAAAGTATACAATTGTTAAGTGAGGAGGTAAAGTATAATTCTTTAAATAATAGTCCTTTAATTATTTGAATTTATCGACATTTTTGATCTATAGGCTTATAGTTCAAAGAAAATTTGGATTTTATATTTCTAGCATAGAAAGATATTGTTCATCTTGAATAAAAGAGATTAAAATAAAAATACACATAACAGATTAGCTTCTAACCTTGAGGAAGTTAAAATTAAACAAATAACTGAATTGCAAATATTCATTATTAAAAAACACAAATTAGTTGACCAAATTTTTTTGTGTTTTATGTAAATCACTTAACTAAGTTTTATTACCTTCCTGAAGCAGGAAATAATCTTCTAAATGCTATTCCAAAGGCTCGTTTAACTTGCTGATTCCTCAGTGTATAAATGAAAGGGTTCAACAAAGGGGCAACTGAAGTGTTGAGCACAGCTATTCCTTTGCTCACAGTTACTCTTTCATTTGCTGATGGCTTTATGTAGATAAATATGCAACTCCCATAAGTGAGGAAAACAACAGTCATGTGAGAAGAACAAGTGGAAAAGGCCTTTTTCTTTTGCTGAGCTGAGGGGAATTTTATAATCGTCTTGACAATGCGAGCATAAGAAAGGATTACTACTGCTAATGTGACAATGAGTGTCATTAGAGCTAAGACAAAAGCAGCCAGTTCTAGTAAATGTGTGTCTGAGCAAGAAAGCTGTAGGACAGGAGAAACATCACAAAGGAAATGGTCTATGACATTCGAAGCACAGAAATCCAAGTCAAGGCCAATAATCAACGGTGGAAAAATCACCAAGAATCCAGTTACCCAGGAACCCAGGACAAGCTGATGGCAAACTTTGCTGCTCATGATGGATGCATAGTGCAAGGGCTTGCAGATGGCAATATAGCGGTCATAGGACATGGCAGCCAAGAGGAAAAACTCTGTGCTCCCCAAGAATATGTAAAAGAATAATTGACATATACAACCGTTATAGGAAATTGTATTGTCCTTAGTTACAATGGTGACTAAAAATCTGGGAACGCAGGTTGTTGTGAATAAAATTTCTAAGAAAGAGAAACTACGGAGAAAAAAGTACATTGGTGTCTTGAGAAGGGGATCTAGCAGAGTGAGGACAATGATAGTTAAGTTTGCTAGCATACTCAGCAAGTAATTTATTAAGAGAAACAAAAAAATTACAATCTGTAACTGAGAATTATCTGAAAGTCCGAGAAGGATAAATTCTATCTCTCTTGTATGGTTCTTCATTTCTCTTTGTGATCTCATTGAAGTTCTAGAAATAAAAAGATATATAAATTAAAATCCACATGGCTTATAGGATCATATTACTAAAGCACAGCTCTTTCAAATGTAATATTTATGGATATTAGAGATATGATGGTACCTATATGACAGCAATTTACCAGTAAGAATTTAAAAGTAACAGAGAATTCCACTCATCATTGGAAATAGATCTGAGCAATTTTAAGAGCTTAATTTTTCTACTCTTTCAGTTTAAACTTTGAGTTAATTGTAACTAATTACAGATCTGTTAAATTAGTAAATAGCTTTGCATTGAGAATAAAAATAATCCATTTATTACTGTATTACTGATTTACCGAAGAGTAATTATGACTGTATAATAAATTGAAATCTGTAGTTTAATTAGTAACCCTTAAATTTCATGCTAAAGTATGTTTTGTTATCTCTCAAAGTTTTTCTGTGAATTACAGACATTGTAGAGAAATACAATTGATATTTAAGTTTAAAAAACAAAGTAAATAATAGTTCAATATAAAAATTGAAAGAGCTGATTAAATATTTACAAATCAACTTATGAAAAATTCAAAATATAAAAGAATCATTTGTAACATCAAAATTTTATCTCCTGTAAACAAGATTATGAAAATAAAACAAACAATACATTGCCTCTTCCTGTCATCTCTATCTACCTATAGGTCCTTAGTTTAAAACCTATTTACTCCATGCAACACCGTGAGACTGAAAACAAATTAATATCTTACTGTGCATTTTACGTCCTGGTGTTTCCAGCAGCTACTTACTATTGTGACTATTAATCTAAAGAAGTGCTGATATAGAAAGTATGTACTTACTTATTTGTTTTAGGTAGATAAGTGTTCTATCTGCATGTACACCTGCACGCCAGAAGAGGACATTAGATCCCAGTATAGATGGTTGTAAGCCACCATCTGGTTGCTGGGAATTGAACTCAGAGCCTCTGGAAGAGAAGACAGTGCTCTTTCTGAAGGGGTTTTGTGGAAATGTAGGGAGAAAGATGGAAGAACCTGGAGGGGACAGAAACCTCACAAGAAGACGAAGAGAGACAACTAACTCAGTCCTATGAGGGCTTACAGAGACTGAGACATCAACTAAAGAGCAGGCATGATCTGGACCCAGGCCCCCTGCAGGAGAATCAAGTAGAGGAAAGAAAAGAAAGAGAGAGAAGGATAGAAAGGGGAAGGACAGCTAAAATTAAGGGCTTTGTGAGATATAGTTTGAAAACTTAATACAGTAGAAGCTTCCTGAATATATACATATATGTAAACAATCTAAATTATATCACCAAATAATAGGGGATATAGATTCAACTGGATCTCTCTAATCACCAATGTTTAACTCCTCCCCAGCCCCCACAATCCATCCATAACCACCTATTCTATTTCCCTTTCCTAGCAAGGTTATCTGTATAACCTCTGGTCCCTTACCAGAGGTAAGGGTTCTATGGACTGGAGACTGGTTATCATTGACTTAAGAGCTTATGTCTACCTATAAATGAATGTATATTATATTTGTCTTTCTGAGTCTTGTTACCTCACTCAGGATTATTTTTCTAGTTCTATCCACTTACCTCAAAATTTTATTTTATTTTTTTTCCTGGTTTATAAGCATTTATTTTAGAATAATTCTTACGTTTGCATTGAGCACAACACAATATTATTTCAAAGTCCATAAAAAGGTTGTAGACAGTTAAGCATGGAGACACTCTTTTCAAATGATAATTTTATCTACATAGCTTTGTTTTATAAATAACTTTCCAAACGACAAATTTGTCATCTATTGAAAAAGCACATTAAAAGTATGTCCTGTTACCAGACAACTAACATGAGTCTATCCAAAAGTAATGCTATGTTATTATTTGTACTCTCAAATACATACCTAAATGCACTAATGTTCTCGAACATCATAAAGAAGATAAACACAGGTTAAAAAAAAAACACCAAGAGTTTGAAAGACATAAATAGATATAAATACTGTATCTGAAACAGTACCATCTCTTCTGAACATATGTGGAATGACAAATTCTTCCATTCCACAGATGCAAGAGAAAAAGAGTTACCATCTGTCATTGGCACAACTGACCATCCATGGATGTCTTAGGAGAAAGTCAAGATGCCCAAGCAAAGATCATCTAGCAGAACCTGAAGTTCCAGCTAGAGCAATAAGACAACTAAAGGAGATCACGGATAAATCAGAAAGGAAGAAGTCAAAATATCACTCTTTGCAGAGGATGTGATGCTATACATGAGTGACCCCAAAAATTCAACCAGAGAACTCCTTCAGCTGATAAACACCTTCAACAAAGTGGCTGGATACAAAATGAACTCAAAAAATCAGTAGGCCTCCTGTATATGAAAGACAGATGGGCTGAGAAAGAAATTAGGGAAAAAATACTCTTCACAATAGCCACAAATAATATAAAATATCTTGGTGTAACTCTAACCAAGCAAGTGAAAGACCTGTGAGACAAAACTTCAGTCTCTGAAAAACAATTGAAAATACCAGAAGATGGGAAGATCTGCTGTGCTCATGGATCCATAGGATTTGCATAGTAAAAACAGCCATCTTACCAAAGCAATTACAGATTCAAGGCAATTCCCATCAAAATTCCAACTCATTTTTTTACAGACCTTGGAAGGCACCAGCTTCTACTTATTTAAAGTACTGTGTTTGAAAACAAATGTATGTGTACTTATAAACTTTTTGCCCTACACTTTGAAATTTTTATATCTCATCATAGCATGGTTTTGATAATTTCAAAAATTTGGTTAAGTTTTCATCATGTGGTTTTTCTTAATAAAGGAATAGCCATATAAACTTTATATAACCTTTTAGTTAAGGTTCTGCTAAAATTTTATTTTTTTAACTGTTGAGTAATATTCCACTGTGTAAATGTACCACATTTTCTTTATTCATTGATCTGAGGGACATCTAGATTGGTTCCAATTTCTAGCTATTTTGAATAAAGCAGCAATTGCCATGGTTGAGCAAGTATCTCTGTTGGAGGATGAAGCAGTGTGTGTGTGTGTGTGTGTGTGTGTGTGTGTGTGTACTGTGTGTGTGTATACATATTTACCCAAGAATGGTATAGCTAAATCTTGAGGTAGATCTAGTCTCAGCTTCGGAAATGGCACATTGATTTTTATAGTGAATGTACAAGTTTTCACTTCCATCAGCAATAGATGAGTGTTCCCCTTACTCCACATACTTGTCAACATGAGCTGTCATTTGTTTTATTGATCTTGGCTATTGCGAAGGGTGTAAGATGGATTTCAAACTAGTTTTGATTTGCCTTTCCCTGATGGCTTAGGATGTTGAACATTTCTTTTAGTGTTTCTCAGGCATTTGAGTTTTCTTTTTTGTAAATTCTCTGGCTAGATCTGTACCCCATTTAAAAAATTGTGTTACTTGTTTTCTTGGTATGTAGTTTTCTGAGTTCTTTGTTTATTTTGGATGTAGCCTTCTATTGAATATCTAGTATGTAGGAATCTTTTTCCATTCTGTGTGCTGCTACTTTGTCCAAATGGAGGCCATCACAGAAAACCATAGCTGATCAAAATGCAGAGTACAATTGATCACGGGGTTTCCAGCCCCCATGGATACATATATAACACAACTCTTACATGTAAGGCTCCGGGGATTTCTCAGAATAGGAACAAAGAAATTGCAAGAGCCAGAGACTGGGGAGCCCACTTGCATCTTGGAGAAATTACAGAAAAGCTGCATCTAAAAAGAGTTTTAAAAAATGACTTAGTTCATTTCCTCATTCCTTGACGCTGTCTTCAACTGGTACTTTTCTCTTTACTAATATGCCGATCTTCTTTCTCAGCAAAACATATTTAGCATTTCTTTAATCAAATGTGAATATCCCACAATTTTAAAGCCTAGGAAGGAGATATTTGTTTTTCAGCAACTGACTTAAACAATTAGAAATTATCAATAAGTTATGCTTGCTCAAAATACATTGATCAAAGAGCCAGCCCATGAGTTCATTTCAGAGGTGGTCCCTGTTCCCATTACTAGGGAACCCACTTGGACACTGAGCTGCCATGGGCTACATCTGTGCAGGGGTTCTAGGCGTTCTTCTCCATGCAGGAGAAGAAGAGGAAGGGAGGGTGGGATTGGGAGGGGATGTGAAAGGGGACTACAGCTGGGATACAAAGTGAACAAACTGTAATTAATAAAAATAAAATAGAAATTAAGAATGCATTGATCAAAATCAACATTTCCAAAGCACTTTTCCCTCTCTTTTAACAATGTACCAAAGCGTGTATATTTAATGCCCTTGGAAAAATCATAACTTCTAATTTTCCATCTTTGACTTTGAACACTGCCCAGGTTTTCACTAATTAGCCAACGAAAGGATGAAAATTTTCTCCACAATTCTCCAGTGTGATATCTGGTTTAAAACAGATAATTAGAACTTCAAATGCAAGCACATGAAGCAGAGTTTAACTGTTATTTCAGGAATAGTAACATGGATGAGGAATTACTAGTATTCTAAAAAATGAAAAAAAATATGACTGGATCATAAGTTTCATTGCATATACAATTCTTTAACTTTTAAATAGTATGTTTAATTCTCTGAAAATTTCATGCATTTATGCTGTGTGTATTGACCATATACATTCACCGCTGCTCCTTCTACCTCATGTTACTTCCCTCATCTTCTCCCCTCCAAGCTTCATGTTGACTCTTAATTTATTTTTGTTATGAGTAAATTATTCTTAAATCTTTTAAAGAAACTAATTTTTGTTTTAAAGAAAACTAATTTTATCATTGAACTTACCATTAACAGAGCATGCTAGCATCACCTTTTCTTGAATGTAAAAACAATAATATTAAATGGCCAATATACTTGATGAAACCAACATTTAATATTGGTAGACAGAAAAAATAACATAAATGAATATTTCAGGTTAATTAAAAGCAGTGATAAGATGTGAATTTTTAAATCAGTGATATTTAGTCTCCGTCACATCTGTGAGCATCTCAGCTCATGCCTTAAACAACAAGAAATTCTTTTAAACCATTTTTAAAATACCAGAGAAATCATGAGAAAATACATGTATGTCCAACTAATTAAATCTCACACTATCATAAAAATTATCATAGCTGAAATAATCTTCTGGAAAATAGTTAATACCAGATCCTAGTTATTTAAGCTGCACAGAGACCTCTCTACAGGAAATCTAAGGGGACAGAGTCCCAAAGGAAAAGAAAGAAAAATTTTAAAACATGCAAAGCAATTAAAAAAAACCATCAGTAAGCTTTTCATATTTAACACCGAGTTAAAATAAGTTTATTAGTGGAAGGTGTGATGCACTATGGAGCTGAGTAAGGAAGATAGCCAGTCCAATTCAGATTATTTACAGAGTGAGACCTTATCTTAAAAATAAAAACTCTGCTTAAAAGGATGGGCCAGGAGAATTATCACAACTATCAGGCAAACCTAGATTATATAGTGATTATCAGATCATCAATGACTTTTCATATATTTTTAATGTAATTTTGTTTATTGTAATTTATTCACTTTGTATCCCAGCTGTAGCCTCATCCCCATCCTCTCCCAATCCCACTCTCCCTCCCTCATCTCCTCCCATGTCCCTTCCCCAGTCCACTGATAGGGGAGGTCCTCCTCCCCGTCATAGTCTTCCTCTATGGAGTGGTAAGGCTGCTCCCCCCTTAGGAGTAGGTGATCAAAGAGTCAGCTACTGAGTTCATGTCAGAGACAGTCCCTGTTCATCTTACTAGGGAACCCACTTGCAGACTGAGCTACCATGGGCTACATCTGTGCAGGGGTTCTAGGTTATCTCCACGAATGGTCCTAGGTTGGAATATAGCATGATTTTTGTCTCTAAATTATTCACTTTTACAAGTAAAATGATAGAAAATGCTACATTAAAAATAGTCACTTTGGGGAGTGGGGAGTGGCACAGTGGGTAAAGAAGTGCTTGCCATGCAAGCACCCCTCAAAACCACACAAAAGATAGATACAGTGTGTCTGTATCCTAGAATTGCTGATCCTGAGATGTCACTCACCGGTCAATCAACCAAGCAAACAGAGGGAGCTTCAGGTTCAGTAAGAAATTGTATCTCAACATTTAGGTCAAGTCACCGAGAATAGTCACGTTGATGCTAGCCTCTGGCCTCTCTACATGCCTGTGTTGGCTTGTGCATTTGAATACACATGCATCACTCCCACCACACACACTGAAATAAAAATTAAAATTTCATTTCAAGACTGTCATAGAAACACTATAGCAAGTGTTAAATATCATTGCATCATATGATATTTTTTACTTTGGAGATAATGTCAAATTAATCCCATTTGAGAAACAATTACTTTGTGGGTCTATGTATTCCCAGCTTAGAGACATGGTTGTCTCTAAGCATTGTTTGTATTTAGTAAACATTCAAAAGTACTTTACAGCTAACTTAAAGAATATCTAAAACTTCATAGGTATGGAATCATGAAGTTGATCTCATATTAATTCTTCCTTCTTTTATTAAATAACATGTATTTAAAATCCATCTATGCAATTGTGGTACTTTTACACAATGGAATACTACCCAACAATTAAAAACAAGGAAATCATGAAATTTGCAGGCAAATGGTGGGATCTAGAAAAGATCATCCTGAGTGAGGTATCCCAGGAGCAGAAAGACACACGGTATATTCTCACTTATAGTGAGACCTATAAGATAGGATAAATATACTAAAATCTGTACACCTAAAGAAGATAAACAAGAAAGAGAACCCAGGATAAGATGATCAATCCTCACTTAGAAAGACAAATGGGATGGACTTTGGAAGTAAGAGAAAATAAGTAACAGGACAGGAGCCTACCGCAGAGAGCCCCTGAAAGACTCTACCTAGCAGTATATCAAAGCAGATGCTGAGACTCATAACCAAACCTTGGGCAGAGTGCAGGAAATCATATGAAAGAAGGGGAGTTAGTAAGACCTAGAGAGGACAGGAGCTCCACAAAGACCGCATATATCAGGGCACAGTGGTCTTTTATGAGACTGTTTCTCCAACCAAGGACTATGCATGGATATAACCTATAACCCCTGCTCAGATGTAGCCCATAGTAGCTCAGCATCTAAATGGGTACCCTAGTAAGGGGAACAGGGACTATTTCTGATATGAACTCAATGGTGGGCTCTTTGATTTTCCTCCCCCTAAAGGAGGAGCATCCTATGTAGGCCACAGAGGAGGACATTGCAGCCAGGGGTCAGACAGAAGGGGAGGAGGACCTCCCCTATCAGTAAACTTGGACAGGGAGGAGATGAGGGAGAGAGGGTGGGACTGGGAGAGAATAAAAGAGGGGACTACAGCTGGGATACAAAATAAATAACCTGTGATAAATATAAAAAATAAAAATTATTAAAAAGTAAAAATAAATTTTAAAAATGCATTTATGCTTTTGTATTCTATTTTATTTTGTGAGTAAATAGATCAACTTAATTACTAATATTTTGAATCTATGGTTTATTACATGAACAAACATAGCCATTATAGTTTTAAGTTATCAATACATATAAGCAAGAGGAAGAAAAGTTTCACAGTCTTATTCAGAGACACCATCTGTTCTTATGTTAACCATCATCCCAATTCCACAAAAGAAACATCTCTCCCTGTAAACATGTCTCTGTGATTCATTAATAATCACATTTAAACCAAAGTAAGATTAAAGATTCTGTGTATGTTTTATTGTATTCCTTGATTTAAGCTTTGGTTTTGCCAGTCAGTAATCTATATAACCTAATGCAAATTACTTACCCTTTTCTTCCTTTTTTTGTCTGCAAAAGGAAACAGCTAAAGGATTTCTACTAAGTGTTGTGAAAATTAAATTATATAGTTCATCTAAAATACAACACTTTACAATAGATATCTCTATGTAGGACTCATCCTTCAAGAATTTCATATTAAGAATCTTTTTCTCTCTGTTCCTCCCTCTGTGTGTGTGTGTGTGTATAGTTGTAGAAAAACCATGAGTATATGTATATGAATGCCAGAGTTCAAAACTGTGTGCCTTTATCACTCACCACCTTATTTTTGCTGATAATACTAATAGATGAATACACTGCATATGTCTATCACTTCACTTTTTGAAGAACATACTTGTTGATTACATATTTTGTCACCAATTAATTAAATATCTTCTAATTTGTGTGAAGATGTTTATTTATATATGTACTTTCAAACATTTGGTAAATAATGAGGAGTGTGATGTTTATGTTGTATAAAAGTATTCCATTTACCTCTGTAAGAAATTGCTAAACTATTGTCAGCAATAACTATATTATTTTCCCTTTTACATCTGTTTTGATTTGAAAATAAAATATTTCCCAAATGCTCATGTGCCTAGAGCATCCAGATGGTGGTCCTTTGGAGAAGGCTTTATAATCATTAGGAAATATAGGTTTCTGATACAGGGAGTAGGTATATCGTGTGTGTGTGTGTGTGTGTGTGTGTGTGTTGTATGTGAACATGTGTATTAGTATGTGTGCCTGTGTGAATGAATATGAGCCAGAAGAAGATGCTCGGTGTTCTGCTCTATCACTATCTGCCTTTCCTCTGAAGCAGGATCTTTCACTGCACGTAAAGGTCGGCTGCAGTCCAGCAGGCCTCGGTGACACTACTGTCTTGAGCTCACATGGCACTGAAGAGCTTACCTTTGCTAAGTACAGCCAGGTTTTTAATATTAGTTCTGGGATCCAAACTCATGCTTCCATATTTGCACTGAAGTTAATCTTTGCCATTGAGGTATCTCTTTGCCACTTCCTTGGGAGTATCTTGTCTCTGGCCTTTTTCTATCTCTCTATTTCTGCTTTTTTGTCCACCATGAGATAAATAAGTTCCTCTGTACCATGATTCTGCTACTATGCTCTTTTGAGCAATTGTATGAGATCAAGTGCCCATGGACTAATTCCTTTAAAGTTGTGAGCCAAAGTAAATGTTTATTATCATACTTTTTTTTTCTAATCAGGTACTTGGTGATTAAGGAAGAGAGAAAATTATGTAATTATAAAAAAATAGAAAAATAGAGGCAAAATCACACTGTACTCTCTAAATACGTACAATTACTATATCTCAGTTAAGACCTAATAAGTTCCACTTGGTTCAAAACAATAAAATGCAAGGGTCTGGGAAACAGAAAAATATTCCTCATTCTTAATCAGAGAAGTGCAAATCAAAACTCTTTGGATATTTTATTTAATTCTATTCAGAATAGCTAAGACCAGAAACGCAAATAATGGCAAATGCTGGCATGGGTAAAGGAAGATGGGGACATTGATTCATTGCTGATCAGAACGCAAACTGGTGCAGCCACTAGGGAAACCAGTGTAGAGTTTTTTATAAGCCTAAAAACAGGTTTACCATGTGATCCAGCTATAACATGCTTAGGCCTATGTCCAAAGGACTCCACATCCTACTCTAGAGATATCTATTTTATTGCTCTATTCACAATAGCTAGAGAATGGAAATGGCCTAGATGTCTATCAGCTGATGACTAGAGAATAAAAATGTAATATATTTGCACAATGGGATATTATTCAACTATTGAGAAAAATAAAATAATAGAGTTCACAGATAAATGGATGAGGCTAGAAAGAATCATTCTGAATGAGGTATTCTAGATCCAGAAATTCAAACATCACATTTTCTCTCATCTGTGACTGTTAGCTTTGAGTCTTCCAGTATGTGTGTTTCACTTAGAGATACCCATAGAAGGCATAAATGCTCACAGATGAGCACTGGAGAAACTGGCAGTGTTAATTATGCAGGGTTGTCTCATCAATGAAAATACAGATACCTGTTTTCTACACAGAAGGCTGGGAGTGAATGTTGTTAATTACTTGGTGACATTAGCTGTCTGTAGAGCCAGACCTTACCCAATTCCCCAAACTCCCTCTGTAGACCTCATCTTTTTAAAGTTAATTTATTTTTATTTCATGCGCATTGGTGTTTTGCTTACATATATGTCTCTGTTGGGTCCTCTGGAGCAGAGTTACAGACAATTGTGAGTTGCCATGTGGCTACTGAGAGTTAACCCTGGATCCTCTGGAAGAGCAGCCATTGTTCTTAGCCACTGAGCAATCTCTCCAGCCCCCTAGACCTCATCCTCATTTGTTTTTTTTTTTTCAGCCAATAGAGCCCATCCTTAAGGAATATGTAACATGTTCTTTACAGACAGATGACCTCAACACTATCTTGGTTAGAGACCACAGCAGATCCTAGGCCCTTAAGCTATAGAACCCATCTTCATGGTCACATGCACTATGCAAAAGAGTTTCAGTGTTGTCATGCCTTAAGCCTTATTGTGCAGATGGGATTGGGTTGGTTGTTACCAGGAAACATGTTTCTAAAATTATACTGTACTTGAATATGTCTAAAGTAAACCACCAGGTATGGAAGTGAGAACCAGCACAGGTTATGTCATGTTGAACTCAGTTTTCCTCTTGCCTCTAATGGTTCATTTCTCTGCCGGCAATAGAACTTTCAGGGACCTCTGTAGATACCCAAAGATGTTGGGAAATTATTAGGGATCAATGAGGGATGCTCATGGGAGAGGGGTTACAATGTACTAGTATAAAAGTAAAAGGGAGAACTACTAGAACATGAGGGGTTAAACTTGTTCAGGGAGTGGAGTGTGGGGTAGAGAAGGGAATAACTAAGAATAAATAACACTAAAGACTTTTCAAAAAAAAAGTCAAATAAAAAAACACTGTTGTAGAAGACTTTGCTATGCATGTATATATCAATGAGTTAAAATGTAGCTGTCCTATAACAGAGTAACCATGCCCTACTACATGCCAGAGGCTGACAAAAAGCCCAGCACCAGGTCTAGGTTGCTTTCTTCAGAGCTGTTAGCCAGAGAGGCCCTATAAACCACCCTCCTCCACAAACAGGACAAGTTATTGTCATTGCTCTTGGGTACTTCCAGGACTTGATGGAAAATCCTATTGTTGAAGACACCACATACTGAGTTATAGAACATGATAATATCAAAGTAGTACAGACTTGCAATAGTGGCACAAGCTTCATGGGAATAACAAAACACATTCTGACTGGATTTATTCCAAGGTCCACAGGATGAAACCCTTAATCCGCATGTCAGTGCCAGCTAAAGGGCTAGGAAGGACATAATCCATAGAAGAGAATCTGTTATTCTTATGCTGCTAAATTAAAACAATCCTAATGACTTATCATTATGCCCATAAATTAATCTATTTCACAACCCAACTCTGAGAAGCTTCTGTTTGAAGCAGATGGTATTAACACAAAGACTCAAACTGGACAAACTACAGTGCATAAGATACTATAGATGTTCAGCCATTTCTTTTCCAATGGTCTACTTTTACAAAGTCAATCTGAATTTCTGAGCCATGTCATTGTTCTTCATTCAGAAGTATGTGGAAAAGCATGTTTGTCATGAGGCTTATATGCTAGGTATGAATTTATTAATTTTATTTTATACTTGTATATTTTAATTCTTTTCTGAAGAACAATCTCACTGAATATGAAGCTCTTAAAAGGCAGTTGTCTTTCATTTAAAATATTTTTTCAGTTTTTGATAATTTCATACATGTATATTATTTAAAAGAGAACAGGTTATGTACCACAGTTTATTTTAAATGTAATTTTATTTATATATTTATTTATTACAATTTATTCATTTTGTATCCCTGCTGCAGCCTCCTCTCTCTTCTCCTCCCAGTTTCACCCACCCTCTCTTTTCCCCCTATGCCCCTCCCCTAGTCCACTGATAGGGGAGAACATCTTCCTCTTTGGCCTGGCAAGGCTGCACCCTTCAGGGGGAGATAAGTTCACATCAGAGACAGTCCCTGTACCCCTTACTAGGAAACCCACTTGAAAACTGAGCAGCCAATGGGCTTCCTTTGAACAGAGGTTCTAGGTCCTCTCCATTCATGGTTCTTGGTTGGAGTATCAGTCTTCAGGAGCCCCTGGGCCCAGGTATTTTGGCTCTGTTGTTCTCCTTGTGGAGTTCCTGTACCCTCCAGGTCTTTCTATATCCCTCTTCTTTCATAAGGTTTCCGGCACTCTGCCCAGTGTTTGGCTATGAGTCTCATTATCTCCTTCGATACCCTGGTGGGTAGAGTCTTTAAGAGGTCCTCTGTTGTAGCACTGTTTAATTGACTAAATTTTAGATACTTGTCTTCAGACAAACAAGAATATCTAGATTTGTTTAGAATAATAAATATGATTACCATCATTGTTACTAAATAAATTTCAGACTATTAAAAGTTTGAACCCTATTATCTGAAGTTCTACTTTGATTTTTCCTGAAGTTTCATTTTTGGTCATTTTAACACCTTAAACAGTAAGAGTGTTGTTAAGTTCAATATGCATCTTACCATCAATTGGATATTTTCATCATTTATAATAAATAATAGTTACATTAATTAAGTAATATTTTATATATTAACTATTAAAAAGAACTGAGCTACAAAGTGCCTTAGTAAACATGCTCACAGTCTATGAAATCACAAATAAAAGGCAAAACATTTCCCCAGAGTACCCTGCCCCCTGGGTCCTACTACATAAATACTAATTTAATTTTCTAGTACTTAAATTGTAAATTTCTGTGATTAGTAAATTTGGCTTTCATGTGCAGTAGTAATTGAGAAAGGAACAGAGAGAAAAAATACTGACACCCTAAATACTCAGAATTGTCTAAATTATAATTTAATATTGAAATCAACATATTTTTGTACTGTGGTATTGAATTATATACTTCTAATGCTACAATCAATAAAAATAAAAATATCAATTGTGTAGAAGCAGTCTTAACTTTTTTTGACTTACATGCACAGCAAAAATTTTAGAGCTCTGTTTGCTGATGGGCGGATAAATGAACGAACACATGAGCACATGGGTACTTCTCTTTCAAAGGTCTGTGACTTGATGAGTAAAAGTAATTTATTTTGGGTAATCCCAGAGCAGAGGTCTTATTCTACATGGAAAATAAATGGGTCTTACTCTAGACCTGTTTTCTCTTGGAGTGGTCCTCACTTTGGTGTATTTTTCCCTAAACCTTTCCCTAAGAACAATTGACTGTACCCTATTGTACCACAGTTCTCACCAGAGCATCTACAGGATCAGAAATGACATAATGGGTATCAGAAACCTGCATTCAAAATGACCAGGAATTTTAAAAGGTCCTTCACAATGTAGAATAGTTTAACAAGAAAATGCCAAAATGTATCTGGTTTGTCACAGCCTACCTAGAGCTCTGAGTGGAGCAAGTGACAGAAGCCCTGACTTACAGAGTCTGGGATATTTTTTGTTTGTTTGTTTGTCTGTTTGGTTGTTTTGTTTGTTTGTTTTCAGAAGAGACTGGGTACATCCAAGCTGTTCTGGACACACACTGCTTTGGTTATTGTCAAAGACAATTCTTTGAACTAGTACTTACCAAGTCAACATTAATATGTTTTCCCAAGCTGTGCTCTAAGAACAGAGAAAAAACTGGAGACTGCCTCCCAGAATTTGTTTCTCTTTATGCTATTGCTTAAATGTCAATAAAAGAAGTTTTACAAATTCTAAAAGTGGGGAGATAAATGTAGGCTACTGTTCAGGAAGGCTGTTAGTGATCAAACTGGTGATCTTACTTGGGAGCTCTACTTGATTTTTGCTAAGAGTTTGAGAACAGTCTTTATGACTGCAGAGATTACTGGAAAGATTTCTTCCAGACATGATTGAAAATGGTTACCAACTACTTTAACATTTCTCTGTATTGTTTGGGATGGGTTTCAGCTTTACATTAGTTCCTTAAATATTCTTCCAGCTCCTCTCAGACTCCCTTTATTCAATTTCACAGGAAGTGGAGTATTAGAGCCTGAAGAAAAGAAGGTGAATTAAATCCTAATTTCCAGCTGAAATTTGTCCTAAAAGGAGCAGCAGCAGAATGCTGAACGTAACCTTACTCACTAGAGATAATTTTGTAGGCTTCTTTGCCTAGAGAATTGGCCTCGGCCAGTTTAATTTCCAAGACATAATGACACAGTTGCTCATGACTAACTGCTGCTTACCAAGCATTTGTTCTACTTAATTTTTCTATAATAGCATAATGGAAAATAGACACTTTCCAGAACTGTACTTTCTGGTTCTCACTTCCATACTCAATGTAGTAAATGATTCATTCTTCTGAGCTGATTGCTCATCGAATGAAATTATCAGCTATGAAGATAAAGAGAGAAAAGTTGGCTATGAGATGAGAGCAGTGGCCATGCTGCTCCAAAAAAATCAGAGCAGATGTGTGGAGAAGTGTAGGAGGTAGCATGTAACTGAAGAGTGCAGAGCGTTCATGAACTCCAGTTGTGTTCTTACGTATGAGAGTCCATAAAGGCAGTGTGATGTGCTGATCCTCAAGATCTCCAGGCAAGATGGATGGTGGCACACAGCAACTAGCATAGCTGAAGGGAAAAATCCACTGTGGGGTCCCAGTTACATGGGTGTGCACACATGTCCAGTGTATTAGTTTAAATTGATTATAGAGGGTTTAAAATTAAATGAAATTTTCATTTTTTTATATTAATTACAGTTTATTCACTTTGTATCCCAGCTGTAGTCCCTTCCTTCCTCCCCTCCCAAACCCACAGTCCCTCCTTCATCTCCTCCTATGCCCCTCTCCAAGTCCATAGATAGGGCAGGTCCTCCTCCCCTTCCATCTGACCCTGGCTTATTAGGTCTCATCAGAACTAGCTGCATTGTCCTCCTCTGTGGCCTGGCAAGGCTGCTCCCTCATCCAGAGTAGGTGGTCAAAGAGCCAGCCACTGAGTTCATGTCAGAGACAGTCCCTGTTCCCCTTATTAGGGAACCCACTTGGATACCGAGTTACCATGGGCTACATCCGAGCAGAGGATCTAGGTTATATCCAAGAATGGCCCTTGGTAGGAGTATCAGTCTCAGAAAAGACCCCTGTTCCCAGATATTTTGGTTCTGTTGCTCTCCTTGTTGAGCTCCCGTCCTCTCTAGGTCTTACTGTCTCCCCCTTCTTTCCTAAGATTACCTGTACTCTGCCCACAGTTTATGAGTCTCAGTATCTGCTTTGATACCGTGCTAGGTAGAGTCTTTCTACATGTAGAAAAATGCATATATTTATTACCCTGCACAAAACTAAAGTCCATGTGGATCAAAGACCTCAACATAAAACCAGACACACTAAATCGGTTAAAAGAAAAAGTGGGGAATAGGCTAGAATTCATTCGTACAGGTGACAACTTCCTGAACACCAACAGCACAGGCACTAAGATCAACAATCAATAAATGGGACCTCATAAAACTGAAAAGGTTCTGTAAAGAAAAGAACACTGTCATCAGAACAAAACGACAGCCTACAGACTGGGAAAGGATCGTCACCAACCCTATATCTGACAGAGGGTTAATATCCAGAATACATAAAGATTGTAGAGTTTTAATAGATACATTACTTACTAAAATTGACAATGCAGCCAGTCCTGATGAGACCTGATAGACTAGCATCAGAGGGAAGGGGAAGAGGACCTTGCTTATCAGTGGACTTGGGAAGGGGCATGGGAGGAGAAGACAGAGAGAGTGTGGGATTGGGAGGGAACAAAGAAGGGGGCTACAGCTGAGATACAAAGTGAATAAATTGTAATAAATAAAAATGAAAATAGAAGATATGAATAATAGTAAAAAAATTGACAGAGGAAAAATTTATTGAAAGCATTTTAATTTCTGATTTTTATTTAATAGACATTTCTCCAAATTAAGGTACAAATTAGTAATAAATAGAGGCCATATAGGAAGACAATATAGCCAGTCCTAATGAGATCTGATAGGCTAGAGTCAGATGGAAGGGGAGAAGGACCTCCCCTATCAAAACACTGGAGGAGGGGCATTGGAGAAGAAGAAGAAGGAAGGGCAGGATTGGGAGGGGACATGATGGGGGTTACAGCTGAGATACAAAGTGAATAAACTGTAATAAATAAAAAATAAATATAAAAATATCAACAAAAACAATACAAAGGAAACAAAAAAAGAAAATACCTATCTTTGGATATCATCTTCAAAATTTAGAAATTATAATGCAATATATCAATTTGCACCAAATTATGATTAAAATACTTAAGATATTTTAAAATATAATATCATCTAATTAAGTTAAAAAATTACATGTTCTCCATTAACATGCTTGTACAAGAGAATGTTTTTCAGCAAAATTCCAATTGCTTGGCAAATTTTTATATTATGACTCATAAGATTTATAAATATTTTTTGATTAATTATTCAAGATTCCTCAGAAGTGATCTTTCATCTTGAAAAAATATTTACCTTTTTTAAAATGAAATTTGACTTCATTAGGAAAACCTCAATTATTTTATGAAATAATTATTAGTTTTTTGTTTTTTCCAGGTTGTTTTTTTTAATTTTTTATTAATTACACTTTATTCATTTTGTATCCCCCATAAGCCCCTCCCTCCTCCCCTCCTGATCCCACCCTCCCTCCCCTTTCTGCATGCATGCCACTCCCCAAGTCCACAATGCAGCCACTTTTGATGAGAACTGATAGACTAAGATCAGAAATAATTATTTTTTATCTGTCCTTTACAATGTGCAAAATAGTTTAATTAGTTTGTTAAATGTAGCAAGTTTCAGTTGAATGAACATTCAGAACATAAAATGTTACAAGAAGAGAATTTATCTAAACACATATAATTTAAGATTCTGGTATTGAAAAGATACTCATACTCATCGGTTAGGAAAACATGATGAAATAGAAGAATACATAAGCATCTGGAGAGGAAAACTTAATGTGCCTTAAATACTCAGTGAATGAAATGGCTCAGATGACAACTGCAATAGAAAGTTGCTGTACAGCTTACTCCTCATGTTTCAATGAAATACTATTTATATCTAAACCTTGTTTTGCAGAAAACAAAATCTATGAAGCACATGTTTGAAAGAGTCCTTCACCTGCTGGTTCCTTAGGGTGTAGATAAAAGGGTTTAGCAAAGGGGCCACAGAAGTGTTGAGCACAGCCACACCTTTATTTAAAGTCACCCTTTCCTTGGCTGATGTTTTCATGTACATGAAGATACAACTTCCATAAGTAATGGAGACCACAACCATGTGGGAGGAGCAGGTGGAAAAGGCCTTTCTCCGTTGTTGAGCTGAAGGGAACTTTAAGATGGTTTTGATGATGAGTGTGTAGGAGAGGATCACTAAGATCAAGGTGATGGCAAGTGTCATTACAGCTAAGACAAAAGCCATCCATTCTATTAAACGTGTGTCTGTGCAAGACAGCTGCAGGACAGGAGACGTGTCACATAAGAAGTGGTCTATTGTTTTGGAGGCACAGAAATCCAGTTTGAGTCCCAAGAGCAAAGGAGGGAAGATGACTAAGAACCCGGTCACCCAGGAGCTGAGGACCAGCAGGTGGCACACTTTGCTGTTCATGATGATGGGGTAGTGCAGTGGTCTGCAGATGGCAACATAGCGATCATAGGACATGGCAGCCAGGAGGTAGAATTCAGTGACTCCTATTAAGAAGAAAAAGAATAACTGAGCTGCACAAGCATTGTAGGTGATTGTTCTGTCTCCTGTGAGAATGCTCGTCAAGAACCTGGGGATGCAGACTGTGGTGAATGCAATTTCCAAGAAGGAGAAATTCCGGAGGAAGAAATACATTGGAGTCTTGAGGTGGGGATCCAGCAGGGTGAGGAGGATGATCACTAAGTTCCCCATCACGCTCAAGATGTAATTGAAAAACAGAAACAGGAAAATCAGGATTTGTAGCTGAGGGTCATTGGTCAGTCCAAGCAAAATGAACTCTATCTCCACAGATTGGTTCTTCATTTCTGTTTTGTTCTAACAAATCTATAGAAGATATTAAACTAAAATCACATCTAAGAAAACATTTCTTTATTCTTGGCCATAGGCAGTTTCATATTCTTAAGTTCAACCAATGCATGAATACTTTTCTTAATCAGTTTCCATTCTTCCCATAAACATTTCACCATCCACATTACTAGGTGTGAAAGTACTGACTCTTCTCATGTGCAGACGTGAGTCAGTGCCTGTTCCGTTTACTAGAATTCCGTTTACTAGAGGCATGTTAGTAATTTGAAACATGGCTTTTCCGTTTCTTGTATATTCATCTCTATCTTTCTTTTAAATATTTTTCCAAGGGCTTATTCAAATTTAACAATGGTTAATCTCATTAATATCTCAAATTTACTTTGCACCTAATGAAAAAATGATTTTTATGAAATGCTTTTATTCACAGTGGCCTCAATAACTAACAACAAGGCTGTAATGTGAATAAAAAATGTTTAAAAATAAATAACAATCCTATTCTGTTGGGCAGGATTTTACACACGACAGAAGAGAAATTTTCACTGACAAAATTAATTGTAAGGGAGGTATTTCTAAAACAGTAGTCAGGTAAATATTCACAGTAAGAAAGATGACGGCCACTCATTGTTAGAACCTTGAAAGTAACTGAAATTCAAAGAGATAGCACAGGCCTCTAGAATGCGTCATCAATGCTCTTGTCTATAGGAAACAGTGTTTGTGAGGTATAGTTTCTCACAGCTACCTTTTGGCTCAAATAAGACTGAATGGCAAAGAAAGATCAGTCAGGAGAAATAACAGTTATATCTAATGATTATGCAGTTACAAAAGTGATACCCAAGATATATGTGAAGCTACTTCACGCCTTAAAGTTGTGTATGTTTGTATCTACACAACTTACATATATTGTTTTTATTTCTGGATAATTACAAGTTTATTATAAACATAATAATAATGTCATAAGCCTATGAGAGTAACTTGTCATTGTAACTAACAGGAAAGCCCACAAAGCTAAACAATGCACTTTATTCCCTTCTAATGTGTATGAGTTAAGTAAGCATTTTCTGATTAACTCTAGATAGTGTAAAATGGAGCTCAAGACACGTATTTAGAGAAAGCTCCATTTTGCTTTTAAAACATACATTTATTGAAAGGAACTTAGATTATGTCATTATCTGAATGATTTGCCTATTTTATTTACGAAGTAACAGACTGATACACCAGACACGTGTTTTCTACTTTTTGGTTGTAAGTATAGATCCGAGGGCTCTGCATGCGCTAAACAGTTCCTGGGCTACGGAGCTTTGCTCCCAGCACACAGTTCTCTTGTGGCTAATGATTCTGAGATTCAGGTAGTTCCGGGGGCTTAATTTCTACTTGGTGCTCTTTTGAAGATCATAACTCTCTCCCTCTGATAGCGCTTACCTGAGGCCCCTTCTCTCACACCGTATTTGTTATAAGCTTTTTAATGACGTAGAAGGGTGGGAACAGCTGATTGCTGTTCTGAGCTCAGACCATGTAGGGTCTAGTGAAGGGACTTGATGGAGAGGAAGGAGAGGTAGATAAAATGCCTTCAGGGTGTGTTATGGAAAGAGAAATTCAAAGTAAAGAAAAATAAACATTAAAGAAGCCTGAAGAGTAAATTATGTATCTTTCTATATTAGGAAAAATGAAACAATCAGAACTGTAGCTGTGAATAAGCAATTTAAGAATATGATGGTAAAATATTAATAAAGGATATGCATTCATTACAAAGTGATATTTCTTAACTTACAAGTATGAACATTACTATTTTTAAGTCAGCATGATATAGAGGGAAAGAAGAGACTATATCATAAATTTCAATTCACAATAGACCATGGGAATGCTGGTGAGATAAAATTTGAATGTGCAGACACCTTATCACAATAAAAATATTTAAATATCAAGGTCCCTTGCAATTAAATAAATAGAAATAGTTGGTTTTGCTTGAAGTAGACATATAAAAATTACTACTGTTAATATTCTGCATATGTTTCATGGGAGAGAGACATTAAACATAAAAAAATATATTCAGGTTGTGTTTGAAACAAGAAGTCAAATTAAGACAGACTGTTTTCAAAAGACATGGCTATGAAATTTCAGTTGCATCAAGACTTTGGATAGAATTTAAAAAAGAATTCTTACTCGCAGCCAAGTAACATTTCTTCTGATAAGTTTTAGGGAAACATCCAAGGAAAATCTCTTCCTGTGTTACTTTTACTTTTTTAAAAAGATTTATTTATTTTATGTAAATGAATGGTTTGTTTTCACACATACCAGAAGAGGAAATCATATTCCATTACAGATGGTCCTGAGCCGCCATGTGGTTCCTGGGAATTGAACTCAGGACCTCTGGAAGAGCAGGCAGTGCTCTTAACCACTGAGCCATCACTCCAGTAATACTCTTTTAAAGTAGAAAAATCAAAATTGAAATGGATGTTATGTAAGATTGTGTCATCTACATTGAGCATAGTAAGAGAAATAATTCAACTTCTAACCAAAATTACATTCAATTTGTTCAGTTTATTTGATTAAATGTTAGAAAATATTAAAATTTCAAAGTTTCTTTACATTTTGAACCATGATTGTGTTGACTACTAATGTCACACAGTTTTCCACAAAACAAGCATAAACAGTAAAAACACTAACCCTCTTACTGTTCAGCAACTTTCTTAATAAGCTCACTGCCCAGATTTGAGCAGGCTTTCCACACTTCAAAACAAGTCATTATCCTTGTGAATACAAAGTACAGAAGATTCCCTCCCTCTTCACACACACCTTATTCTACCACTAATACATACTGAATAATGTTTTCTTAGAAATTTTTTTTCACTAATTTATTTCACATTTATATGAAGCTTACCTCATCCCTCTATTATAAAGTGCTATAAACCTTGCTGAGTGTGACATAAATTGTTATATATAATTTTACTGTCTTATGAGACCATGGAGTTTTTGTTTCTTAGTGTCCTACAGGAAAATCTCACAAGAATAGACAATTCTCAGTGTAACTGGGATCCAAGTACTTCATTTCTTGTGGGAATTGGCCAATTGTATAAAATAAAAATGCTTTTTATAAAAATAAACTTCTAAACACACAGAGATCCACACACATGAATGCACACATGCACACACACACACATACACACACCTGTTGCTTTCTGAATTCATTGCTTCCAGAGTATTTATAATAGATTGCTATAATATTTGAATATTATGACATAATCACATTTGAATTTGTGGTTCCATAATTGTTTTTCTTCTTTTTTTAATACATTTTGCCCACATTTATGACAGTTTTACACTCTAGCTTAACAAAATTACCAATTTAATTAGAAAGGTGGTTGTACATATATTTAAATTGTAAATGGTTAACATCTGATGTATCAGTAAGATATTTGTTTGGTTAATCTCAGCCAATACCCCTAATTTCTTTTTTATATAATTTTTATTTTTTATATTAGTCACAGGTTACTTACTTTGTATCCCAGCCATAGCCCCTCCCTCCTCATTCCCTCCCAATCCAACCCTCCCTCTTTCATCTCCTTCCTGCCCCTTTCCAAGTCCACTGATAAGGGAGGTCCTCCTCCCCTTCCATCTGACCCTACTTATCAGGTATCTTCAGGACTGGCTGCAATGTCCTCCTCTGTGGCCTAGCTAGGATGCTCCTCATCAGGGTGGGGGGAGTTCAAAGAATGAGCCATTGAGTTCATGTAAGAAATAGTCCCTGTTCCTCTTACTAGGCCACTCACTTGGATACTGAGCTACCATGGGACACATCTGAACAAGGGTTCTAGGTTATATCCATACATGGTACTTGGTTGGAGAAAAAGTCTCATAAAAGACCCATGTGCCCTGATATATTTGGTCCTTGTGGAGCTCCTGTTCTCTCCAGGTCTTACTAACTCTCTTCTTTCATATGATTTCCTGCACTCTGACCAAGATTTGGTTATGAGTCTCAGCATCTACTTTGATACACTGCTAGGTAGAGACTTTCAGAGGCCCTCTGTGGTAGGCTCCTGGCCTGTTATTTGTTTTCCCCTACTTCTAAAGTCCATCCTATTTGTCTTTCTAAGTGAGGATTGATCATCATACCCAGTGTTCTCTTTGTTGTTTAACTTCTTTAGGTGTACAGATTTTAGTAAGTTTATCTTATCTTATAGATCTAATAACCACTTAAAAGTGAGTATATACCATGTGTGTCTTTCTGCTTTGGGGATACTGCACTCAGGATGATCTTTTCTAGATCCCACCATTTGCCTGCAAATTTCATGATTTCCTTGTTTTCAATTTCTGAGTAGTATTCCATTGTGTAAATGTACCAAAATTTCTGTATCCATTCCTCTATTGATGGACATCTGGGTTGTTTCCAGGTTCTGGCTATTATGAATAAAGCTGTTACAAACATGGTTTAACAAATGTCCTTGTTGTGTACTTGAACATCTTTTGGAAATATGCCCAGGAGTGAGGAAGCAGTATTCCCAATTGTCTGAGAAAGCACCAGATTGATTTCCAAAGTGGTTGTTCAAGTTTACATTCCCTCCAGCAATGGGGGAGGGTTCCCTTTTCTCCACAACCTCTCCAGCATGTGTTCTCACTTGAGGTTTTGATCTTAGCCATTCTGATGTGTGTAAGGTGAAATCTCAGGGTCGTTTTGATTTGTATCTTTCTGATGACTAAGGATGATGACAATCTCTTTAAGTGTTTCTCTGCCATTCTATAATCCTATACAGAAAATTCTCGTTTTAGCTCCGTACCCCAATTTTTTAACTTTGTATCCCAGCTGTAGCACCCTCCCTCATTTCCTCCCAATCCCAACTTCCCTCCCTCATCTTCTCTCTAACCCTTTCCAAGTCCACTGATAGGGGCAGACCTCCTCCCTTTTCTTCTGACCCTAGCTTATCAGGTATCTTCAGGCCTGGCTGCATCTATACATCTTCACTGCAGTAGTCTGAAGCATACAATATAGACCAGGCAGGCTTGCCTTGAACAGAGTACTACCTGCCTTTGTCTCCTAATGGCTAGGAGTAAAGGTAACTTCTAACACATTAGACTCTCTTTTCACCTTATACTTTTAGGCTTCATCTCAGGCATGCAATATACAGAAATCCATCAATGTAATTCACCATATAACCAAACTGAAGGAGAAAAACCACACAATCATCTCCTTAGATGCAGAAAAAGAATTTGACAAAATCCAACACCCATTCATGTTTAAAGTCTTGGAGAGATCAGGGATACAAGGCACATACCTAAACATAGTAAAGACAATATACAGCAAGCCTATAACCAACATCAAACTCAATGGAGAGAATCTTAAATCAATCCCACTGAATTCAGGGACAAGGCAAGGCTGCCCACTCTCTCCATATCTCTTCAACATAGTACTTGAAGTCCTAGCTAGAGCAATAAGACAAGTAAAGGAGATCAAGGGGATACAAATGAGAAAGGAAGAACTCAAAGCATCACTATTCGCTTATGATATTATAGTATACATGAGTGACCCCAAATATTCAACCAGAGAACTCCTTCAGCTGATGAACACATTCAGCAAAGCGGCTGGATAAAAATTTAATTCAAAAAAATCAGAGTATACCCAAATCCTGTATACCCAAGACAAAAAGGCTGAGAAAGAAATCAAGGAAACAACACCTTTTACAATAGCCACTAATAGCATAAAGTACCTTGGGGTGACTCTAACCAAGCAAATGAAAGACATGTTTGAAAAAAAACTTCAAGTCTCTGAAGAAAGAAATTGAAGAAGATATCAGAAGATGGAAAGATCTCCCACGCTCGTGGATTGGTAGGATTAACATAGTGAAAATAGCCATTCTGCCAAAAGCAATCTACAGATTCAATGCAATTCCCATCAAAATACCAACTCAATTCTTTACAGACCTTGAAAGAAAAATTATCAACTTCATATGGAGAAACACAAAACAAACAAACAAACAAACAAAAAAACTCAGAATTTCCAAAACGATCCTGCACAACAGATTGTGTGGAGGTATCTCTATTCCTAATCTCAAACTGTGATACAGAGCAATACTAATAAAAACTGCATAGTATTGGCATAGAAACAGAATGGTGGGTCAATGGAACCGAATAGAAGACCCAGAAATAAACCCACACACCTATGAATACTTGATTTTTTTACAAAGAAGCCAAAACCATTCAATGGAAAAAAAAGACAGCAACTTCAACAAATGGTGCTGGTCCAGAAAAATGCAAATAGGTCCATATTTATCACCCTGCACAAAACTAAAGTCCAAGTGTTTCAAAGACCTCAACATAAAACCAGATACACTAAATTGGTTAGAAGAAAAAGTGGGAAAGAGCTTTGAACTCATTGACACAGGAAACAACTTCCTGAACAAAACGCCAACAGCACAGGCTATAATAGCAACAATCAATAAATGGGACTTTATGAAACTGAAAAGCTTCTGTAAAGCAAAGAATATTGTCATCAGAACAAAACGACAGCCTACAGACAAGGAAAGGATCTTCACCAATCCTATATCTGACAGAGGGCTGATATTCGGAATGTATAAAGAACTAAAGAAGTTAAAAGGCAATAAATCAAGCAATACAATTAAAAAAATTGGGGTACGGAGCTAAAATAAGAATTCTCTGTAGAGGATTATGGAATGGCAGAGAAACACTTAAAGAGATGCTCATTGTCCTTAGTCATCAGAAAGATACAAAACGACCCTGAGAATTCACCTTAAACACATCAGAATGGCTAAGATCAAAAACTCAAGTGAGAACACATGCTGGAGAGGTTGTGGAGAAAGGGGAACCCTCCTCCATTGCTGGAGGGAATGTAAACTTGAACAACCACTTTGGAAATCAATCTGGTGCTTTCTCAGACAATTGGGAATACTGCTTCCTCAAGATCCAGCTATACTACTCCTGGGCATATTTCGAAAAGATGCTCAAGTACACAACAAGGACATTTGTTAAATCATGCTTGTAACAGCTTTATTCATAATAGCCAGAACCTGGAAACAACCCAGATGTCCATCAATGGAGGAATGGATACAGAAATTTTGGTACATTTACACAATGGAATACTACTCAGAAATTGAAAACAAGGAAATCATGAAATTTGCAGGCAAATGGTGGGATCTAGAAAAGATCATCCTGAGTGCAGTATCCCCAAAGCAGAAAGACACACATGGTATATACTCACTTTTAAGTGGATATTAGATCTATAAGATAAGATAAACATACTAAAATCTGTATACCTAAAGAAGCTAAAAAAGAAGGAGGATCCAGAGTAATAAGATCAGTCCTTACTTAGAAAGACAAATAGGATGGACATTGGAAGTAGGAGAAAATGAGAAGCAGGATAGGAGCCTACCATAGAGGGCCTCTGAAAGACTTTATATAGCAGTGTATCAAAGCAAATGTTGAGACTCATAACCAAACTTTGGGCAGAGTGCAGGGAATCATATGAAAGAAGAGAGTTAGTAAGATCTGGAGAGAACAGGAGCTCCACAAGGGCCAAATATATCTGGGCGCAGGGACTTGTCTGAGTCTGATTCTCCAACCAGGGACCATGCATGGATATAACCTAGAACCCCTTCTCAGATGTAGCCCATGGCAGCTCAGTATCCAAGTGGCTCCCCTAGTAAAGGGAACAGGGACTATCTGTAGCATGAACTCTATGGCTAGCTTTTTGACCTCCCTAGTCCCCCCGTGGGAGGAGCATCCTAGCTAGGCCACAGAGGAGGACATTGCAGCCAGCCCTGGTGAGACCTGGTAAGCTAGGGTCAGATGGAAGTAGAAGAGGGCCTCCCCTATAAGTAGACTTAGAAAGGGGCAAGGGAGAGATGTGGGATTGGGAGGGAATGAAGGAGGGGGCTACAGCTGGTACACAAAGTAAATAAACTAATTAATATAAAAATAAAAAATAGAGCAAAAAATGATTTTACAGGGAAGTTTTAAGATATGCATACTTAATTCATGAAAATTTGCATAATAAGAATTAATTTGGACATTTTAATTTATGATTTTTATTTCATAGTTAGGAATTTCTTCAGACCAATATATTAATGAATAATAAATAAAATTTATGTCTGAGTTGACTATCTTCAACATTTATAAGTATAAACAATACAATAATTAGCATGGAACCAGTAGTTTAATTGCTTTAATTTAATTTAATTTATCATTTAATTTATTGATCAAAAGACCATTTTCTTAATTGACATATTTATACAAGTGATTTTTGTTCAGCAGAATCCCAGTTATAGAGCATGTTTTACGTAACACAGTACAGCACTCTTAAATTTTTTTAATTCAGTTTTTAGTTTTCAGTGTAAGTAATGTGTCTCCCTGGCATGTTTCATTCATCTTTCAAATTACCAAAGACTCTCCATGTTCCGACAATCCCTATTATTTTACATTATATTATGTTCTATCTGTGTCTCTTACAATGTCAACAATGTAAGATACATTATATAACTTGTTAAATCTAGCAAGTGTCCACTGAATAAACATGCAGAGCATAAGGAGTTATGAGAAGAAAATTAATCTCTATATGTTGATTTTAAGATTCTGGTTTAAGAACATATTCTCATCCTTCACCTAGGAAAGCATGCTGAAATAAATTACCACACAAGCATCCAGAGTGGATAAAGTTAAAGTGCCTTAAACCCTTCATGACTGAAATGGCTCAGGTCACAACCAATTGCTGTCTATTTTACCACTGATGTTTCAACAGCATGTTATTTATGTCTAAACATTGTCTCATTGTTTTGTACAAAATCCATGAAGCACATATTTGAAAGAGTCCTTCACCTGCTGGTTCCTTAGGGTGTAGATAAAAGGGTTTAGCAAAGGGGCCACAGAAGTGTTGAGCACAGCCACACCTTTATTTAAAGTCACCCTCTCCTTGGCTGATGTTTTCATGTACATGAAGATACAACTTCCATACGTTATGGAGACCACAACCATGTGGGAGGAGCAGGTGGAAAAGGCCTTTCTCCGTTGTTGAGCTGAAGGGAACTTTAAGATGGTTTTAATGATGAGTGTGTAGGAGAGGATCACTAAGATCAAGGTGATGACAAGTGTCATTACAGCTAAGATGAAAGTCATCAATTCTATTAGTCGTGTGTCTGTACAAGACAGCTGCAGGACAGGAGAAGGGTCACAAAGAAAGTGATCTATTGTTCCGGAAGTACAGAAATCCAGTTTGAGTCCCAAGAGCAAAGGAGGGAAGATGACTAAGAACCCAGTCACCCAGGAGCTGAGGACCAGCAGGTGGCACACTTTGCTGTTCATGATGATGGGGTAGTGCAGTGGTCTGCAGATGGCAACATAGCGATCATAGGACATGGCAGCCAGGAGGTAGAACTCTGTAATTAATGATAGAAAAAAGAAGAATAACTGAGCTGCACAAGCATTGTAGGTGATTGTTCTGTCTCCTGTGAGAATGCTCGTCAAGAACCTGGGGATGCAGACTGTGGTGAATGCAATTTCCAAGAAGGAGAAATTCCGGAGGAAGAAATACATTGGAGTCTTGAGGTGGGGATCCAGCAGGGTGAGGAGGATGATCACTAAGTTCCCCATCACGCTCAAGATGTAATTGAAAAACAGAAACAGGAAAATCAGGATTTTCAGCTGAGGGTCATCGGTCAGTCCAAGCAATATGTACTCTAACTCTACTGACTGGTTCTTCATTTCTTGTTTCTTCTTACAAATCTATAGAAAATACAAAAATAATATCACATCTTAGAAAAACATGTTTTTCTTTCTGCCTTAAAATTTTTATGTTAATATCAATGCACAAATATTTAGACATCATTATATAATTTATCCTATGCAAGAACTCAGATTCTGCTAATGCACAAAATTCAACCAGCCCTAGTATTCTGTAAAGTAAAAGAAATTAAATATCAGTGAAGTCCATCAACAGAAAATAATATATTTTTCTAAGTGAAGAGAATTGTTACAAATAATAATTAAAATATCCAAACTACAGCTGTAAATAAACAAACTAAATTGATATAGCAAAACATAAACATAGAACATGCTTTCATTATGAATGTGTATGCCTTTTCTTATTTCTTAAACTGCATATAATACATTAATGTACTTTAAGTCAGCATGGTCTCAACTGGTGGTTCTCAACCTTCCGAATGTTGCAACCCTTTTATAGTTAATCATCTTGTGCTAATCCCCAACCATAAAACTATTTTTTTTGCTACTTCATAACTGAAATTGTGTGACTTATGATTCATAATGCAAATATTTCCAGTGGTCTTAGGTGATCCTGTGTGAGGGTCATTGGGGCTTAAATCTGCAAGTTGAGAACATCTGAGCTAGAGGGAAAGATTATGCTATGACTTTCAAACTCACAGTCAGTGGCGGGATTGATGCTGAGATAAAATTTGAATATATAGACAGCTTAACCAAATAATAGTATTAAAAAAGCAAGGCACCTTGAAATTAAATAAATATAAATAATTTGTTTGGAGGAACTACTTATGCAAAAATTACTATTATTAGTAATTTTTTCAGATCTTTTTAATTTATTACTTTATTAATTACACTTTATTTACTTTGTATCCCCCCTGTAGTTCCATCTCTCCTACCCTCCCAATCCCTTCCTTCTCCCCGCTTTTCCACGCATGCCCCTCCTCAAGTCTACTGGTAGGGGAGGTCTTCTTTTCCTTCCTTCTGATCTTAGTCTGTTAGGTCTCATCAGGAGTGGCTACACTGTCTTCCTCTGTATTAATAATTTTTATACATTGCATGGAATGAGTAAATTTAAATATAAAAAAGTTCAGGTTGTGATAGAGACAGGAGGTGAAATGAAGAGAGACTATTTTTAGAAGATTGGCTGAAATTTCAGTTGCATCAAGACTTTGAACAAGCTTTGAAAAAGAAAATGTACTAAAAACCAAGTGGCTCACATTTCTTCTAATAAGATTTAGGGAACATCCAAGGAAAATCACTTCCTGGATTACTTTTACTTTTTAAAAATAATTAAAATCAAAATTGAAGTGGATGCTATGTAAGAGCATGTTTTCTACATTAAGCACATTAAGAATAATATTTAAACTATTTCAACTTTTTTTGGAAATAATTTTGTTTAGAAGCAGAACACATGAAAATACAAAGAAGTGAAACAAACTGAGAGGTCTTCCCAATTTTAGAGTCAGTAGTTTTTAGAAGATCATATCTGGATCATATGAAAGGAATTGAGGGAGCAGGTGTGTCTCTGGTTATTTTCTTTTTAATGGGTTGTCTTGTCCAGTGGCTTTTGACTTCTCTTATTGTTATCTTGTTTTGTTATGTTCAGTTGTTGTCTCTTGGAGGCCTTACCTTTTCTGAAGGGAAATCCTGGGGGAGTTGAGCTAGAGTAAAGGGTAGGTAATAGGGAGCTGTGAAGTGTGGTGGGAGGAAAAACAATGATTGGGATGTATTGTATGGGAAAAGAATCTATTTTCAATTTAAAAATTGCTACAACATACCATTAAAAAGGGAATTGAAAAAATAGGTAATAATCCAGACAGGTAAATCAAAGGACAGTAATAGTTCAAACATGTTTCTTCAAAAACAATGTCTTTATTTTCTTTCATTTGTCACTCCTGATAAGTCATAAAACTATTGGATAAAGAATGCCCAGTTCACAGGTGCATGTTAGATAGCTGTGAAATATTACAAAATGTTCCCATTTACACAAGTCAACCCAATGACAACATTGGAACAAATACATCATTTAACAGAATTCAATCACACCAATCCACTGATTTGCCCTGCCCATTTACCAGGAATACTCATGGTTTAAAAAGTCTCTTTAGAATAAAATGGCACAAACTAATAAATGCTATTGTGTTCAGTGTGTTCAAATAAAGTATTAAAATTTTAAAGTTTGTTTACATTTTGCACCATGATTGTATTGACTGCACAGTTTTCCACAAAAGAAACATAAATGGTAAATACACTAATTCTCTTACTCTTCAGCAACTTTCTTAGTAAGTTCACTGCCCAGATTTGAGCAGGCTTTCCGCACTTCAAAACAGGTCATCATCCTTGTGAACACAAAATGCAGAAGATCCCTTGCTCTCCACACAAACCTCATTCTGCCACTAAATACATAGTGAATAAATGTTCTCTTAGAAATAATTTTTTACTAATTTATCTCACATTTATATGAAAGCGTACCACATAACTCTCTATTCTACAGTTCGTTGCAGTTCAAGCATTATAAACCTTGCTAAATGTGACATAAACCATAATGTGAAAATTACTAATCTCATGAGACCATTAAGAATTTTTTTCTAGTGTCTATAGGAAATTCTCATAAGAACAACAATTTTCAGGGTAATTGAGGTTCATAAAAGTATTTGCTAAGGGACTGCCAAGTTGTATGATACAGAAGTCATTTTTTTAAAATAAACCTCTAGGCAAGCATGCACATGCACACATACACAGGCACATACAAAGACCTCTTAGTTAAAAAAAAATCTTTGTTCCAGAGTATTAATGATAGATTGCTATAATATGTGAATATTATGTCATGCCTACACTTGAAATTATGCTTATATAATTCTGTGTTCATTTCAGGTGGTTATGAAAAGTAAATTGCAAGGTTGAAAGAGAGCCAAGAGGTTTGGTGCTCACTTTTAACCCCAGCATTTAGGAAGAAGGGGCAGGTAGTACTATGAGAATTCAAGGTTAGCTTGGTCTAGTTTGTGAGTTCAAGGCCAGCATAGTGAAGAGGCATAGTGAGAACCTTAAAAATAAGGCTTGTATAGAACAACTGACCTCAAAAGCCATCTGTTACACTAGAGCATTGTTTCTGGTTTGTTTGCTTAATATATATATATATATATATATATATATATATATATATATATATATATATGCAGTGCAAGACACATCAATTCACTAAGATACTTTAAGTTTTTTTGTTATAGCTATATAGAGTGGTCCTTCATTTGAAGCTGTATCATAGACCACAGAGCACTATTGTTTCAAACATAAGCTCATAAATCTTTTCCAATTTAAGAATTAGTAAGACTATTCAACAAATAATTCTTGCATATATGTTATTTTAATGTTGAAAGTTATGACTTTAGACTCTAAGGGTAAATTTCCAAAGTAGAATTGCTGAATCCAAAGTAATCTGTATATTTTTCAGTAACTGCTGCTAAATTCTTCTTTACGTGGATCCATTCAGTTCCCAAGATCAATGCATTAGTGTTCCAGTTCTTCAATGTCCTCAACACATGGAATTTATGGTTTAAAAACCACAACTATTTCTGTCATATTCGAGAATCATTTGACTTGTATTTTATCAACTGTGTGTGAATTGAACATCATTTCATAATTACAAAAATTTAGGCATCCTCAGGTTTATAATTATGTTTGCTTATTGGTCTTTTGTATATTTGTTCTCTTATGTTAATACACCCTTTTATGCTAGTACTATCAACTTTACATCTGTTATAAACACAAATTTTCTCTACTATTAGGGACTCATCATTGTGATTATGAGATTGTGTGCTGTATAGGAAACTGTTATTTTTATGTAGTCAAAGGTTTGTGTTCATCTTCCTGATTGAAGTTGGAGTAGTAAGAAATATTTTCCTTATATCCAACTAAAAAAATAAATTTACACATTTTATTTATTTTTGTATTAATTAGTTCCTTTACATCCCTTTAGTCTTAGTATACAACCATTTTATCTATATAGACAAATACATGCATACTTTATCATTTTTTCAAATAATATTGATTTTCCTAATATAATTAATTCAAAACCATTTCCATTCCAACAATTTCCATAGATTTTTATGTGCAAAGGTGTATTTGTTCTAGAACCTAATTTTAGAGTTTTTAATCATGTGAGAATTGGTTTGTGCATTAATGCTCCTATCACGTGGTTTGTTCTTTGTAGAGACTTTGTTTTTCTTCACAATTACAATCCCTCCTTTTAGTTTTTTTTTATTTTTTTTCTTAACAATGCTTATCAAAAACATTTCCAAATATGCTAAAGTCTCAAATATGTATATTTCAGCCAGAATCACACTTGAAGGCAAGCTTGATTATTAAAATGTTTAAATGTTTTTATTGAGTTTGTTTGAAATTTTTATTTAGTTTAGTGAAAATTAATCTTTCATTAAATTTTTTTTGAAATACAATGAGTTGTTTTTCTTCTACCAAATAATTAAAATAACTATCAAAGAGGAAAGTGTATAGCCAACTCTAAGAAATAAAATAAAATATTAAGAAATTATCTTTCAAAATACACAGAAAATATTAAGGAATTATATATATATATATATTTTTTTCCCATGTATGGATATAACCTAGAACCTCCGCTCAGATGTAACCTGTGGTAGCTCAGTAACCAATTGGTTTCCCAAAGTGAGGGGAACAAGGACTATTTCTAAAAGGAACTCAATGACTGGCTCTTTGGTCTCCCCACCCCCAAAGGGAGGAGCAGTCCTGTTAGGCCACAGAGGAGGGCTTTGCAGCCAGTCCTGAAGATACCTGATAAAACAGGATCAGATGAATGGGGAGGAGGTCCCCCCTATCAGTGGACTTGGAAAGGGGCACTGTGGAGATGAGGGAAGGAGGGAGGGACTGGGAGGGAATGAGGGATCGGGACACGGCTGGGATACAGAGTTAATAAAATGTAACTGATAAAAAAATAATAATAAAATCAAAAAAGGAATTATATTTTAAAACATATGACTAATATAGAAGAAACTGATAAATCCTTTTGACTCAATTTTGAGGATGGAGAAGACAGCAGTACTTGCCTCTGTCTAACCAAGATGTCTTTAGAGGACTTCAAGACTGAGATCTACAGCCCCAGATGTCTGAGCAATATGTCTGTGTCCATGGAGATATCTGCCAGTGATAGAATCATTTAATTTGTGACAACATGGCATCTTTGTTAATTCTAGTAACACTGGTCAGCATTGTCCTTTTCCTTTAGTTGCTTTCCAAACATCTGAATATCCATTTCTCTGTCAGCATCTCTTTGAGTAGCATCATTACATGCATATTTATCCAGAACATGCTATTTTATAAAGAAGGGTAACAAGAATTTGTGAATCTAATTTTTATCATTTTGTTACGTACATGTGGGATACATGCATTTTACATATACACATCTTCATGATGTGGGAGAGTCGGCCTGCAAGGAAGAAACACCAGGGCTTCTGAAAACTACATAACTGTTAAAGGCATACTGAGGAATATTCTACTGAAATCTGATAAATGAGTTTTATGCTACTGATAATCTGTATGTCCTCTTCCAGAAAGATGAACAATAAATCTTCTGGGTGTTTTGTTAATCTCTCATAGGTTTTGATAGTGTTTCTCATAGCATATCTTATTTAAGGTGCACCTACTTTACCTAACAGCAGGAAAAATACACCATTAATAGAACCAAAAAATAAAATAATTGTATCCCTGTAAGAAAATTCTTTCTTACAGATCTTCATCATCAAACATATAAAGTAGTTACATGTTCAAGATTGATATGGCATTATATAGCAATTTTTGTCTTGAAGATATCAGGATAATTAGTTATAACTTCTAAAATGTACATGTCAGTATGTTTTTGTGGAATGTATACAATTTACCCTTGTTCATTCACATGCTAATTTCTCTACCCCACCATCTGGTTTCAATCTGGGCATTTCATTGCGATGCTTATCCTAAGCATTACCTGTCTCAAGTTTGTGTAAACATGCTACCATTTGTTTCTCTGTATTGTCAATAAAACCAGCCAATGCTGAGCAATGGAGAGAATATGATGGGATATCCTGGTCTTGAGAGGAGGAGAAAGAAGTGAGTAGGAGGAGGGTACTGAGAGGAGAGAGATCTGAGAAGAGAGGACCTGGAAACAGCAGGAGAGATGAACGAGACCTAAGTTATTTCTAAAAAGCAAGTATAATGTGGGAAATCTGAATGGGAGGAAGCTACGCGGGCTTGGAGGTTAGGATGGAGTAATTATTGCCCAGCATTGTGCCCTAGGTTAATTAAATAAATCCTAGTCCCCGCGTAGTGACTTGGGTATACAACTGGTTTGTGAATAACTGCTGTTTAACTAAGATAAATCAATAATAAATACTAATAATCAGCAACAAATGGTGCCCACCATGGGGCAGAATTTACAGTATTCTAGCGACATTTATAGTAATTTATAGCAAGAATTTATGTAGAAAATAAGTTTCTTAGTTCTGTTCCTTAAAAACAGAGTAACCACAGTTTCTAAATCAGGAGCTCACAGACCATGCCCCTGCTCTCCCAAGTCCCACACCCTCCACAAACCAGAAAGGCCTCCATCAGGCTGCAGAAAAACGAAAAATTGATACAGACAAACCCCAGAGAGGCAGTTATTTTTAGGTAGAGAAAAAAGTGGCTATTTAACAAGGAAGCATTTGAAAGCCAGACTTTGCTAGCCAAGGCAGAAAGGTAAATCCCTTTGATAAGGGGTTCTTGCTCATCTGAGAGCAAACATTTATGGATCCAATAACTTCCCAGAGTGAGGAGGAGGTCATGATCCAGTTAGGGAGGCAGAAAAATACCTCTGTCTGGAAGCAGGAGACAGAGTCAGACAGAGAAGCCTCAAGTACCTGAACTGGTAAGGTCTGAAAGGGAAGCTAGGTCTAAGAAAGTCCTTAGGGAAAGGTTTTGAGATTAGAAAGATACTTTTCTATGTTAATAATGGAGGAAGACAAAATGACACAGTGCTTTTCAGTATCATTTGAGTTTCTCTTAGCATATAAGTAATTTTTTTTCACTGATGATTTCAGTTTTGTATATCCTTTTTGGGAAAGCTCAGGATAAGACAAACTTGGAAAGACTGAGAAAAGAGATGATAAATTAAAGGCCATAGTGCAGAGATTGGAGGAATCTTTTAATCAAAATAGATAGCCATCAGAGCAATCCAATCTGGTGCTTACAATAACACCAAAAGAGGAGGTTCCAGATGAGAAAAGTCCACAGAGGCTGGGAGTCATTGCAAAATGGCAGCCCACTGAAATGCTGAAGAAAAAGTCTTCAGCTGTAGGCCAGCTTGGTCAGACTGGATATTATATGCATATTTTCAAGGTTCAATTACTGGATGAAGATCTATATGCCAAAGTAGAAATGCAGATCCTGTTTAGTGCTTTCTTGGAACAAGGTCATACAGTGGCTGGTGTGCTCCATTTTGCAGAGTTTGGAGAACTGAAATACATGAATGATGCCATAGATTCATATTCAGAATTCCAGTGGGATTTTGCTTTAAATTCTGGAGAGCATGAACTTAAGGTTACACATTTGTTAGAGATGGTGAATGTTTTGGAGATGCCCTTGCAAACTGCGCTGACAGTGCTTCAGCATGTATATCAATTGGAATTCAGTTATAAATATTATAAGTTATAAATTTAACTTATAATCCTACATGTCAAACAATTATGAAAATATCTAACAATAATTTTTATAAGATGGTCATAAAAGAGAAGGGAAATATAATATCTCTGCAAAATAGATTTTAAAATGATTTATCAATATTTTTCAACATGGTAAACCAGGAGGTCCTTTTTATGTTATTTTATTAATTACACTTTATTCACTTTATATCCCTCCATAAGGCCCTCCCTCCTCCCCTCCTGGTCACACCCTCCCTCCTCCTTCTTCATGTATGCCCCTCCCCAAGTCCACTGATAGGGGGAGTCCTCCTCTCCTTCCTTCTGATCTTAGTCTATCAGATCACATCAGGAGTGGCTGCATTGTCATCTTCTGTGGCCTGGTAAGGATGCTCCTCTCTCAGGGGGAGGTGAGCAAAGAGCAAGCCAATCAGATTATGTCAGAGGCAGTCCCTCTTCCCATTACTATGTAACCCACTTGGACACTGCCATGGGCTACATCTGTGCAGGGCTTCTAGGTTATCTCCATGCATGGTACTTGGTTAGATTATGAGTCTCTGGGAAGACCCCTGTGTTCAAATTTTTTGGTTCTGTTGCTCTCCTTTTGGGTTCCTGTCCTCTCCAGCTCTTACTATTTCCCACTTCTTACATAAGATTCCATGCACTCTGCCCAACAGCTGGCCATAAGTCTCAGTGTCTGCTTTGATAGTCTGCAAGGCACAGCCTTTCAGAGGCCCTCTGTGGCAGGTTCCTAGGTTGTTTCCTGTTTCCTTCTTCTTCTGATATCCATCCTGATTGCCTTTTGGGATGGGGATTGAGCATTTTAGTCAGGGTCCTCTCTTGATTAGTTTCTTTAGATGTACAGATTTTACTAGTTTATCCTTTGTTATATGTCTATATGAGTGAGTATATACCGTGTGTGTCTTTCTGCATCTGGGACAGCTCACTCAGGATGATCCTTTCCAGGTCCCACCATTTACCTGTAAATTTCATGATTTCCTTATTTTTCATTGCAGAGTAATACTCCGCTGTGTATATGTACCACAATTTCTGCATCCATTCTTCAGTTGAGGGGCATCTGGGCTGTTTCCAGCTTCTGGCTATTACAAATAAAGCTGCTACAAACATGGTTAAGCAAATGTCCTTATTGTGTATTTGAGCCTCTTTTGGATACATGCCTAGGAGTGGTATGGCTGGATCTTGAGGAAGCGCTATTCCTAGTTGTCAGAGAAAGCACCAGATTAATTTCCAGAGTGGTTGTACAAGTTTACATTCCCACCAGCAGTGGAAGAGGGTTCTCCTTTCTCCACAACCTGTGTTGTCACTTGAGGTTTTCATCTTGGCCATTCTGATGGGTATAAGGTGAAATCTCAGGGTCGTTTTAATTTGCATTTCCCTAATGGCTAATGACATTGAGCATTTCTTTATGTGTTTCTCTGCCATTCGATAGTCCTCTACAGAGAATTCTCTGTTTAACTCTGTTCCCAGTTTTTTAATTGGATTGCTTGGTTTGCTGCTTTTTTAGCTTTTTTAGTTCTTTATATATACTGGATATTAGCCCTCTGTCAGATAAAGGGTTGGTGAAGATTCTTTCCCAATCTGTAGGCAGTCATTTTGTTTTGGTGACGGTGCCTTTTGCTTTACAGAAGCTTTTCAGTTTCATGAGGTCCCATTTATTGATTGTTGCTCTTAGAGCCTGTGCTGTTGGTGCTCTGTTCAGGAAGTTGTCTCCTGTACCAATGAGTTCTAGGGTATTCCCCACTTTTTTCTTCTAACCGATTTAATGTGTCTGGTTTTATGTTGAGGTCTTTGAACCACTTGGACTTTAGTTTTGTGCAGGGTGATAAGTATGGATCTATTTGCATTTTTATACTTGTAGACATCCAGTTAGACCAGCACCATTTGTTGAAGATGCTATCCTTTTTCCATTGTATGGTTTTGGCATCTTTGTCAAAAATCGAGTATTCATAGGTGTGTGGGTTTATTTCTGGGTCTTCTATTTGATTCCAGCTGGTTTCTATGCCAGTACCATGGAGTTTTTACTTCTGTTGCTCTATAGTACAGCTTGAGATCAGGTATGGAGATACCTCCAGAAGATTTTTTATTGTACAGTATTTGTTTTAGAAATTCTGGGTTTCTTGTTATTCCAAATGAAGTTGAGAATTTTTCTTTCCAGGTCTGTAAAGAATTGTGTTGGTAATTTGATGGGAATTGCATTGAACTTGTAGATTACTTTTGGTAAGATGGCCATTTTTACTATGTTAATTTATCAATTTTAAAATGTTTAAATGAGATAAGTAGCATACCTGTTAAGACAAAGTGGAATTTAGAAAGGACTGCTGAATTAGAGCAGCATATTAATGTCCTAATTCCAAAATGGAGAACAGGGAATATGTTATGCTGGGGAAGAGGTTTTGTGTATGTTCATACAGGAGAAGAGAAATTATGGGTTCCATCAAAACTAATAAAAATCAGAAATGACAGAGGAAGATCACCTGAAGATCATGGCTATGTACAAGAAAAGAGAAATCAAGAAGACTCAACAAAACAGGTAACATAAATTGCTGATCTTTTCACATGGGAACAACTCTAAATCTGACTGAGACATAAAAATGTCTCCTGCCAGAACTTCAACAATACATGGCTAATAAATCCTTGGCTACAATATCCTCAAAATTTAGTGCCATTCTCTTACTTGTCTTAGATAAAATTGGTTTCATCCTGCACTTCTCCTACATTTATAATTTTAGGGCTGTATAATACTTGTGAGAAATTATATGTTTCCAGAACAAAAGGACCAAACACTGGGGATACTGAATCAAACCTGACAAGATACATCCTTCCAGGATGCTGAGAAGTTGACACATCTGTTCCACCATCTTGTTTGTTCCAGTCTCACCTGCTTCAAATGCTGTTTCTCATCAAAGCCTGCTCCCAAGAGAACTTGAAGAAAGCCACTAATCTCAATTGGTCCAGCATTTTAGACTGTTCCAAACAAGACTTATATTTTATATTAAATATATATATATTAAACAAGCCTGAAATTTCTCAATATTCAAAGACTGGGCCACAAATGTTAATGCTTGCTTAATTAACCATTTTTTCCCAATTTACTTTGGGCTCCGCTACAGTATTTCTGTATGTCGAAAAATCAGCTAGAAAAAAATCCATGACAATGACCTCCAATTTCCTTTAAAGAGGGTTGGACAGGGTTTTGGTTGTTTTCTGGGGCTTTAAATGTTTATTGACATTGGGAGATGGTTATATATTGTTAATGATCTTTTTAAGAGACAAAATAAGGTTAGGATATTAGGTAATGCAAGTTAATTGTTAGTTAATCAACTCATAGTCATGTCAGACATTAGTCTAATTTATCACAGGAGAATACATCCTAGGTTTAAGGGATATGATTCTACAGACAGGTCAATTATATAAAGATAGGTAAGTCTACAAATACTTCAGGGATGTACAGAATATGGCATTTAAAATTATTTTATTATTTTAAAGATTCTTTGACAATGAGACCGGTCATCTCTTGGCTGTACCTACCCTACCTCAAAGAAGATGGTGAGCATCAAAGAACCTCCATATGCAAATGGATGCAAATGTGGCAAATGAGCCACCCAGGCAAAAAGAAATACCCTTGTTTCACAACAGACAGAATTTGCCTAAAATGGGCAAGCTTAAATGCGGCCCGAGTTGACTGCTGAACTCTGCCAAGACAGGGTAAGCAATTCCTAAATATTTCCTGCATCATACATGTTTGTCAAATATACTGAGCCATAAGGCAGAAGATGATACTCCAGTTTCACAGAGTTTTGGGTTACTTTGGACAGCAAGCAGTCAATTTTCTAATTTTTGGAAGCTGTTAACTTGTACTTCCTATTTACTCAAGTAACTAATTATATTCATTATCAAGTCTTTGGTGGGGTTGAAGACCAAATAGTTACATTTCCACAATTAAGCTTAAGTTGTTTAGAACTTAAGAAAATGTTTTTATATAGGTAATAGTCATAAGGATGAAAATTAATTTAGGTTTAGAACTCTAAACTTGTCAAGATAGTGAGAGACCAAAAGATAAGCAGCGATTGTTATGTAGAGTAGGCGCGGTATAGCAGTAAGTTCCCTGAGGGGATAGCTACCTCGCTGCATTCTTTCCCGCCTTCCCGGTTCCGGGTGGGTACGTGACTCAGCTCACAATCTGCCTTCCCGCCTTCCCTGTTCTGGGTACGTGACTTAACTACGGCTTTGTTCAAACCACCCAATCAGAACCCTGTAACTATGCTTCTCGCTTCTGTAACCGCGCCTCCTGCTCCCGAGCCCTATAAAAACCCATCACCCCAACCGAGAGACGCGCAAGTCCTCCGATAGGCTTGGTCGCCCCGGGTACCCGTGTATCAAAATAAACCTCTTGCGGCTGGTCTCGCTGTTCCTTGGGAAGCAGGGTCTCCCTGTCTAGATAGGCTCCTGGGAGTCTTTCAATAGGATAGATAATCAAATACTTTCTCCTAAGTTGCCAAATGCACATGGACTGGAAATTGCACATGCAAATCTTACTTAATAATTTTCATAATTATTTTATAATTATTATTGCATTAAATAAAAGGAGCCTTTTATTGGACTTAAAGGGGGAGGAGAAAGAAATGAGGAGGAGAAAAGTCTGGGAGAGAGATCTGAGAGGAGAGGCCCTGGAAACACCAGGAGAGATAAACCAGACCTAAGATAGGACTAAAAAGCAAGTATACAGAGAGACTCTGAAAGACTCTATCCAGCAGGCTATCAAAGCAGATACTGAGACTCATAGCTAACCTTTGGGCAGGGTTCAGGGAATCTTATGAAAGAAGGGGGAGATAGAAAGACCTGGAGGGGACAGGAGGGCCACAAGGAGAGCAACAGAACCAAAAATATCTGGGCTGTAGGGACTTTTTTTAGACTGATACTCCAACCAAGGAGCATTTTTTTTATTATTATTTATTACAATTTATTCACTTTGTAGCACCCTCCCTCATCCTCTCCCAATCCCATCTTCCCTCCCTTTGCTCCTCCCATTTTCCTTCCCAAGTCCACTGATAGGGGAAGTCCTCCTCCTCTTTCATCTGACCCTAGCCTATCAGGTCTCATCAGGACTGTCTGCATTGTCTTCCTCTGTGGCCTGGCAAGGTTCCCCTCCCCCACAGGGGGAGGTGACCAAAGAGTCAGCCACTGAGTTCATGTCAGAGGCATCCTCTTTGCCCCTCACTAGGGAAGCTACTTGGAAACTGAGCAGCCTATGGGCTTCCTCTGAGCAGGGCATCTAGTCAGTATTTTATTACGATCTCACTAAACGTAAATTTAATACTGTGTACATTTAGTAGAACCACTGTAGTATGTTCTTCCTTGAGGCCTATAACCTGCCTCACTATAGATTCTTGACAAAGGTGGTACCAGTTATAGATTTCAACTTGTGGAGCTGGCTTTAAATTCAATCTCAAAATGTTTGGTTATTTCCATGACATTTATGATAATATTGTTCTGGGGGGCAGCCAGAGTCCCACAGAGAAAATAAGGAGTAGGTAAGGGAGGAGTGAGTCAGTCACATGGGATCAGGAGTAATCTTGCAGCCTAACTGACTGGCCTTCAGAGTGCTTCCTTATTTATACAGAACTCCATGGGCAGTATAGATTTGGGGCCAGCTCAAAGCTCTGGATCTGGGCCTTCATGTTAGCTGAGTTGATCAGCCTGCCAGCTCACCAGCACCTACACCACCAGGACATGCTCTCCAGCATTACCTGGACTAGCCTGTCCAATGCTTCAGGGTCAGGGAGCAGGGTCAGTTCTCATTCTCATGCCTTCCAGGCTGACTCACCTGTGTGCCACCTAGTAAGGCTAGCTCTATTGTACTGCCCAGTCAAGGTGAGGGGCCCACTTTCCTGAGTGCTACAGCTTGTGAAGGATTGGGCCATCTCTCCTATGCTTACACCTTGGGGCTGAATAACCTGTATCTTTTTCTCCTGTGCTGTTCAGGTAAAGTGCTGGACCAGCTGTTCCAACTATTGCAGCCAGTGAGGAGGAGGAACAGTTCTCCCACTCTCATGACCTTGGGACAAGCTCTCCTGACTACTGCAGGCGGCAAGGTTCAAGACAAGGAGAGCATCACCACTACCCTCACACTACCTCATGACCAATGAGTGGCAGGGCCAGCTGGCTCACCCACATTGTGCCACCAAAGCCAGTTCCACTGTGCTGCCTGGGCAAGGTGCAGGGCCTGGCCTCTCAAACACTGCATCTGGTAAGAGGTGGGTGAGCTGTCCATAGTGCTATAATCAGTGAGGGGCAGGCCCAGCTCTGTACATCCCTTGGAGATCTACATAGTCCCAGGCAGCTTCCCAGATCAGGGATGTCCTCATGGTCTTTCGTGTTAATATGAGTCGTGGATATTGACACAGACTGCTGCTGCTGCTTCATGGCGATGGAACCAAACGTGGCCTTCAGTGGCAGAATGGATTGGGACCTCACAATGGCCTCAAGTGGTAGGAATGCCTACGCATAACAGGCTATTCCTCTCCACCCTCATATCTCCAGTTTCACCTCTTTTCACATTCCCTGAACTGTTCCACTTTTCTTTCTCTCCCATCTGTCTACCATATACTTGCATATATAGTGGCTCCTACTATGGGCATGGCTCTGTCCTCAGCATCTGACTCCTTAAATAAACCGATACTGACTTGAAACAGATGATCATGGATTGTCAGAGTACTTCCTCTATCTGCACAGCCCCATTATGGAATGCATCAAACTCTTCTTGAATATTTATGATTTTGCCTATAGGTTATTACTATTGTTAACATTAGTCAGGGAAACATCTTTTGACAGTGATCAGTGATTACTTCAGACTCATAAAGAGTCAAGCTCATGAGTCATCGAATGATGGCCAGGGAGCCTGCTTTCTTTCTTTCCCTGTGTAGATGACATAATGCTAGCTGAGTGTTTTTACACGTTTGTAAACTCATTTGAGAGGCACACAAGTACACATAAAATAACAAGTCTAGGAAATTGGTTAGCAAAAAAGTGCAAGGTCTGGAAACAATTCAGAATTCTTCAGAGCTTTATGAATGTGATAGTTAACTTTATTTGCCAACTTAACATAATCTAGAATCAAGTGAAAAGAAATTCTCAGGAGGGATTGTATACAGGGTTACCTGTGCACTGGTCTTTGGATGATTAATTTGATTATGTTACCAAAGATGGGAATATTTACCCTGAATATGGTTGGCACCATTTCGTGGACATTAATGAAAGGTATGAAATTAGCACTAGCATGCATTCACTAATTTGTTTCTTTCTGGTCTTAATTGTGGCTATAATATAACTGACTGTTTCTCCTTCTTCCTGCCTTGATTTTCTTGCAGTGATGAACTATGACCTGGAATTAAGAGCCAAATAAACCTTTTCTTGATTAAATATTTTATTACCAAAACAGAAAATGAAACTACTATAGCTGTGTAAGGCACAGATGATTCACACTCAGGTATTTGAAAAATTCTGTGACAGCCTATGTCTGTAAATGTTTTAACAGCATTTAAAAAATGAGTAAAGATGTCCTGTGAGGCTAGGAAAAGGCACTGCAGGAACCAACACCCTAGATAAATGAGCTAAGAGTGGGCTGTTCCCTATGATTTGTTGGCCACAGGGTCCTTAGAGGGTCCCTGACATGACTAGTGCCATTGCTGTTGATTGCATGTTAGTACTAACTTTTGAGATCAATTGTTAGAGACACAGCACAATTCTGTTGCAGAAAGTGGAGTGGGCTGGAAACATTCCTTCCGTGTTGCATATCTTTTATAGTGATGGATGGAGCTATGCAAGCCATTGGGAAAAATGATGGTCTGAATTTCTACTCACTTATTAACCCTGTGTGTTACACTGTAGAAGTTCCAAGCAAAGCATACTAGCTATAGCAATCGTGGCATGGACTGTTATGGGTACAAACAACCTTTTATTGATTTTAGTAATCATTCAGTTTGGGGGTGTGATTTAAATCTGGTAATGTGAACTCAGACAAAATCTCATAGCTGATGAAGTCATAGGCACCAGTGGGGAAATAGCAGGTATTTGTTTGGTAAAGGAATGTAATGCATCAAACTCTTCTTGAATATTTATGATTTTGCCTATATGTTATTACTATTGTTAACATTAGTCAGGGAAGCATCTTTTGACAGTGATCAGTGATTACTTCAGACTCATAAAGAGTCAAGCTCATGAGTCAGTGACCAAACACTTACACATATATTCATATATGTGACCATGATAGGCTAATAAGCAGGTTGAGATGGTGGAGAATAATCAGACACTATGTCACTTCTTCCAAGGCTTGGGAAACATCTCATAGTTGGGAAGAAAATACAAGAAATGGAGGAAACAGTAGGTTACTGTAGAATGATATCCTTTGAGTATAGCAGTCATCATCACCAGGACAGCTATGAGGACTGGCAAGAGACCTAACCCTAACCCTCATCATCATCACCAGGACAGCTATGAGGACTGGCAAGAGACCTAACCCTGACCCTGACAGTGCCTGTTACTGTTGACGTTCCTTTAGCCTTGGAGGGGTTGGGAGCAGTCATTAGATCATCACCCAGAATTACAACTGCTCCTTCATGTACCTCCAGCATTGTCTGTGTGATTATGTTCTTTGTGATATTGGGAGTTGCTACACTATAGAATATCCTGGGGTGGTGTGACTGCTTGGGATTATACTCTTCTATAACTCACCTCTCATCTTTCCTCTATTCAAACACCCACTAAATTCTTGCTTCCCCAAGTCAGACTCTGGTTTGTTATTGGCACCCTATAAAGAGAACTTATATAGTTGTTACCACTATACAGTGAAAGAGTTCTTTTAACACCAAGTGATATAAAGTAAAAGACTACTGTACTACCATAAAATTAAGTATGTAAACCAACATAAGAAAAGATGGAGCCCAAATTTAAGATTGTCAACACACAGTCAATATGTATACCAACAATATAAAATGTAAAAAGATATTCTTTTCAATAAAGGATGCTAGAAAAGATAGATATCCACAAAGAAATGTTAATAGATACTTGATTTATATAACAAACAAAAATCAACTTTAAGTGAATTATATAAATTCATATAATATAAATAAATATATAAATACATAACATATAATATATAATTGAAATACTAACCAACATTTTAAAAGTCTTAGAAGAAAACTTAGATATTGGTCTTCTTTATTTAAAAAAATTAATGTATTTTCTGTGTATGGGTGTTTTGTCTGCATGTGTCTCTATTGCTGGATATTTGATCTCATTGTGAACCCTGAGACTGTGAACTGTAAATTTCTGTTTCTAATTGTGGTTTGGCTCAGTCTTTGATCTTAGAACTTTCTGTTTACTGTAAACAAGTACTTGGGGTATGAATCAGACCTAGCACACACCTTTAATCCAAGAGCTTTCTGTGCAGAGAATTAAATAAAGTTAACCTTAGGTCAGAAGGCAGAGAAAGCAACCAGATAAACAAAGTGAACATGGAAAAAAACAACATAGAGAGTGAGAGGAAGTCTGGAGGATGGATAGAGGGACACACAGAAAATAGGAAGGATGGACATTGAGTTGAAAGGTATTTAAGACAGCGTGGAGAAGAAGCGGCTTTTTTCTTTTGTGGCTTGAGCAGAAAAGGAAGGCATTTTTCCTTCTGGGATGTGAGATGAGTAGGAGGACCTTTTCACTTCTGAGACATGAGCTAACTAGGACGGCCAGCTGGGTGCTTTCTCCTCCTTTCTGAGCTAGCAGGTTTATACCTCAGCATCTGGCTCCTGAGTCTTTTTTGGTAAAATCAAATGATTGAGATTTTCTTTCTTTATAACAACATATGACTGCATACCACATGCTTGCAGTACCCATGGAAGGTGTACTACCAGAGGAAGGTGTTGTCCTTCCTGGACTGGAGTTATATAGAGTTGTGATGTCATATGGGCACTAAGATTCAAACCCAGGTCCTCTGGAAGAACAGTCAGCACTCTTAACCATACAGCCACATTTCTAGCCCCAATGATATTGTTCTTAATGATGATTTTAAAAATATGATACCAAAAACACAATAACAAAAGCAAAAATAAATAAGATTAGACCAAAGTAAAAACAAAACAATCCAACATAATTAAAATTGTCTATAAAAGCATAAAATGTGTTATAAACCATAAAACCCAACAGGGAGATAACTTTGGAAAATACATAGCAACTACAGTAAACTACTGATAAATATTTTCCTGACTTTTCTGAGACATTTATGACACTCCTCTGGGATGGTTTTCTAAAGCTTTGATACACCTTGTATTTTTTATTACCAATAATGAGTACTTTGCAACAGTAATCCCCAGAGAAGAGTTTGTTGTAATTTTAGCGGATTCCCTTAAGTTATTAGGAAATGGGAAACAATAGAGCTAGAGCACTTATAAGTGCATGGCTGGCTATGAGGCAGCTCTTTGATTTAAGAGTTGTGTACATTTCACCAATGATCTCATATTCTTATTACTCCTGTTTTTACTATATCTTTAAGAATGGCATCTAATTGGAGGATTGGAATGACAGAAATCTCAATACTAAGAATTAAATTTCACAAAATTCAGCCTATTAGATGGCACTCTCTAAAATTATCATCATAATCTCAAGTTTCCATAATAAATATAAATTTGAAGAAATGTAAAAAAAAATCTTTATGGAAATATACTATGTATTGTGCCTTTTCTGACAGAAAATATTAGCAATGAATATTTCTACTGAACAGTAAAATAACGATCACCTAAACAATCAAAATTGTCTTCAACAAAGCAGAATGGTTAATAGTCATAAAAAAGTGAGTCCATGCTGATTTTAAATTAATTTTAAATGTGAAATAAAGCAAATGCACAGTAAGTCCAGATAAGGGAATTATGTTTGGAGTACTAAATTTTTATTTTTTATAATGTTTTAAGTGGTAGGTATTTTGAGCTTTTTAAAAAACAGATTAACTAATGTGCCTTATTTTTTTTTTTTTTTTTTACTTTTATAAAGTGGTGTGAAAATCTAGAATAATCAATTTTTGTGATTTGGTAATACTATAATTCTAAGTCTTCTAAACATACATTCTTCAGAAATGACTAATGTATACTAATCTTTTCAAATATGAGCCTTAAAGATAACAAGAGAATAGTAAATATGTTCACGTGATGAAAGCTTGTAAGTGCTCAGTGACTAATCCCTGAACATCTTAAGAAGCCAATCTTAAAATTATCGGTGAATATTGGCTTTGGGAAAATTCTATTATGTTTGTAGAACAGTATTTCCCTAAATTGGTTTATGAATGTAGTTTATGAAAGGAAAAACAATGGTAATAAGACAAATAAAAAAGCATAAAGTAGCAAAGAAGGAGCTTTAGTAAGCTCATTTAAATGGAAGAAAGCACCAACTGATTACTCAACAGCAAACCATCAGCCCTGAAAACTTGCTTAAGTAACATTATACAGACTCAGCAGGGCATACTTTTGTATCTAGGTATATACATATATTTAAGAAAAAGAGGCTACAAATTTGAAAGAAAACAAGGGAGCAGGACACCTGGGAAAATTTATCAAGATCAAAGGCAAGGAGGACATATTGTAATTATTCTCTCTATTTTTTTAAATGTTTAAAAAAAATCACAAGTAAGCTAGGACCAGTGGCTCAGGTCTGTTATCCAGGCTACTTCAGAAGTTCAAGCAGGGGGATCAAAAGCTTGTGGCCTGCATGATAACAGAGGTCATTTGGAAATAAATGTGTTAATTTGCATTTATGCAAATTAATGAAAATACTATTTCATTTGGGAGCAGGGAATTATGTGAAGAATGTTGAGAAAAAGAAGACAGATTAAGACAAGTTTCTAATTTACCTATGGCATATAATTACGTGTCACCTGAAATTTCAACCTAGAAAACATTAATAAATTGATATTATGATCTAGCCCCCTTTCTGCTTGAGTGTAGGTACATAAATTCTAATACACATGAAAATATTTATTGTTTTCTAGTTTCTTATATTTGTTTGCTAAGGTTCACAAATCAGGATGAAGAATCAATCAATGGAACTTGACTTCATTCTTGTAGGACTGACAGATGACCCTCAATTGAAAGTTGTGGTTTTTATGTTTCTCTTTCTCAATTATATAATGAGTCTGGTGGGGAACTTAATCATTGTGCTTCTCACCCTGTTGGACCCTCGTCTTAAGACTCCAATGTATTTCTTTCTCCGTAATTTTTCTTTTTTGGAAATTCTGTTCACAACAGTATGTATTCCCAGGTTCTTGACAACCATTGTGACTGGAGACAAAACTATTTCCTATAATAATTGTGCAGCTCAATTGTTTTTCATTTTGTTGCTGGGAGTCACAGAATTTTATCTCCTGGCTGCTATGTCCTATGACAGATACGTCGCCATCTGCAGACCACTGCACTATCCTATCATCATGAACAGCAGAGTGTGCCACCAACTTGTCCTCAGCTCCTGGGTAACTGGGTTTTTGATCATCTTTCCCCCACTGGCCATGGGTCTGAAGCTGGATTTCTGTGATTCCAGAACAATTGACCATTTTATGTGTGAAACTTCTCCTATTTTACAGATCTCCTGCACAGACACTCGTGTCCTAGAAATGATGTCCTTTGTCTTGGCTGTGGTGACACTTGTAGTCACACTGGTACTAGTGAGTCTGTCTTACACTTTCATTATTAAGACTATTATTAACTTCCCTTCTGCACAGCAAAGAACCAAAGCCTTCTCCACCTGCACTTCCCACATGATTGTTGTCGCCATAACATATGGTAGCTGCATTTTCATGTATATTAAACCATCTGCAAGGGAGAGAGTGACTGTGTCCAAAGGTGTAGCTTTGCTATATACTTCAGTTGCCCCTCTCTTGAATCCCTTCATTTATACACTAAGAAACCAGCAGGTAAAAGAAGTCTTCTGGGATGTATTACAAAAGACTTTGTGTTTCTCAAAATACAGTTTAAAATGTTGATATAAATTACAATCATTTATTTTAAAAACTGGAAATCTATGTCATGTATTTTTATGATTGTGTTTTCTATGTAAGCAGTTACTTCACATACAGAATTTTATTTCTGAAAAATCCTGTCAGTTCCAATTTACATTGTACTTTCCCATGAAAGGCTGCACTCTGCAATACCTAACTTCCTCCAATTCTGTTCTAAAAGTATGTTTATGTTTCAGAAACCATTGCATTAATTAAGATAAACTTTTTAGAGTAGAAATATTGTGTGTGATTTGTAATTTGATTGAGCATCAGTACAATGTGTGTCTATATCATTCTAGTCATTGGGAGACATTCATTACTTTCGTGTAAGTGGTCTTTATTATCTATGAAGAACACAAACACTTAAACTAAATATGTTTATGTGGTACTAAGTTATCATTATATTTAATGTTTCAAAATAATTGTGGGACAGATGGGGTGACATTTGTAGAATTTCAAGAAAAATATTTCAAAAGAACATAATCATTCTGAGGTTTAAAAGTAACATACATATAATCAACAATTACTGTAAAAAAGACAATGTGAATTTGAAAGAGAGCAAGGAAGGACATATGAAATGGGTTGGATAGAGTAAAGGGAGGAGCAAAAGAATTATAATCTCAAACTGTAAGGAAATATTTTTTTAATTATTAAATACATTAAAGGAAAGAAGACAAAGGTACAAGCATGTACAAATTCTACATGGGTGTTAAACAACTCTATACACTCCAAAGTGAGCATAGTTAATAGTTAAAAATGTCTTGTTGAACTTATCCCTATAGGAGCCAAGATGATTTGGTGTTAAAGATCAACACCTGGGATTCTCAGACACCATGGTAAGGTCTTATCCCTAAGAGTTTTCCTCTGACTTCCACAAGGAGCACACCTGCACTTCACCTCCCAATATCACACACCACCCCCACATCTTACCAGACTCTTTCAGTACAGATTATACAAATGTTTTGCCCTAGCTTCTCTAGGTATTACATAGGCGAAATGCAATCCATACCGTTGTTCAGTGAATATTCTCTAATGGAGCTACGTAATACCCAGTAAAATATAATGCTTAAACCTCTAAAGACACAAAGATGCCTGTTTCACAGTTCAATTAATATGACAATGAAGGTGAAAGCAACAAGACTGGAGAGGTGGATGGATGAATATGTAACAGGATTTATTATGGGCAAAGTATTGAAAATGACAAAATTAGGCAAGTTTTTTTCATTTTCCCACAACATTATCATACATCTTAATTTACCTTCGATTTCTTTGTTACTAAAGTTTATGCTTTATTAGAAACAAACAAAATACTAAGGATATAGATATTTGATGAATTATTTCTCATAGTTTTCCTTCAATAATGTGATCAAATACTCATTTTGTAAACAATACCAGGAAATACAGTGATATCACTGGAGTAATTTCATACAAGATTATTACATTATAACTTATGATTGGTTTTGGAAAATGGTCATGACACAAATATCATAATTTTTTTTCTTTTTTAAAAAATTATTTATTTTTAATTAATTACACTTTAATCACGTTATAACCCAGCTGTAGCCCCCTTATCCTCGAAATTCCACCCTTCCTCCCTCCTCTAACCAATTCTCCTCCCCTAGTCCACTGATAGGGGAAGTCCTCCTTCCCTTCCCTCAGATCAATGTCTATCAGGTTTCATGAGGACTGGCTGCATTGTCTTCCTCTGTGGCCTGGTAAGGATGTTCCCCTCTCAGGGGGAGGTCAAAGATCCAGCCCATGAGTTCATGTCAGAGACCTGTTCCCATTGCCAGGGAACCCACTTGGACAGAAAAGAACCATGGACCCAGAAATTTTTGGTTCTCTTGATCTCCTTGTTGAGCAAATGTCCTTGTTGTGTACTTGAGCATCTTTTGGATACATGTCTAGGAGTGGTATAGCTGGATCTTGAGGTAACACTATTCCTAATTGTCTGAGAAAGTGCCAGATTGGTTTTCAGAGTGGTTGTACATGTTTCCATTCCCAACAGCAGTGGAGGAGGGTTCCCCTTTCTCCACATTCTCTCCAGCATGTGTTGTCACTTGAGGTTTTTTTAAATTTTTTTTAACTTTTATTAATTACGCTTTATTCACTTTGTATCCCCTCATAAACCCCTCCCTCCTCCCCTTCCAATCCCACCTCCCTTCCCTTTCCTCACTCATGCCCCTCCCCAAGTCCACTGATAGGGGAGGTCCCCCTATCTTTTCCTCTGATCTCAGTCCATTAGATCTTATCAGGAGTAGCTGCACCTTCATCCTCTGTGGCCAGGCAAGGCTGCTCCCCCCTCAGGGGGAGGTGATCAAAGAGCAGGCCAATCAGTTCATGTCAGAGGGAGTCCCTCTTCCCATCACTATGGAAGCCACTTGGACACTGAACTGCCATGGGCCACATCTGTGCAGGGGTTCTAGGTTATCTCCATGCATGGTACTTGGTTGGAGTATGAGTCTCTGAAAAGTCCCCTGTGTTCAAATTTTCTGGTTCTGTTGCTCTCCTTGGGACATCAGAGGAAGAAGAAAACAGGAAACAGGTTAGGAACCTGCCACAGAGGGCTTCTGAGAGACTCTGCTCTGCAGACTATCAAGGCAGATGCTGATATTATGGCCAACTGTTGGGCAGAACGCATGGAATCTTATGAAAAAAAGTGGGATATAGTAAGATCTGGAGAGGACAGGAACGTCACTCAAGTGTTTGATCTTAGCCATTCTGATGGGTGTGAGGTGAAATCTCAGGGTCCAAGAGCTGGTTCTTTGAGAAAATCAACAAGATAGACAAACCCTTAGCCAAACTAACTAAAAGGCAGAGAGAAACTATCCAAATCAGCAAATGAAAAGAGGGACATCACTACAGACACAGAGGAAAGCCAAACAATCATTAGGTCGTACTACAAAAGCATATATGCCACAAAATTTGAAAATCCAAATGAAATGGACAATTTTCTTGATAGACTCCATCTACCAAAATTAAGTCAAGATCAGGTAGAAAGATTGAATAGTCCTATATCCCCCAAGAAAATTGAAGCAGTCATCAACAGTCTCCTTTCCATTTTTATCTCTTATAAGTTTTAATTTGAAGTCTTTATTTTCAAGTATCAGGAGAGTAATGCCTCTTGTTTTCTGGCCCTATTTGCTTTAAGTACCTTAGCCTTTTATAATGTAGTATCTATCTCTGATGTTGAGGTGAGTTTCTTAAAGACAATAAAATGATAAATCATGATTCCTACTCCAATCTGTTGTCCTGTGCCTTTTCATTGAGTACATGAGACCATTGATATTTAAAACCATTCCTGGAAGATGTATATTGATACCTGTCACTTGTTCATTTTGTGCTGTTTGTTTTATTGGTTGTCTTTTGATTAACCACTTATTTAACATTATTTTATTTCCTTTGGCTACTTGTATATACTTATACTTCTCTTCAGTTCTCTCTTAAACATTATCTTGTTTAAGGCTGGCTTGGTGGCAATAAATTCATGTATCCTGCTTTTATAATAAGGTTTTTTAAAAAATTACTTTTATTTTTTATATTAATTACAGTTTATTCACATTATATCCCAGCTGTAGCCCACTCCCTCATTCCCTCCCAATCCCCCCCTTCCTCCCTTATTTCTTCCCATGCTCCTCTCCAAGTCCACTGATAGGGGAGGTCCTCCTCCTCCTCTTCCATCTGACCATAGCCTATCAGGTCTCATCAGCAGTGGGTGCACTGTCTTCCTCTGTGACCTGGTAAGGCTGCTACCCCCTCACGGGGAGGTGATCAAAGAGCCAGCCCCTGAGCTCATGTCAGAGACAGTCTTTGTTCTCATTTTCTTCTCCTTAAAATATGAGATTGGTTTTCTGAGTATTTTAGTCTAGTGTGCTATTTACAGTACTTAAGAACTTGAAGTATATCAATGTTAAAATCCAAAAGGCTTACCATTTTTGTATTTAAGAATTTCTTTTGAAAAATCTGCTGCATTGGTCCAAAGCATACTAGCCATTTGGGGATCCTTATAGGGAAAGGCACATAAAGTAAATCACACTACATTTCCCACTTTTGTCTTAGCTACTAATTCTGCAGTTATGAAGCTGCTTTCCTATTCTTTCCAAAGTTGCTTCCAGGGTTCTCAGGTGTCTTATGTGATCTGCCTGTTGATCTCTCAGGGAAATATCCACAACTGAAATAAAAACTTAACCCCAATGAATCTCTTTCCTGTAACTTAGGTACCGTTTATTGAACCTTTTATACTCTTGAACTATCTTATCTTTTAGCATTTTATGTCCTGGAGTTCCTTGTTGAAGTCTTTTTAATCTTCACCCCCCAGCTCTATGGACCTTTAGCTTGCAGCCCTGACTTGGGCATGTCAGATGTGATAGTATAGTCTGTCTTAAAGTCCTGCTCATAGGCCTGTTGTACTATATTGGGCTGTATATTGTAGGAGACAAAAGACCATAGGCCTCTCAGTGGTTAAGTGATTTTTTTCCAGGCTTTCTCGCTGGCAGGGGAAGACACTGGCTAGTCAGGCTTTCTTTTTTGCCCATTTCTGGTCAGTGGTCAAATTTTCATAAGAAGTCCCCTGCTCAACTCTAAGCTTTATAAGTTTTGAGGGTATATACAACTTTTTGTTTCCTGTGGACATATAAACACATCCATGTCTCCAATGCAAGACATTCATTGACTTCCATTCTGATGTTAACACATCCTTACAGTATATAGTCTGATTTAATTCCACATTTTTTCTATAACCCAGTGTCTCTCAGCCACTATTGTTCCCTTCTTACTAATGTTCAGAAAATTTAAAGTTAACAGATCCCTATTTAGTCTATCCCTAGAAGTCTTTATTCTTCTTTTTGTTTTATAAGCATTTCTTTTAAGGTACAATTAGATCTTTCTAAAACTGCTTGTTCAGTACTATTGTGTGGCATACCTATTAAGAAGCAATATTTAGGCCATGTCTTAGGTAACAAAGAGGGTAAAAGAATTCCAGACTGTAACAAATCCACTGGTTGGCTCTCAAATCTGTTACCATTCTCCATTTGTCCTGTTTGTTTTTAATACAGGGGAATTCCGTGGGCTGGTAGACTCTTCTTATATTAAGCTTCAATTTTGCTTGTACCAGCTTCTTAAATGCCTGTAATTTTCCTTAGTCAAGGGCCATTGCTCTACCAACATAGGTTTGTTCATCAACCATTTTAAGGGTAGGGCCATTGGTATAATTTCAACATTGCCCCCCCCCATTATGAATTTGGAAACTAAATCCCTGTTGTGTCCTGTTTTTGACATCCTGAACAGTCTGTGGTTGTTCTGAATTACATTTTCAACACTTTTCCCATAAGCATCTTTCATTTCACCCCTTATTTTAGGGATTGCGTCTGGTATTTAGGGAATATTAATCTGAGTTGTCCACTGCTGTTATATGCCTTAACTCTGTATATTTATGGCTATATTAGCCTTAAATTTCCTATTTGACCTCTGGTTCCACACATTTATGCCATCTCATACTTTGTTTTATCTGAGATAACATTCCAATTTCTAGAAACTGGGTATAAGCCTTTCAAAATGGCCATTCTGAATTTCAAGATGTTTGTGAAATGTTAGTTACATCAGTTCCTGTATCCATGAAACCTTCTATTTCAATGTTATTCACTGGTAACTTTAATTTTGGCCACTGATCGTTAACAACAGTTTACCAAAATACACATTTTCCTGTAGTTCCAAACCTTCCTGCTCTTTCTACTAGAGTAGTTTTGCCTTTGATATAGGAAAATAGCGCAGCTGAGTAATCCTATCACCTCGTTAAGTTGCATATTTTTTTAACATAAGCCATTATTTTAATTTCTTGTTTGAAATCTTCATCCATTATTCCTAAAGGCACAATGAATCTTTGGGATATCAAACTGCTTCTTTCCAAGACCATTCCTACTGTCCCTGAAGGCAAAGGACCATAATCTCCAGTAGATATTTTATAATATTGAATATTTGGGGATAGTGTAAGATGTTTATATATGGACAAGTCTAGAGTAGTACTGCCTGTAGTAGCATGCATTAGATCTGCAATACTTAGTTAAGGTTTTCTGCCTTATTTCCTTACTAACAAGAGGCAAATGCCTTATACTTTTTGCTATGCAGCCTTGAGCAAGCCACCCTCTCCCCCATATTGTTTTTCAATGGCAAGAAATTGCATTGGCTATCTCTCTTGGACTTATACTCATTCATTCAATGGCAACCTTTGCCATATTCGCCTACATAACCCAGGAAACCTAAGCCTTCTTTATCATTTTGTTTAGAAAAACCATTGACTTTAGAAATGCCTTGTTCTTAATTGGTGAGTAATATTCCATTGTGTAAATGTATAACAATTTCTGTGCCCATTCCTCAGTTGAGAGACAAAATTAAAACAAGGAAATAATGAAATTTGCAAGCAAATGGTGGGATCTAGAAAAGATCATTCTGAGTGAGGCATCCCAGAAGCAGAAAGACGCACATGGTATATACTCACTTAGAAGTGGATATTAAACATATAATATAGGATAAGCATACTAAAATCTGTACACCTAAAGAAGCTAAGCAAGAAAGAGAACCCGGGTTAAGATGATCAGTCCTTACTCAGAAAGACAAATGGGACAGATATTGGAAGAAAGAGAAAACAGGAAACAGGACAGGAGCCTATCACAGAGAGCCTCTGAAAGACTCTACCCAGCAGGGTATCAAAGCAGATGCTGAGGCTCACAACAAAATTTTGGGCAGAGTACAGGGAATCTTATGAAAGAAGGGGGAGATAGAAAGACCTGAAGGGGACAGAAGTTCCACAAGTAGAGCAATAGAACCATGAAATCTGGGCCCAAGGGTCTTTCCTGAGACTGATACTCTAACCAAGGACCACCCATGGAGATAACTGAGAACCCCTGCACAGATGTAGCCCATGGCAGCTCAGTATCCAAGTGGGTTCCCTTGTCGGGGAACAGGAGCTTTCTCTGACATGAGCTCAGTGGCTGGCTCTTTGATCACCTCCCCCTGGTGGGGAAGCAGCCTTGCTAGGCCACAGAGAAAGATAATGCAGCCAGTCCTGATAAGACCTAAGAGGCTAGGGTCAGATGAAAAAGGAGGAGGACCTCCCCTATCAGTGGACTTGGGGAGGGGTATTGGAGGAGATGAGGGAGGGATGGTGGGACTGAGAGAGAGAGAATAAACTGTGCCCTGACCCTTGCACACTATTTTCTCATCCACAAATCTGCATGTTCTCCTGGAAGCCTGGCATCACCAGGGACAACCAGGTAATACCCCAGCCCCAAGACCTCACCTGTCAAATCCCCTTAGAACATACCCAACGGCCTTAAACTCCACCCTACTCCCTGTGCTTCACTTTCTGGCTTACAACTCTCTCTGCTTTTCCCGGTGGCCACTCTGAGATGAGGGACCCCAGACCACGCTGGCACTAGGGACTCCACAGCAGAAAGACTGTCTTGAGTGCTGTCATCTAAATTCTGAATATCTATGGCCAAAATGCAAAGGCTCCAACATTTGCAAATAATAATAATAATAATAATAATTATTATTATTATTATAATAATAATTAAAGCTTAAGTCACATATTGAACCACACACAGTGGGAGACTTCAGCACCCCATTCTCACAAATAGATAGGTCATACAGACATAAACTACACAGAAATAGAACTAACAAATGTTGTGATTCAAATGGACCTAACAGATACCTGCAGAACATTTTACCCAAACACAAAAGAATATACCTTCTTCTCAGCACCGCATAGAACCTTCTCCAAAGCTGAAAATACGCTTATTCACAAAGAAGTCTCAAGAGATACAAGGAAATTAAAATAACCCTCTGTATCTTATCAAACTACTATTGATTAAAATTGAACTCAAAAAACAATATAAACCCATGGCAGCTCAGTATCCACGTGAATTCCTTGATAGGGGGAACAGGGACTGTCTCTGACATGAACTCAGTGGCTAGCTCTTTGACTGGCTATCCCTGGTGGGGGAGCAGCCTTGCCAGGCCAAAGACAAGGAAGGACAATGCAGCCAGCTCTGATGAGATCTGAAAGACCAGGGTCAGATGGAAGGGGAGGAGTACCTCCCCTATCAGTGGATTTAGAGAGGGGAAGGGAGGAGATGAGGGAGGGAGGGTGGGATGGAAGGAATGAGGAAGGGGGCTACAGCTGGGATACAAACTAAATAAACTGTAATTAATATAAAAAGATTATAATAAAGATCTGTGATTCTGTCTTAAAAAATAACATAAACAATAGAAAGCCTTTAAACTCTTGGAAACTGAACAACTCTCTATTCAGTGACCACTGGGTCAAGAAAGAAATTAAAGACTTCCAAGAATGAATGCACAACATACCCAAACTTAAGGGACACAGTGAAAGCAGTGCTAAGAAGAAAGTTCACCTAAGTGCCTTCATTAAAAAAAATTTTTTTAAAAAGTAGTGAGATCTCATACAAGTGACTTAACAGTCACTTAACCTGAAAGTCCTAGAACAAAAAGAAGAAACACACTCAAGCAGGAAATAATTAAATTCAGGGTTGAAATAACTAAATTAGAAACACAGAGAACAATACAAAGAATCAATGAGAAAATTTTTGAGAAAATCAAGAAGATAAACAAACCCTTAGCCAAACTAACTAAAAGGCAGAGAGAGAATATGTAAATTAACAAAATCAGAAATGATAAAGGTGGAGGCATAGCAACAGACACTGAGGGAATTCAATTTTTTGGATTTCAAAAACTTGTATCCCACAAAACTGGAAAATCTAAGTGAAATGGATGATTTTTCTTGATAGATAGCACTTACCAAAGTTAAATAAAAATCAGACAAAAATTTAGAGTCTACAACTCCTAAGGAAATAGAAGTCTCTCAACCAAAAAAAAGAAAGAAAAGAAAAAGCCCACAGATGGATGGTTTTAGTGCATAATTCTATCAGACTTTCACAGAAGAGCTAATAGCTAATACCAATACTTCTCAAATTATTCCACAAATATAGAAACAGACAGACGCATTTTATAAAGAATTTGTTTTATGAGGCCACAGTCATTCTGATACCCAAACCACACAGACTCAACAAAGGAAGAAATTTCAGACGAATTTCCTTCATGAACATTGACACAAACATACCCAATAAAATTAACAAACCAAATCCAAGGACACATCAAAAACATCATCCACCATGATCTAGTAGACTTCTCTCAGAGAGGCAGGGGAGGTTCAATATATAAAAATCTATCAATGTAATGCACCATATAATCAAACTGAAAGAAAAAACCCACATGATCATCTAATTAGATGCTGAAAAAACCTTTGACAAAATCCAAAACCCCTTCATGATTAAAGTCCTGGAGAGATCACAGAGGCACACACCTAAACACAATAAAGGTAATATACAGCAAGCTAACAGCCAACATCAAACCGAATAGAGAGAAACTTAAAGCAATTCCACAAAATAAGGGACAACACACAGCTTTTTATATCTATTCAACATAGTACTTGAAGTTTTAGGTACAGCAATAAGACAGCTAAAGGAGATCAAGGGGATATAAATTAAAAAGGAAGAAGTTTAGTATGTTTAGATGTACAGATTTTAGTGGGTTTATTCTGTATGTTTATATGAGTGAGTATATACAGTGTGTGTCTTTTTGCTTCTGGGACAACTCATTCAGGATGATCCTTTCCAGGTCCCACCATTTACCTGCAAATTTCATGATTTCCTTATTTTTCATTGCTAAGCAAAAGAGAGGACCCTAACTAAAATGTTCAATACCCATCCTGAAAGGCAAAGAGGATGGACATCCGAAGAAGAAGAAAACAGGAAACAACCTAGGAAACTGCCACCAAGGGCCTCTGAAAGCCTCTGCCATGCAGGCTGTGAAAGCAGATACTGAGCCTGATGGCCAACTGACAGGCAGAGTGAATGGAATTTTATGTAAGAAGTGGGAAATAGTAAGAGCTAGAGAGGACAGGAACTCCACAAGGAGAGCAACAGAAGAAGAAAATTTGAACACAGGGAACTTCCTAGAGACTCATACTCCAACCAAGGACAATTCATGGAGATAACCTAGAACCCTGACAATGCAGCCACTTCTGATGAGAACTGATAGACTAAGATCAGAAAGAAGGAGAGGAGGACCTCCCCTATCAGTGGACTTGGGGAAGGGCATGCAGAAAGGGGGGGGGAGGGTGGGACTGGGAGAGGAGGAGGGAGGGGCTCATGGGGGGATACAAAATGAATAAAGTGTAATTAATAAAAGTTAAAAAAAGGAAGAAGTTAAAGTATTGCTGTTCTTTATAGATGATATGATAGTATATAAGTGATTCCCAAAATACTACTAGGGAACTACTACAACTGATAAGCATCTTCAACAAAGTGGCTGGATACAAAATTAACTTCAAAAATCAGTAGCCTTCCTTTACACAAATGATAAATAGCCTGAGAAAAAGTTAGGGAAACAATACCCTTCACAATAGCCACAAATAATATAAAATATCTTAATGTAACACTAATCAAGTAAGTGAAAAACCTGTATGACAAGAACTTCAAGACTCTCAAGAAAGAAATTGAAGCAGATGAAAGATGATGGAAAGACCTTCCATGTTCATGAATCAGTAGGATTAATGTAAATATAGACATCTTGCCAAAGAAATTGATAGATTCAATACAATTCCCATCAAAGTTCCAACATAATTTTTTACAGAACTTGAAAGAACAATACTCAACTTCATATGGAAAAAACAAAACCAGTTTAGCTAAAACAATCCTGTACAACAAAAGAACTTCTGGAGGTGTCATCATACCTGATTTCAAGCTGTGCTACACAGAAATAGTAATAAAAACTGCATGGTAATAGAATACAAACAGCTAAAGATTAAACGGAGCTTGGGAAATCCTGTGGAAAAGGGGGAGAAAGGACTGAAGGAGCCACAGGGTTCATGGACACCACAAGAATACCTTACAGAATCAACTAATCTGGGCACATAGAGCCTCACAGAGACTGAACTGCCAAGCCAAGAACATTCATGGGATGCTCTGCACATATGTGACAGTAAGTTACATAGTCTTCATGTGGGACTTTTAAAGTAGGAGCAGGAGCTGTCTCTGAGTACATTGCTTGCTTTTTGATCCCCTTTCCCTGACTGGGCTGCTTTGGTGCTGTTGTGGCTGTAGGAGACATCTGTGTCTGGCAGGACACTGAAACAGAGAAAATCCTGTAGGTAGACATTGAAAGGTTTGGATCGATGAGGTTTGTACATGGGAACCTCTGTCTAACCTGGACGGGACTTTATTTACCCAATCACTGGCAATATTAAAGAAGGCTTTGTTTTTGATCTGTCATTGAGGTGAGGTTTAGTTACAGAAGCCTGTAAACTTAGAGGCCCTGGTGCCAGTTGGCACTAGGTGTAGAAACCTGAAATTCTCCAGCCTGTCTGGAGGGACGGGCGTCTGGGCGTCTCCCATTGGGGGCAGAGAAGTCCCTATGTAGGGATGTGGTTATGGGTGTTATCCATTGGGAGCCGAAAGAGACGAGGCCTTCTAATGGCGTCCCAGGAGAAGGCGGGTCTCTGGAGAGAGCGATCCGGTCTGGTCAACATCTCATTAGATATTGGCCAGGGATCGAAGGCCAGGTGCCCTGTGGCACAGCCGAAAGGACACGTTTTTTACCTAGCTAGGGCTTGGGGCAAGAGCACGTAGAGAAAAAAAAAAAAAAAAAAAAAAAAAAACGCGTGTAGAAGGCTCCCAAGGGAAAATGAGGAGAAGAACCGTGTGGGAGAGGGGACCTTCCCATGAGCAAGCGAGTGAGCGTGTGCACGAGAGAGGGGGGAAGGAATCTGTAGAGGGGGTGTACCGCCCAATGGAGAGTGTGGCCGAAAATGAAAGTCAGCATAGAGGGTCAAACCTAGACATAGAGGGTTAAACCTAGACAATTAAGGCTATGGCTGAGGGGGGGTCCCTCTGTCTCAAAAGATAGTAGGAAGTTGCCAGAGCTCTGTGGTCTGGCAAGAGAGTTTATGCTGAGAAAATGGGTGAACTCACCAATTTAGCCAGTGGTTGCATGTGGTAAACGGCAGTCTGGTAGCCACGAAAGTAAGTCCCCAAACCAGGGAAAGGGGAAGAGTCCCACCTTTTGAGATGGGCAATAAGTGCAGTACTACTTACCTGGAATCTAGTTGTCCTGAGAGGTAGATTTAAGTGGACTTTCTGTAGCTTACAAGAATTACTTTTAAGTTTTAAGAAGGAGATAAAAGTTTAAGACATGTTAGTATTATGATTGTACTCTGCATTGAGAAAAAGGCAGTAGACATACATATGTGTTAACGGCATAAGTACTTTTTAAGGTGAACTCTGAAAAGGCAAAAGCCTTTTATGAAATAAAAAGGGAAACTCACTTGATCTTAACTTTAGTAAGCATAGACATTATGGAGTCTTGTAATCTTGAGCTTAGAACCATAATAGTGGAATAGTGGTATAGTGGAATGTTTTTGTATTAGAGTCAGATTAATAAATTAGAGTTCTACTGATAAAGGTCAAAACCCTGGACAGTTAATACAACAGTAGCAGAACAACAGGAAGAAATATTAGGCCTTTCTGCCTACTTAAGATACCTTAAATCACCTTAGACCTTGTAACCTTTATAACTTGCATTTACCAACCTTAAAACATTTTTTAGAACCTCAAACATTTATAAGTTGAATTATCAAACTTAAGACACTTTTTAAGACTCTCAAATATGTGTAACTTGTATTTTTATAACCTAGACTCCTTTTATCCTTAGACCCTACATAAGGTATATATTTTTTATCTAGCGATATATCTTAAACTGATTAGTGAGCTAACAGTGATCTAATTGTCTGCTCTTTAGCTGGAAAGCTACCATTAGCTTAGCATAGCCATCATGGTGATCAGAGACCTGAGAAGGGTAAGTTATGAGCTAAATAAATATACCAATTTATGTGCCAATCAAAATGACAGAGATGACTAGTTAGTCCATCACCTAGGCAGTGTCCCTGGCTCCTGTGTCTCACGGCATCCTGAACAGAGGCTGTCCAGCCAAGCACAGAAGGTGAGAGACTGCTTCTACTGCTTCCGTGGAAAGAGGAATAGGAGAGATTGACCTCACCTTGCCTTTCACAATGTGACACAATGGCTCTTCAGGTGTCCCCGGCTTTGTCCACAGTTTAGGCTGGGCCCTAGCAGTGGGCCAGTTGGGGCAGTATTGCCCAGTGGTTAGCATACCACAATCCAGAGTCGCAGTCATCTGTTGTTGTGCCCAAATCTTCTCGGAGACCTTGGGGGAGCTACTACCAGGATTTTGGGACTTTCTGTCACAATAAGCTTACGCATGTTAAAATGTCATATTCAGATCTCTGATAGGCTTGAGGGCCAGCATATCTGAGTTACTCTTTGTCTTTATCATTTGCTCTAAATTGTGTAAAAAAAAAAAAAACCTAAACAAAGGCACTAGGTATAGCTTAACATCTTAACCAACTGCAGTTGTTAGTATAACTTTAAATCTGCTCTTTCTGAACTAAAATTAAAGCAAACCTTTTAATCAGATACAGTTTACAGAGAGGCTAGCAAATCTTGCTGATCCTACCACTTTGCATTGAAATTGAACAGTAAAAAGCTTTGCATTTAGGACTAATCAGATGACTGAACATACCTCAGACCTAAACAAAAATGATCGTAAACTCATGGCTTTACCCTCTTATTTTTGGACTAGCATGGTGGCTGGCCACGTGTAACTGAACTCAGCATCCACGATCCCCATCATCAAAATAGAACTTTGTATTTTGACATGATCCTGTTGGAGCCCAGCGTCTACGATTTGCTTTTTATAGGCAAAGCAAAAACAAGTTACATTAATAGAAAGAGAAGTTTTGAAACTGTCAAATTTTTAAAATAACCTTTTTGTAGCAGGCAACATAAAGGTAACATAAACTCTAAGGAACTAGAACAAGTTTTAAGGAACTTGGTGAAACTTCCTCTTTTCTCTGTCTCAAGGTAGAGAAGAGGGTGGAAATGTTTTTCCATAAACAAAGCAGCTTAACAAACAAACAGCTCTCTACAAGATACATTTTAAAAACTGTATTATTTTTTTCAGTTAGCACAGACAATACGGCAGGGTTTTATTTAGTAAAATTGATAAAATAAATACCCAAAATCATTGTCATACCCAAATGCCTGATAAACTTTAAACATTTTATAGCCTTAAACATTTAAACAATTTTTAAAACCCGTTTTTGCAATATCAAAATAAAGTACCCCTTTTGTAGGAGAGAAGTCACAAGGTATAACATGGTAAAGTCAAGATGGCAGTGAGGCACTGAGGCACTTCACATGGTAACCTATACATATGTGTTCATATAAAAACATAGGCACACACTTTAAACAAGTTTCATGAGGCCTTTCAGAACAGAAAACAGAAGGTAGACACACGGAAAATACTGCACAGAGACATTGAGACAAAAAAACGTTAACCAGCTGGCCAAATTTATTGAAAATACTGATGAAGTTAGGGGCGTCCCCCTGAACTTCGGAAGCTGTGACCACCTTGAGCTGTGAGGAATTTTTAGAACAGAGAACATAAAGTACTACACATAGAAATATTGTACAGAAACATTACACTTACGGCCGGCATAAAAACCTTTGGGTCGGGTTCCTGGAGTCTTGGAGTCCCGGGACAAGCCCTCAAAATGTTGTGCCCAGTTTACAAACCCCAAAAGACCAGGAACATAAACCCAATGAGAAAATTATAAAGATTATATAAAGCATTTGAAAATATGTGAGTGGACTATAGGAATGAGGATGAGGGCTTTTAAATAGAAGCGGCTTGGGAAAGGGGCTGAGGGATGGCGCTGGAGAGAGGCACATGGGAGGTGGGGCCTCTTTGCCCGAATTAAAGATCACGCCGGCCATGTGGGGCGGGGTATAGTGGTGAGCATAGCTGCCTTCCAAGCAGTTGACCCGGGTTCGATTCCCGGCCAACGCACCAAGGTTAGGAACCGTGGGAATGTGAAGGTTACACATGGGTCCACAAATCACACCACGAGATCGGTTCCACATGGGAGGTTTATTAGGGGAAGGGGGTTACAGAGAGGGAGGGAGAGAGAGAGAGAGAGACAGAGCGAGGGACAGAGAGAGAGACAGAGCCAGAGAGCAAAAGAGGAAGAAGAGAGAGAGAGAGAAAGAGAGAGAGAGGAGGGCTCCAGTTCTCTTATAGGGTGATCAAGGGCATGCACAGGTAATTTCAGGTAGTTAGGGTGTCTTCACAACTGCCTGATAACTGGTCTATCAGGTTCCTTGGAGCTGGCCATAGAAGTGCCTGCTTACTGACCCCAACACCTCCTCTGTGGCCTAGCAGGACTGCTCCTCCCTTGGGGAGTGGGGAGGTCAAAGAGCCTGCCATTAATTTTCTGTCAGAAATAGTCCCTGTTCCCCTTACTATGGGAAACCAATTGGTTATTGAGCTACCACAAGCTTTGTCCGAGCAAAGGTTCTAGGTTATATCCATACATGGTCCTTGGTTGGAGAAACAGTTTCAGAAAAACCCCTGTGCCCAGATATATTTGGTCCTTGTGGAGCTCCTATCCTTTCCATGTTATACTAACTCTCCTTCTGCTGAAGGTTTGGTTATGAGTCTTAGTATCTGTTTTGAAACGCTTCTAGGTAGAGTCTTTCAGATGCCTTCTGTAGTAGCCAGCAACAAAACACCTTCTTGAGTAACTGTTTTACCATCAGTGCTCTGAAGTACATTTTCACATATACAAGTTCAGATACAAAATGATAATCAAAGCTTGAAGCATCTTCCTATCTGGTTAATTTTTTTTATACCTGAGAAAAAAGAAGTGAGGACAGCAACACAGTTCTTCTGGAGCAAGGAGGCAAGGAGGCAGTCTCAGTCCAGAGAAGAGACTCTCTATTCAGATTTCAAAAGGTATAGTCCCAAAGCTGAATTTCTTCCAGTCCAGGGAGTTCCCTGCTACTGTCAGGCAACTTAAGGATGAATGAGCTGAGTGGGAGGAGAATGTGAGCTGACTACAGAGATGGACACTGATAAAACATGTTTCTAGAAAGCCTGGGCCCAATCCAGGGGAAGAGCAGCCAGACCTAACACTACAGCGTGTGTTCACTGAACTGCGCACATGGAAATCCAAGGAGGGTTAACAGTTCCTGACATGGTTGTAGTTTACAATGTTTGCCCTCACCATACTCTGTGACTGTTATATCTTTGCTTTGTTTAATTTGATTCCCAGGATTTCTTTTTTTTTTTTTAATGCAGTTTATTCAGGAACCTTGAACAATCATCTGACCCTGGGGAAAGCCAGCCCACAGCTTAAATAGCCTCTGGGTAGCCAACCTCAGCATGCCACGTGGGCAATGCAGATAGGTCCACATACATGGAAGCAAGCCAGATCCTCAGCCTTAGCCAAATGTGGAGTTGTTCGTGACAGAGAGCACTCACCATCGGGAAGGTGGAAGGCGGAAACCAGCTCCATCTTTAAGGCGCGGCATTCCGCAGCTCTCTACAGTTTCCCCTTTTTGTTTTAGACGCATCAGGCAAGAGTAGAGGTCTGATCTCTGATATTAGAAATAAATTGTGCTTCCAAGGATTTCAACAGCAACTTTCTGAAAACACGGATTTCAACAGCAACTTTCTGAAAACACAGGAAGACAGAGTCTCCTGTCTTGGCTGAAACAAAGTGGCTATTTTTTGTCTATTGCTATTATTCTTAGATTTATTTTCACGGCTTCCTTGATTTCTTGAATATTTGGGACTTTTCAGATTTTACTTTTCTTTGAGATGTCTCAGTTTCTGCAACTGTATCTCTAGCACCTGAGATGCTCTCTTCCATCTCTTGTATTCTGTGGGTGACACTTACCTTTGTGGTTCCTGATCTTTTCTCTAAAATCTCCAGCTCCAGGGTTTTCTCTGCACTAATGTAAAGTCCAACTGGATCAAAGACCTTAACATAAAACAGACATACTAAATCTGTTAGAAGAAAAAGTGAGGAAGAGGCTTGAACTCACTGGCACAGGAAACAATTTCCTGAAAAGAACACCAACAGCACAAGCTCTAACATCAACAATCAAGGACCTTGTGAAACTGAAAAGCCTCTGAAAAGCAAAGGACACTGTCATCAGAACAAAAGGACAGCCTACAGACTGGGAAATGATCATCAACCCTATATCTGACAGAGGGCTAACATCCAGAATATATAAAGAACTCCAGAAGTTAAACACCAACAAATCAAGTAATCCAATTAAAAAATAGGGTACAGAGCTAAACAGAGAACTCTCAATTAAGGAATATTGAATGGTAGGGGAAACACTCAACGCCTTCAGTATCCTTAGTCATCAGGGAGATGTAAATCAAAATGGCCCTGAGATTTCACCTTACATCCATCAGAATGATTAAGATCAAAAACTCAAGTGACAACACATGCTGCAGAGGATGTGGAGAAAGGGGAACTCTCCTCCATTGCTGGTGGGAATGTAAACTTGTACAACAATTTTGGAAATCAATCTGCCACTATCTCAGACAATTAGAAAGGGTGCTTTCTCAAGATCCAGCTATACCACTCCTAGGCATATATCCAAAATATGCACAAATATACAAGGACATCTGTTCAGTCATTTTCATAGCAGCTTTATTTGTATTAGACAGAATCTGGAAACAACCCAGGTGTCCCTCAACAGAGTAATGGATACTGAAATTGTACATTTACACAATGGAATAGTACTCAACAATTAAAAACAAGGAAATCATGAAATCTGTAGGCAAATGGTGGGAACTAGAAAAGATCATCTTGAGTGAGGTATCCCAGAAACAGAAAGACACACACCATATATACTCACTTATAAGTGGATATTAGACATACAATATAGGATAAACATACTAAACTCTGTACACCTAAAGAAGCTAAGCAAGAAGGAGGACCCTGGGTAAGATGATCAATCCTCATTCAGAAAAGCAAACCTGGCAGGCATTAGAAGAGAGAGAAAACAGGAAACAGGACAGGATCCTACCACAGAGGGCCTCTGAAAGACTCTACCCAGCAGGGTATCAAAGCAGATGCAGAAACTCATAGCCAAACTTTGGGCAGAGTGAAGAGAATCTTATGAAAGAAGGGGAAGATAGAAAGACCTGGAGGGGAAAGGGGCACCACAGGAGAACAGAATAAAAAAATCCGGGCGTCTTTTCTGGTACTGATACTCCAACTATGAACCATGCATGGAGGTAACCTAGAACCCCTGCACAGATGTAGCCCATGGCAGCTCAGTGTCCAAGTAGGTGCCCTACTAAGGGGAGCAAAGGATATCTCTGACATAAACTCAGTGGTCGGCTCTTTGGTCACCTCCCCCTGAGGGGGGAGCAGGCTTACCAGGCCACAGAAAATGTAGCCAGTCCTGATGAGATCCAATAGGCTAGGGTCAGATGGAAGAGGAGGAGGACCTCCCCTATCAGTGGACTTGGGGAGGGGCATGGGAGGAGATAATGGAGGGAAGGTTGGGTTGGGATGGGATAACGGAGGGGGCTATAGCTGGGATACAAAGTGAATAAACTGTAATTAATAAAAATAAATTAATTTAAAAATTTATACAGAAAAAAGTCAAGGTCTTCACAGATATAAAAATGTTAATATTTATATAGAAGCACACAAGCTGAAGGATAGAGAAAACAACTCTGATCAGAGGTATAACCATATCTGATTTCTCATTATACAACAGAGCCATACTAATAATGCTCAGCCTGAAAACATACACACAACTAACATTATTCAGCAGCTTCTAGACTCATTAGTGCAGGCCACCAAAACAGTAACATGAACAGCAACTCAGCCATAAAACCTTTGGTTTACAATCTATCCTGCCTGCAAAATATGCTAGGACAAAGGTGGCAACGAACTCATAGAAGTAAAATCAATGTCTGATTTGATTTAAGGCCCATTCCATGAGAAGAAACCCATGCCCAAGAGCCAGAGACTAGATAGCCCAGAGACATAGAGTAAAAACAAAAATCCTAGAGTCTAAAAAAAAAAATCTATAAAATAATTCCTAATGATATTCTGCATAGATCAGTGCCTCATTCAGTCATCTTCAGAGAGGCTTCCTCTGGAAGCAGATGGGAACAGAAGCAGAGACCCACAGACATAAATCACGTGGAGAGATAGTCTAAGTTGGAAGTCTCTATCAAATCTTACCCTTCAGAGCTCAGAAATCCCATAGAAGAAGAGGTGGAAAGAGTGTAAGAGCCAGAAAGGGTGGGGGATACCAGGAGAACAAGGCCTTCTGAATCGGCTGGGCACATATGAGCTCACAGACTGGAGCAGCAAGCTCCGAGCTGACATGGCTCTGCAACAGATCCTCTGCATATATCGCAGCTATTAGCTTAGCATTTTGATGCGACTCCTAACTGTGATAATAGTGAATCTCTGACTTTTTTGCCTGCTTTGGACACTTTTTCCCATGCTAGGGTGCCATGTCCAACTTCAATATAATAGTTTTCTTTTCATCTTATTATAGTTTATTTCACTGTTTGGGTGTTATCTCCTAGAAGATTTTTTTTCCAATTAGAGACAGAAAGGAATTATGTCTGGAGGAAGGAGAGGAGGAGCAAACTGAGAGAAGTAGAAGGAGGGGAAACTATAATGAGGATATATTATATGAGAAAAGAATCTTTTTCCAACAAAAGGAAAAGAGAAGAAAAATTATATATGTATATACATGTACATATATGCATTCTACAACACTTAATGGAAGAAACAGCCCATGACTTTGAAGAAGAGCAATGAAAGGTATGTGGGAACACTTGAAGGGAGTAAGGTAAGGAGAAAATATGAAATTATGTAATTTTAAATATAAAAGAAATAATTGAGAAAGAATGATATGGTGTTAGTAATAAATAAATAACACATTGATCAATGGAATTGCTCAGATGTTCCAAATGTAAATAATTGCAACTTTAGCTACCTGAATTTTAACAAAGGTGCCACAAGTAAACATTGGGGGAACAGAAATATTAAATAAATGGTGCTGGTAAAAATGAATATTAGCATGTGAAGAAATGAAACTAGGTATCATTTCTCTCCTTTCATAAAAGCCAGTGCCAAGTGGATCAAGACCTTAAATAAGACCTCTTAAGAAGAACGTAAGGTGCTTGCCTCAGCACATAAGCATAAGCAAGGTTGAAGTCTGTAGATCAGGAATTAAGACCAATAATTTAAAAATAGATTTCGACAAACTTTAAAGCTTCTGTATAGCAAAATATCTGTCTATAGTGTGAAAAGAAAGCCCATAGATAGAAGAAATATTTGCCAGCAGTATCTCCAGCAAGATTAATATCGTTAACGTATGAAGAAGTGAAAAACCCTAATCATCAAAAGAACAAACAAACCCATTGGGAAACTGGAGTATGGATCCAACCACAGACTTTTCAAAAGAAGAAACAAAAATGACAAATGACATTTTTAAAATGTTTTCAAAAAAATGTTTTCAACTTTATTATTCATGAAGAAATGCAAAGTAAAACTACTTTTGATGTCATCTCACTACAGTCTTCTAGAATGGCTATATCTAAAAATCAAATGATTCTTTCCAAAATCACTACTCACAGTTTTAGCTTGAAGCAATGTAAAACTTATTATTATATTAGTATTCCACTTAAAACAAATTTTTTGTTTAAGGTTCAAGCTGATGAAGAAATACTGGAGAAAAATCTAGTAACTGTGAAAAGAAAAACAAAAGGCTTCAAGAAAAGTGTAATCTGTATAAAAATGAACTTGAAATTTTAAAATAGAAATTCAGGTACATTATTATAGAAACAATTTTGGTATGCAAATGGAAAAGGTAAACATTTAAAATACATTTTTTTTACTATAAACATGGACTTTTTATGTAATGTACAAGGCTAAGATTTATGACTGAAACTTCTCTAGGTATAAAGCTATCATTTTTTTTTCTTTTTTATTATTTTTTATTTTTTTACAATTTATTTATTACATATATCCTGATTGAAACCCCCTTCCTCAGCTCCTCCCAGTCCTACCCTCCCTCTCTTATTCCCTCTATCCACTTACCCTTGTTAACTGAAAGAGGGAGTTCTCCACCATTGCCATCTGCCCATAGCTTGTCAAGTCTCACCAGGACCGCCTGGATCCTCTTCTTCTGTGGCCAGAGGCAAGTGATCAAAGCAGAAGACAATTGAGTTCATGACAAAGACAGCTCCTGCTCCACTTACTCTGGAACACACATGGAGACCAATTGGCTATATCTGAGCAGAGGGTCTAGACTACTATAGTGAAAAGAAACAACATAACACAAACACAGGAAGGAAGGTGTTACTACTTATCCAGAAATCCTTATAGATCAGTAACAGAGTGGCAAGAACAATGTCACCTGAAGGCAAAATGCACAGACCAAATATGAACAAAGCAAGCAATTCAAACAGAGATTGTACATCCAAGTAATTAAGGGATGCTCTTCAATGCACATGTTTCAAAACTTTAATTTTTAAAATTTTAAAATGTTTCCAATGATATTCCTCTACAGAGAATTCTCTGTTTAGCTCTGTTCCTCATTTTTTAATTGGATTACTTGGTTTGTTGCTTTTCAGCTTCTTTAGTTCTTTATATATCCTGGATATGAGCCCTCTGTCAGATAGAGGGTTGGTGAATATTCTTTCCCAATCTGTAGGCAGTCATTTTGTTTTGATGACTATGTCCTTTGCTTTACAGAAGATTTTCAGTTTCATGAGGTCCCATTTATTGATTGTTGTTATTAGAGCCTGTGTTGTTGGTGTTCTGGTCAGGAAGTTGTCTCCTGTACCAACGAGTTCTAGGGTATTCCCCACTTTTTCTTCTAATCGATTTAATGTGTCTGGTTTTATGTTGAGGTCTTTGATCCACTTGGACTTTAGTTTTGTGCAGGGCGATAAGTATGGATCTATTTGCATTTTTCTACATGTAGATCAACTGCATTTGTCACCAGGGAAACGCAAATCAAAACGACCCTGAGATTTCACCTTGCACCCATCAGAATGGCCAAGATGAAAAACTCAAGTGACAACACATGCTGGAGAGGTTGTGGAGAAAGTCGAACCACTTTGGAAATCAGTCTGGTGCTTTCTCAGACAACTAGGAATAGTGCTTCCTCAAGATTCTGCCATACCACTCCTAGGCATATATCCAAAAGAGGCTCAAGTACACAATAAGGACATTTGCTCAACCATGTTTGTAGCAGCTTTATTTGTAATAGCTAGAAGCTGGAAACAACCCAGATGCCCCTCAGTGGAGGAATGGATACAGAAATTGTGGTACACAATGGAATATTACTCAGCAATAAAAAACATGGAAATCATGAAATTTGCAGGTAAATGGTGGGATCTGGAAAAGATCATCCTGAGTGAGCTATCCCAGAAGTAGAGGGACATATATGGTATATACTCACTCATATAGACATATAATATAGGATAAACCTACTGAAATCTGTACACCTTAAGAGGCTGATTAAGAGGGAGGACTCTTGCTAAAATGCTCAATCCCCATCCCAAAAGGCAAAGAGGATGGGCATCAGAAGAAGAAGAAAACGAAACAATCTAGGAACTTGCCACAGAGGGCCTCTGAAAGGCTCTGCCCTGCACACTATCAAAGCAGATGCTGAGACTTATGTCCAACTGTTGGGCAGAGTGCATGGAATCTTATGAAAGAAATGGCAAATAGTAAGATCTGGAGAGGACAGGAGCTCCACAGGAGAGCAACAGAAGCAAAAATATTGAACATAGGGGTCTTTCCAGAGACTCATACTCCAACCAAAGACCATGCATGGAGATAACCTAGAACCCCTGCACAGATGTAGCACATGACAGCATAGTATCCAAGTGGGTTCCATAGTAATGGGAAGAGGGACTGCCTCTGACACAATCTGATTGGCCTGCTCTTTGATCACTTCCTCCTGAGGGGGGAGCAGCCTTGCCTGGCCACAGAAGATGACAGTGCAGCCACTCCTGATGAGATCTGATAGACTAGGATAAGAAGGAAGGAGAGGAGGACCTCCCCTATCAGTGGACTTGGGGAGGAGAATGCGTGAAGGAGGGGGAGGGAGAGTGAGATTGGGAGGAGAGGAGGGAGGGGTTTATGGGGGGCATACAAAGTGAATAAAACATAATTAATAAAAGTTAAAAAGTATTTCCAATGAAATAAAAAAAAAAACAGGGGGCTAACAAGATAGCTCAGTTGGAATGGGTGCTTGCTACTTAACATTGCCAGCCAGACTACTTAAGTTTCCTTCCTGGAATCCATGTGCATTGGTTCAAATGATAATATCTCCCATAGACTCATGTTTGGTGGAACTGTTTGGGGAAGGATTGGGAGGTGTGGTCTTATTGAAAGAGGTATGTCACTGACTGGTTTTGGAGTTTCAAAAGACTGGGGTTATTTCCAGCATGTTCTCTGCCTCTTGCTTGTGGATCCAGATGTGGGCTCTCAGCTGTTTCTGTTACCATGCCTTTGCTCTGCCATCATGGACCCTATACCATGTGGAATCATGAGCCCCAAATTAAAAGCTTTCTTCTATTAAAAAAAAATCAAATGATAACCAATGTGGACAAGAATCTTAAAAAAATGAACACATGTTCATTGTTGGTGTGTGGGTAAAACAAGTGCAGTCACTACTGAAATTGGTATGCAGTTTTCTAGAAAACAGAAATACCATGGTACTCAGGTATACCATTCATGGAAATGCAGGCAAAGTACTACAAAGATACTTGTTCTGCTGTGTCCATGGGTCTTTTGTGCACAACAGCTAAGAAATTGTCTGAATAAATGTCCATAAACAGATATATAGATAATAATTTGCATGGGACATACACAGAAATGGGATCTTACTCAGCTGAAAGAACATGAAATTATTAATTTCAAGGTAAAAGGTATAGAGGAATTCTAATCCAGTAACACGGCTGCTCCGGCAAGGGATCATATCCAAACACCTTCTAGGTCTGTGTTATCTGGCTAGAATACAGACACCTCCTAAGTACACACCTTTAATCCCAAACAATGACATCTAATTGAGGGGCAAAATGACAAATCAGAGGAATATTTGACAGACTGACTCAAGAGATAGGCTATGCCCGACCCCCAGGAGAAACCCCTTAAGAGCAAAACGGAGAGGTGGAGAGCTGAGTTGGGAATCAGTTCAGTTAGTGTAGTTCGGGCAGCTCAGCTGAGTTTGTTGGTGAGTTCTGTTCAGTTTGTGCAGTTTGTGCAGTGCAGGTCAACAGAGGCAGTTGAATCTAGAGAATCAGGAGGAGCCAGAAAATTAGAACAAATTGCCAGAGTTAGTTTGAGGCCAAGCAGAGCAATTTAGTGGGAAGCCAGAAGAAGCCAGTTTGAATCAGTCAGCTCGGAGAGGAGTTTGAGCCAGAACAGCTGAGTTGATCCAGCCAGCCTGTGTTCAGAAACAACTAGAAAGGGTGAGCTTATTCAGCAGTAAACCTTCAAAATGGCAATCACATCTGGTGAATAAAAATTACCTTTACGAAAAGGATAAAGCCAGAAAAAATACTGTAACTTATAACTCAGGCCTACAAATAATTGCCTACTATTTTCTCTCTACAAGGATCCTAGCTTTAAATTTTCAGATTTTATGTTTCACTTACAGTATTTTTCAGAAGCTATAAAACTGTAAAGGGGTCATTGGGGTCAAGGTGCCTTTACAGGAGGGAAGAATGTCAGAAAATAGATCACATAAAAACAAGGGTGGGGGAAGGCAACATCAGGGTGGAGAGTCTGAAGCATGGATTGGACTAGTGATGTGGGAGAGACAAGGTGGAGCAAAAGGAAGTAACTAAAACTAAGGATTTATTTCTTTAATTGTTGCCTCTTTGTGGAGTTTCTATCCTCTCAAAGTCTTTCTGTCTCCCCCTTATTCCATAAGACTCCCTGCACTCTGCCCAAAGTTTGGCTATGAGTCTCAGCATCTGCTTCGATACCCTGCTGGGTAGTCTTTCAAAAGCACCCTGTGGAAGGCTCCTGTCCTGTTCCCTGTCTTCTCTTACTTCTGATGTCTATCCAGTTTGCCCTTTTAAATGAGAATTATGCCTCTTCCCTAGGGTCACTCATGACCTTCTTAAAAGAGGATGAGGATCTGGAAAGTTCTTTCCTAACACCTATTTCCCACAGTGCTTCTCTTGTAGACTTCAGAAAGGTGATTTTTGTGTATAATTTGGTTTTGGGAGGAAAAAAGGAGACCTCTTTTTGTATCTAAGGTGATGAACTAATATGCCATTTATGGTCAGTTTTCATGATCTGAGAACCATTTGCATTTGTGATATGATTATTAGCAAGCACTCAGACATTACTGAAAATCACTGCCATTTCCATTAATATCACTTGCATTCCCCAGCAGGGCTCTAGCCCAACTCCTAAACATTGTCAGAAGTTTTCAGACTCCATCACCATCAGCTCTTCAAAAAGAGGTTGAGCATTGTATGCTGCACTAATAAACAAGTAAATCCCTTTACAATTTCAGGTGGAATAGGTTGTCATAGACAGCAACAGAATTGGAATGTGTCCTGTCATATTGGGAGCACAGCATGAAGGTTCTTTCTGCCAGAGATTTCCAGGGAAACCAGAAATCTTAAGCAACATAAAATTGTCTTTCCAATGGGAAAAATATAAAACCTGTTATTACATCCATAAACCTGAGAATTGGAAGTAATTAATAAATACCTTGATGTTTTGTGTTATCTGTTGGACCAGGCTATATCAAGCTCCTACCACCAGTACCAGACCTGGCTAATAATTTAAATGACCCTTACAGTCAGGGGCTCACCAAGCCACCATAATCATACAAAATAATTATAAATAATAATAACCGTCCCATAATCATAATAATAGTGTGAAAGACTATTATCTGTATAGCCAGAGGCTCCCCCAAGTTATACAACCAGGATTGGCGATACCTAATAGCCCAAATGACATATATCCTATCTACCTAAGAGTAGACCAGACCTTTCCTTAGGCCCTTAAGCCAGTACAATCTGAATTGAGTTTTCATTCTCACCTCTTCGCAGTTGGCTTCCTTGCCTGCTTTGATGACCTACAGTGTTCCCCTATAGGCCCATGATTTCTGTTTCTTTCTAAGGATTTTTCCTAAAACTTTGGAGGAGAATTTGGTGGAACCTTGTTAGAGAGACAGTAGAGTCACACTCCTACAAATGTACATTCCGGAAAAAAAAACTTTTCAAGAGTTGGCACTGCATTATATGCATTTTCCACTGTTTGAAGTAATAACTCATTAGTATGTGTTTCTAAAAGAATGAAAATACTAATACTATGTCAAAAGGGAATGAGATCTGTCAAAGAAAAAGGTGTAACAAACAGGTTGTCAGATCAAATCAGCACAGCAGATCTAGTATAGCATGGGAGACCTCAAATTTTTATGTGAACTCAGAAAGTTCAGATGTAACATGCAAAGTGAGGATTTTCTTTAATTAAAAGTTCCATAAAGGACAAGACTATTTATACTGACTGAAATATCAACTGTGGATAATTAATTAAATTACAAAATTACATAAGATATATCAGAGGAGTGACTGAAAAGAGAATTAAGAAAGAAACCTTAAAAGAGGTGGGGAAAAAAAAAGGATAATGGTGTACATGAGCCCTGAAAGCAAAAGGGGGACATACTGGCTGGTTTTGTGTAGCAATAAATAAGAAAGAAAAGGCTGTGGCTTAATACTGATATGTTTGTGTGTTAAGTTGACAAGGGGTCAGTTGTACTGGCTAGTTTCGTGTTTCAACTTGACTAAGCTAGAATCACCAGAAAGGAGGGATCCTCAATTGAGGAAACGCCTCTATGAGATCCAGCTAAAAGGCATTTTCTCAATTATTGGTCAATGGGAAGGGCTCAGCCAATTTTTGGGTGGTGCCATCGCTGAGCTGGTGGCCCTGGGTTCTATAATAAAGCAGGCTGAGGCATGCAAAGCAAGCCAGTAAGCAGCACCCTCCACGGCCTCTGCATCAGCTCCTGCATCTGGGATCCTGTCCTGTTTGGGTTCCGGTCCTGACATTCTTCAATATTGAACAGTGCTGTGGAAGGGAAATAAACCTTTTCCTCCCCAACTTGCATTTAGGTAGTGGTGTTTTGTTGTGGCAATAAAACTCCTAAAACAAATTGGTAACATTCTAGTTGGATATTTCTGTAGCAGTTCTGATCATGTTTTTGGAAGGATTGTGGAAGGACTTTGAAACTCTAGGCTAGAAAGTCCATTGAGTGTTGAGAGCTCAGTGGAATGTTCTTTAGGAGCTTGAAATATAAGAATTTTGAAAGCAATGCAGAAGATGGAGGCCTGACTTATGAAGTTTCAGAGGGAAATTTAAAGATTTTTCTATTTTTTTTAACTTTTTAATTAATTACAGTTTATTCACTTTGTATCCTCCCTGTACATCCCTCCCTCTTCCCCTCCCAATTCCACCCTCCCTCTTCCCCACCTGTGTCCCTCTCCCAGTCCACTGAAAAGGGGGGTCCTCCTCCCCTTCCCTCTGACCCTAGTCTATCAGGTCTCATCAGGAGTGGCTACATTGTCTTCTTCTGTGGCCTGGTAAGGCTGCTCCCCCCTCAGGGGGAAGGTGATCAAAGAGCAGACTAATCAGTTCATGTCAGAGACAGTCCCTGTCCCCATTACTATGGAGGACATTTGGATACTGAACTGCCATGGGCTACCTCCATGCAGGGGTTCCAGGCCATCTCCACGAATGGTCCTTGGCGGGAGTATCAGTTTCAGAAAAGACCCCTGTGCCCAGACTTTTGGGATCTGTCACTGTCCTTGTGGAGCTCCTGTCCTCTTCAGGTCTTACTATCTCCCACTTCTTTCATAAGATTCCCTGCACTCTGCTCAAAGTTTGGCTATGAGTCTCAACATCTGCCTTGATACCCTGCAGGGTAGAGCCTTTCAGAGGCCCTCTGTGGTAGGCTCCTGTCCTGTTCCCTCTTTTCTCCCTCCTCTGACGTCCAACCTCTTTGCAGATGAAGTGATGAATCGTAGAAAAAATTGACAGAATGAGTCAGAGACAGGGTACACCAACTCACAGGAGAATAGTACAAGAGGCTACTTAAGATCAATGTAGGGAGAAGCAGTTCAGCTCATTGAAGTTCAGTTGAGTACAGCTGAATTCAGTTCAGTGCAGTAGTTTAGAGTATTTCAGTTCAAAGCATTTGATTTGTGCAGCTGGGGCAGTTCAGTTCCTGGAGTTCAGGGGCAGTTTTTCCAAGCAGAACAATTCAGAAGTGAGAGAAGCCAATTTGAGACAGTCAGGTTGCAAAGTTTGAGCCACAACAGCTGAGTTGAAACAGCCAGCCAGAGTTCAGGAAGAGCTACAAAGGGTGACTTTGTTCAGCAGTAAGTCTCAGAGACTGAAACACTTTAGGCCTAGGTTAGCAGATAGAGGCTGGAAGCTGAAAGCTGAAACCTTCTGCAAGGTCGAGGCTTGCAGAAGATTTGATTTTACAGAGGCTAGAAGTTTCCAGGCCTAGGCCTAGGGACAGTCATATAAAAACACTCTGGGCTCAGTCCAAGCCATGCATTCATAAAGGTTGGGTACTGATCTCTGACCCTTCTCTGAGGAAATAAAACCAACATTTACAAGAGTCAGCTGTGGTTAAGAACAGATCAGCACCACTGAAGTGAAACCTTTGCATTACTACAACAATTGAAGCTAAAAAATTTAACAGTGATTAAGAAGAAACCAGCATCACTGAGTTAAAATCTTCTGGGAAGTGTTTCCTGAAAGCATAGAGAAGCTGAACACAGCTTCTCTATGTGGCTAAGGTTGTACCTTGAACTGGAAGCCAGGCTTGGTAATGTCTAAGAGTAACCATGTACTGGTTTTGAAGGCATGAGGGATCATGGAGAGCAGCTGACGCTTGGCACTGTGAGCTGCCAGGAGAGGCCCTTAGTGAAGGTGCAGCCTCAGCGGCAGTTTAACGTTCAGGACTGAAGAGGTCATGCAAAGAAGTGGAGGCTTGGCACCAGGAAGATACTATGTGAGGCTACTGATGAAAGTGCAACCCAGCTGCAGTAGAAGACCCCAGAGTTTTGGAGCTGTAAATACCATGGGATAACCAACCACTAAGAGCAGCAGCAGTGGAGTGGAGCCAGGCTGAGCCTAGAAGACAAGCTGAGTGTGCTACAGAGGAGAGAACATGAGAAGTAACCTCAGTCTTTGGAGGAGTCCAGAAGGTCCTTACTGGATCCCAGACACTGGACTGTTGGAGTTTGCTTTTGCTTTGATTTGAGTGTAACTATGTCCTGATATTTCTGTCATGAAGTAAAAAGTATTTTACTGGAGCCCACAGTTGAGAGATTTTGGATTTTAAAAGAGATTGGCTATTTTAAAGTAATTGACATTTTAATGTGTTTGAATTTATAAAAACTGTGAGATTTTTTAAATTGTTTATGTTTTTAATGTGAGATCTGTGGGATGAATAAGAAAGAAAGGGTTGTGGCTCAATGGTGATGTATTTGTGTGTTAAGTTGACCAAGGGTCAGCTGTACTGCCTGGTTTTGTATATCTTTATTTAAACTAGAGTAATCAGAAAGGAAGGAGCCTCAGTGGAGGAAATGAATCCATGAGATCCAGCTGGAAGGCATTTTCTCAATTAGTGATTAGTGGTGGAGGGCCTAGCCCATTGTGGGTGGTTCCATCCCTTGGTCAGCGGTCCTGGGTTCTGTAAGAAATCAGGCTGAGCAAGCCATGTGAAGCAAGCCAGAAAGCAATTACTCCTCCATGGCTTCTGCATCAGCTCCTGACTCCAGAATCCTGCCCTGTTAGAGTTCTTGTCCTGACTTTCTTTAGTCATGAACAGTGATGTGGAAGTGGAAGTGATATAGTACCCCCCCCAACTTGCTTTTTTGGTAATGGTGTGTTTGTCGAAGCAATAAAAACCCTAAGTAAGATAGGGGCCTGACTATTTGTGAAGATGAGGTAGACTGTGGAGGGCATGGGTGAGCACTGTGGAGATTAATCATGAAAAACAGCAATTACACAGATGTAGAAGAATTGGTATTATGTGTTTTCTCTTTTCACACATTATTTTCATTTCTGAGATTCATAACTATGAAGAAATAAGAGTAATTAGCATCAGAGCCTGGAGTCAAACTATTTTTACTGTCAATGAGAATTCCTGGAAAGAAGCTGTGTGCCTAAAGGATGATAGACAGATTAGAAATTCAGTGACGTGGGAAGGTTGAAATTCTGCAGATAGATGCTAACTACCTTATCTCTGATAGCTTAACCCCATGAAGAGAAATTTCTTGCCCACTTCTGTGTTAGAAATAGAATCCCGTGACTAGTAGATAAAAAAATCTTTTGACATGTATATGGCTTCTAGTTCATTATTTTTTATGGAGTTCCTGAGTGTTTGAATGACTAGGTCTCTGCATCTATATCTGTTTCTTGTATCTTTTCATGGGCTTTTCCCCTTCTGCTTTGTTTTCGGTTTATCTTATTATTATTTTTTTATCCCTTGCAAGCCTGTTTGTTTTCTAATGAGAGACTGTCGGGAGCCTTGACTCCAGTGGCCTGTGTTGATATTTAAATCTCGGCGGAGAGATGGCTTTTAGGAAGCCTTTACTAATGGCAGAGGAGAACTTGCAAGTCCATCTCCTTTTGTTTGTGACAGCAGGTGGGATAGCTTGTGAGGATCACACCTCTTCCTCAGGCTCCTTGTGCAAATTAACCATTGTTCTGAGATGTTTCTACTCTGGCTTAGAAACTCTACAGTAAAAAGACAGGCTGACAGTTACTGCAGAAGAAGGCTGAAGATGATGCTCCAAGCATCCTGTCTCAACTCTTGTGTAAACAGGACACAAATAAAGCAACTAAATACAATGTTGTGCTATGGGAGGAGCCGGAGGACAGGAAAGAGGGGAGGAGCTAGAGAAGAGGGTTAGTGACAGAGATGGGGAGACTGGCTGCTGGCACTGCTTGCTGCAAGCAGCCTGCCTTTTGCTGTGGCTGTCGAGGCTGGACCTTTAAAAAGTTTCCTGTGTGCTGTGTGTTTATTTTATTAATTTTAACCCTCACTCCCAACTCAAGAACCGTTCGACTCTGCCCGGCTGGCTCCGGCAAGAGACAGAAAAGGTGTAGATGAGGATGGAAAGGAATATATGTAGGAACTGGGAGAAGAGAGAAGGAAACTGTAATCAGAGTGTATTATGTGAGAAAAACATCTATTTTCAATAAAAGGATAAAATAGTTAAAATTTCAAGAACAACAGAAAAAAAAACTTTGGAGTCAATTAACCAGTAGCTTCTATAACTAAAAGCTAAGACAGCATCAGACAATATCTGAAGCCTATAGGAAAGACTCCCACTTTTCTATAATCCACTTTCCTGATGCTTCTACTCTTGTACTTAAGAAATATATCCATTTATGGCTTTCTTTGTTCTGTTACTAAAAGAAAAAACTTCATAAGATTGTTTTGAATAGGAGTATGGGACTAAAGGTAAGATAAACATTTTTCTAGGCCATGATCACTAATATTTGGCTCTAGAATATAAGATCTTTAATTTTTTTACAATCAAGCTGTATTATTTTTGCACTGATACTATTGGCAAAATTGTCTAATCATTCTGACAACTAATTCTTAGTTATTATAAATCTAGAGGAGAAACATCTTATTCATTTCCATACTTCACACCTCTCACCACTGTGCCTGTCCATCTTATTTTCTTTATTTCTCTCACAAGGTTCATCATGTGGATGCCTCCTTCTACAAGACTAATTTAATGTTTAGATCAACTCAGGTATTTTCCATGACAACATCCATTACATTACAGATTAATTTCATGCTCTGTGCTTGTTTGTCTCTATTTTTAGCAATGCAAAATATTAAAGTGCAAATAAAATGCTTAGCAATTAATATACACATAAATTAATTCAGAATGCCTGAACATTTACTTGTACAATATACTTAGTAAATTAACCTTTCATTTATGAGAAAAGACATTTCTGAGCAAAGATAGAGTTGCATATTGTACACCGAAGACACAGTTTACCCCCAGTTATTCATAAGACCTATGCTGAGAGATGAACATAGAACAATCCGAGTACTTACTGTGATTTAAATAGTAAAGGAGAGAAATGCCATGGGACATTGTAAATATATTTTACAATAATTTTAATTTTGTTCAGTCATGTTCCAACAGTCTGCTATTTATGTCTAAGTCTTTCTTTTGTAACCATCAGACATACCAGGATTTAATTCAATCAATACTACAAAACTTTGTGTGGCTTTCAGTCACATTTTATCCTCCAATTAACACCAGACTATAATGACAAGTATAACCTGGAGACATATTTTGTTTAGAAATTCTTGGAAGGAAAATACCTTCTTTTTTTTTTCTTATGACCAGTAAAGAGAAAAACAAATATTCAAAAAAGAAAACAACTTCTAAGATCTGGAATTTTATATTCCAAATTACGTGTTGACCATATCATCATTTTGTCATTTATTTATTTTATTCACTTTACACCCTTGTAGCCCCTTCCCTCCTCCTTTTCCAGTCCCATCCTCTCTCCCTCCCTCCCCTTTTCAAAAGAAAAGGGTAGCTCCCTTTCTGCCCACCCCAGATCATCAAGTTGCATCAGGATTGGGCATGTCTTCTTCCACTGTGGCCTGTCAAGGCAGTCCTGCCAGGAGAAAGTAATTCACTGTTTTGAGAACACAGCCTGTGAAGCAACTGCCTGAAAGCATCCTTCACCTGCTGGTTCCTTAGGGTGTAGATAAAAGGGTTTAGCAAAGGGGCCACAGAAGTGTTGAGCACAGCCACACCTTTATTTAAAGTCACCCTTTCCTTGGCTGATGTTTTCATGTACATGAAGATACAACTTCCATACGTTATGGAGACCACAACCATGTGGGAGGAGCAGGTGGAAAAGGCCTTTCTCCGTTGTTGAGCTGAAGGGAACTTTAAGATGGTTTTGATGATGAGTGTGTAGGAGAGGATCACTAAGATCAAGGTGATGACAAGTGTCATTACAGCTATGACAAAAGCCATCCATTCTATGAAACGTGTGTCTGTGCAAGACAGCTGCAGGACAGGAGACGTGTCACATAGAAAGTGATCTATCATTTTGGAAGCACAGAATTCCAGCTTCAGTCCCAACATCAAAGGGGGGAAGATGGATAAGAACCCAGTCACCCAGGAGCTGAGGACCAGCAGGTGGCACACTTTGCTGTTCATGATGATGGGGTAGTGCAGTGGTCTGCAGATGGCAACATAGCGATCGAAGGACATGGCAGCCAGGAGATAGAATTCTGTAATTAGTAATAGAAAGAAAAAAAATAATTGAGTTAGACAAGCTCCATAAGAAATTGTTTTGTCTCCAGTGAAAATGCTGGTTAAGAATCGTGGAATACAGGAAGATGTGAATGCAATTTCCAAGAAGGAGAAATTCCGGAGGAAGAAGTACATTGGAGTCTTGAGGTGGGGATCCAGCAGGGTGAGGAGGATGATCACTAAGTTCCCCATCATGCTCAAGATGTAATTGAAAAACAGAAACAGGAAAATCAGGATTTGTAGCTGAGGGTCATCAGTCAGTCCAAGCAAAATGAACACAATCTCTGCTGACTGGTTCTTCATTTCTCCTTTATTCTAACATGTCTACGAAGATGTAGAAAAAGTACACATTTATAAATTGTTCCCTTTCCATCACAGAAAAATTTCTTATTCAGAAATGTAATCAATGTCCATATTTAAAAAAAAAACCTTAGAATTTGCCTATGATCCCATCCTCAACCTCATTAAAATAGCAATTATTTCTTTTCTGTAGAGAGTTGAGTATAATTGTGTATTTACAGATAAAAGGCTGGTCACTTGGAATTCAGGTTTTCAGTTTCATTAATATTAACCTTTGCACATCTTTCCTATACTTAATTTCATTAGACTCTTCAAATATGTAATATTTAAAATTTTGGGATTATATTAAATAAATCCATATATTCCCAGTAATGATAAAACTTCTAACTTAGGAATACACATATACAAAATATCCTAAGAAAGGAAAAAAATTAAAATAAATGGCAACATAAAGTGAGATTCTTGCAGGGTCAAAATATAGTGATGATGTAAATTAAATGCTTAGGAAATAATTGGAAAACATGAAGAGAGTACAAGTTTCAAACTGAGTCTACAGTTCAACCCATTACCATAAGCTCCTTTTTTGCCTTTTTTTTTCCAGAGCTGAGGACCTAACCCAATGCCTTGCACTTGCTAGGCAAGTACTCTACCACTGAGTAAATCCCCAACCCCAGCTCTTTTTTTTTTTTTTAATATAATTTGCTTCTCATATCCTATGACTCATGACAAATAAGAGAGACAAAAAATATGTACAGAAAAAGTAATAACTAATGTTTCACCTCTAAACATAAATACGGTATTTCAAATAGATATGCAAGGCTCATTCATTTTTTAGAAAGAGTTTTTTAACAAATGCGTTTTATTTCTACCCACAGAATCAACTAACCTGGGCTTATAGGGGCCTAAAGAGAAGGAATTATCAACCAGGGAGCCTACATGGGACTGATACAGGCCTCTGCACATATGTGCAGTTGTGTTGCTTAGTCTTCCTGTGGGATCCCTAACAGTGGGAGAAAGGCCTCTCTCTGTTTCCCGCCTCTGGAAACTTACTGGGTTGTCTTGTTCAGCCTTAATAGTCTTACTGCATCTTGATATGCCATGACTGGTTGACATCCATGGGATGCCTGCCCTTTTCTGAAGAGAAATGAAGGAGTGGATGGGGGTGGGGAGCGCGAAAGTGGCTGGGAGGAAATAGGAGGAGAGGTGGCAGGGACGTAAACAAATGAACAACCCCTCCCCAGATACGTCACATTTCTAAAGTATCTTGAGTCAATATAAAACCGTAATTTATAGTTTTATAACTATCACAGTTTTCAAGTGAATAATTATAACAACATACTTTAAGTTTGAAAACCCATGTTTTTGTCTAATGCATAGGACCTAAGATAGCTTGTAATTCCCTCCTAATTAATTTATGAAGTAGAATCAAATGACACACAAATAATAATATGTATATGGAATTTAAAATAGCCCCACAGAAACAATCTTTGCCTTCCTCAGTATCTAGAATTTGTTTATGGAGTCTACTTCAATCATTCCAACAAAGCTGAAACTAATTCTTAGTGAATTTTGTGGGAGTAATTATATTTTCTTCCCAATATTCTCATGTAACAAATGGGTGAATTAAATTGTTTTTCTTATAAGAATTTTAAATCTTTGGTGACATTCCAGATACTACTTCCTTTCCAATACAGTTTCTTTAGAAACAGTTTGATGATGTTACCACTGAGAGCAACATAACATTTTTTCATATTTCCGTGGTTTAAAAACCAAGGACCATGCATGGAGATAACCTAGAACCCCTGCTCAGATGTAGCCCATGGCAGTTTGGTATCCAAGTGGGTTTTCCTAGTAAGGGGAACAGAAACTGTCTCTGACATGAACTCAGGGGCTTGCTCTTTGATCACCTCCCCCTAATGGAGGAGCAGCCTTGCAGCCCACAGAGGAAGACAATACAGCCAGTCCTGATGAGACCTGATAGGCTAGAGTCAGATGGAAAAGAGGAGGTCCTCCCCTGTCAGTGGACTTGGGGAGGGGTATGAGAGGAGATGAGGAAGAGATGGTGGGTTGGGAGGGGATGAGAGAAGGGGTTGCAGCTGGGATACAAAGTGAATAAGCTTTAATTTTTAAAACATAAATAAAAAACATTAAAAAATAGTCTCTAAGCTCATTAGATGTATAGCAAAATACTGTAGAAATGAGGAAATACGTATGTTTTTACAGTATATTAAGAAAAACACAAAGAGAAAGAAAAGTGATTATAAAGGCATAAATGTTTATTTTTTTCTTTTCATGTAAAGAAATTCAAGAGAATAAAGATTTAAAGTATGAAAGCTAATTTATGAACGTAAGTATATGATATGGGCAATACTGTAAAAACAGATCTTTGCTTATTTCCTAGTGGACAGACAATGTCATAGAAGTACTTTTCAAGTGAGCATGACAGAAGGAAAATATCACAAAGAAAGAATCTAGAAACTTTTAACACACAGTATGTGATAGGAAGAGCAAATGTTTGATAGTGTACGTGACACTATTTGAATATTCCCATAGCAGTATTGTGTTATGCTGTGTATAAATGCTATGTTGCTCTCAGTGGTAACATCACCAAACTGTTTCTAATGAAACTGTATTGGAAAGGGAGTAGTATATGGAATGTCACCAAAGACTTGCCTATTAATAAAAATATTCACCATTTCATAAACTTTATATTTAATCATTTATATTTACATTATGTTATCAAGTAGGAGCAAAGTAAAAGAAGTATTCTAGTTCATAGCAGAGGGTTAACTAGGAAGTTACTTTCAGAACTCTTAGTTTGAAAAGTAATCTTTTTAAAATTATCTTAGAAATTAAATTAGAATTAAAATTTATTAATAAAATTAGTAAAATTGAATTAATACATTAAATTTTGTTTAGAATTCATTTTATGAAACATTTCATTTACAAAGTTTTAGTGATATCTCTAGGGAAACATTTACCAAGTGGCTTTTTATTTTAAATCATCATAATGAAAAAAATTAAGTCATTTAAAGTAGAAAATGTATAAGATCATGTGTTCTGAACTGATGATAAACTAAAATTATCTTCAACCTATGAAGTGTAAGTCATATTTTAGAAAACTGTACAAATACAAAAATAAAATATAAAGAATCAAAAGTTATTCAGAGATAAATGTCCTCTTTTTGTCACTTACGGGAAATTTCTGAAGGAGATATGTGAGTACTTGGACCTATAAATAGTCTCTAAAGGAGCTGAAGACTTGAGACAGAGCACCCTGGGCATCTGAAGCCTACAGTTAAAAAAAAAAAACCCTCTAGTATACCAAACCAACTTTGCTTTGAAAAAATATTCAGCATCCGGGTATTTATTCAACTCTGATATAACCATAAAACATTGTGAAAAATAATTTCACATTTGAAATTGTGAGGTTCTTCAGGACATACAGATACTTGTAAAACAACATAGTGTTTAATGATTTCATTTATAAAATCTGTGCCATTGACAGCACTGATATCAATATCTAATTTTATAATACTTTAGAATTTTCTTATTTGAAACTTCTGGCATATTCTGCTTTAACAATTACATATACCACACATTTTCCCCAGTATACAATAAAGGATAAATAACAGCAAAATCACATTATGAGATCATATGACTCACAGGCCAAGAAACACAATGTATTGAGTTTTGTTGGATATTAAGAATATCACATAAGAATTAAAATATTCTCTAATGTCAAGTTATTTTTGCATCTTACTTATAATCAGTTGCCATTTTATCTCCATAGGTCAATATAAAATACATTAAGACATTTACCGTGTATCAGTTTAAAAGCTTTCGAAGCTGTGTATCTTGATTCTGGCAAACGTGCACTGCCACATTCCAGCCACTCTCCTGAAAAATGAAGACTATGGTTGGATCATCTCTAAGTTAAAATACATGACTGACTTCTCTGTCATCTTAGAGATAACATTGTGACTAATTTATTTTTTATAGGAAGGTGCATGAAATTACCACTTCTATCCCTTACTGCATACAGCTCACTTGTCTGAAGCATTGTAAACCTGGCTACATATGACATGCAGCACAATATGAGAATTCACTGTTTCTGACGTAATGAACGATCTGTGCCTTTGTGTCCTATAGGAAAGAATCTAAGAACAACAAACTCTCAGGATAACTGCAAATGAAGACCATCATTTATTTCCTAAGGGACTGCCAAATTTAGATACAGAAGTAGTTTGTATAGAAATAAAAATATATGCACAAACTTTTACTTTTTAAAGTTATGGTTCTAGATAGTTAATTACAGAATATTCTTTTTATTTATGTCATATGTCCATTTTTTTTTAATTTGTAGATATACAGTTCTGGGTTTAAAATCAGAGAAAATAAAGGCTATTTCAAATGGCTATAAAATTGATAAAGAAAAAGATAACCTGTTGCAGAACAATTAATTCTAATCTCACTGTGTTTTCTACAAATACCCTGTTCCATCTGGATTATTTGTTTAACAATATATTCTGCCAAACACACCACCACAGAAGTACATAGAGGGATTTCAAAGCACTTATTTCAAGGGAATCTGACTTGTTGTTTTATGTGCTGAATTCTAGTTCTATCCATTTTCCTGAAATTAGCATAATTTTCTTCTTTGGGAGGCTGAATGTTACTTATGTTTGTCTACTACAGTTTCTCAATACATCTCCCTGTTGAGAGTCACTTAGGCTGACTCCATGACATAGATATTGTGAAAAGTGCAGCAATAAACATGGCTGCTCACTCATATCTTATATAACGTCTGACACCTGTGGTGTATACCTTGGAGTGGTTTATCTGGTAACATTATGTCTGTAGTTGTTTTGTGATGCCTCTATCCTTATTCCCATAATGAATTACTAATTTACATCTATTCCAGCAATATTTTCAGGTTTTTTTCACTTTGCATTCTTATCATCCACTTTTTAGACATAAGACTTCATTTCACATTGATATAAGAATTTTATGATAGACCAAGTGAGAAAAGGAGAAGAAGGACAAACTCATCACATTGAACATGTGAAACAGCAGAAGCAGTAGGAAAACATTACAAAATACTGGCGTAGGTAAGGACTTTCTAAATATGTTACTTAGGAAATGAGGCAAAAAGTAAATGTAAAAAGCGTATCTGTAGAACGGAAACTGCTATATGAATGAAGAGGAAGTCCACAGAATGTGACAATCTTTGCCAACTCCACACATAACAAAGGCCTAATATATAAAATATAAAACAACCCCTCAAAACTGTAAACATCAAGAAAAAAAACAATTTAATAAAAATGGACCATGGAACTAAAAGAAGGCCCTGAAAATAAGAAATATAAATCTATTAACATTTTAAAGGTGTTAAGTATTTATTCTTATCCAACAAAAATGTGAAAATTAAATTACTTTGAGATTCTATGCAGCCAACTCCAGCCAAGGTATCAAGAAAACAGATGGAAAGAGTTGGGAAGAGTTGGTGAGACTGTAACTGCTATAAACTAACTCTGAGTCATTAAATACTAAAAACACGTCAGTGTGTTAGTTCCTTAAAGAGCTCAGTACAGAAGTATGGTATGAGTCATCTACCCCACTCTTTCTAAAAAAGAAAAAAAATTATGAAATTTCATGAAAATGAATGAAAGGAAGAGGCAAAATTAAATGAAGAAGTTGACTAAATGAGGAAATGCTGCCTCAGGAAGTCAAATGTCACTTCTTATCTCTCATATGTGGATTCTACCTTCAAAAGTTTAGATTTTTCTGTTCAAGTTGAAGTTAATGTCTACAAATTTCAGAGAGTTTAAAAAGAACCATGGGAAAGAGGAAAGAGGGCAAGGTATGGAGGGGAGAAGAAGAGGTATGATATGAACCCAGGAAAATGTGCAAAGGTTTAAGAAAGGGTAGGAGACAAGAAGTATAGAGAAGAGGAAACAGTAAGGAGATGTTGTTCAAAACTAAGCCACATGGAAACCAACTAATTTATTAGTATATATAACTTTTGTCAGTGAATTTGAACTATGGTGTACCTCCAACATGGATAATACTGTTCCCAAAACCATGTAAAGGAAAATATCAGTGCCAGAAGTATGATACCTCTCTAGAAGTTGGTGAGAAAGCCTCCTGTGCCCCCCAAAACAAAACAGGCTAATGCCACTTCAGTTGGTTTCACAGCATAGATAAGTAATGAGGCTTTACTGTTAAAGATATCTCATGCTTTGCTGTAATGCATACAGTGATAAAGATGGAACTAAGGTAGAAGCCTGAGCCCAGATGGTTAGATTTCATGTTGGAGAAAACTGCTGTCAGGTTGTTGAGGGAGAGAAGGCCTCAATTGTTCTACCCAGCTGTGGACCCTTCAGGCCAAATAACTAAACTATCTGGCAAGTTGTTTCCTTTCTGGTGGAAAGGAGGCATGCCTTTTATGGAGCTAACTAATCACTTTCTGATTTAATTTAAGGTTCCTTCAAAGAAAGATGTTCATGCCTATTGTGAAAAGCCCATGACTAGTGGGGTCCTAGGTCTTGAGGCATACGCTACTATTGGGCCATGTTTTGTATATCTATACTCCTTCCAAATATTTTTTAAATTTATTTATTTTTCTATTAATTACAATTTATTCACTTTGTATCCCAGCTGTAGCCCTTTCACTTGTCCCTTCCCAACTCCACCCTTCCTTTCTCTTCTCCTTCCATTCCCCTCCCCCAGTCCATTGATAGGGGAGATCTTCCTCCACTTCCATCAGACCCTAGCCTATCAGGCTGACTGTACTGTCTTCCTCTGTGTCCTGCTAAGGTTGCTCCTACAACAGGTGGAGGTGATCAAAGAGCCAGCCACTGAGTTCATGTAAGAGATAGCCCCCTGTTCCCCTTACTAGGAAACCCAATTGGACCTGAGTTGCCATGGGCTACAGGGGTTCTAGATTATCTCTATGCATGGTCCTTGGTTGGAGTATCAGTCTCAGAAAAGACACCTGGGCCCAGACTTCTTCGTTCTGTTGTTTTCCTTCTGGAGCTACTGTCTGCTCCAGGTCTTTCTATCTCCCCCTTCTTTCCTAAGATTCCCTGCACTCTGCCCAAAGGTTGGCCATGAGTCTCAGCATCTGCTTTACTACCCTGCTGGGTAGAGTCTTTCAGAGGCCCTCTGTGGTAGGATTCTCTTCTGCTCCCTGTTTTGTCCCTCTTCTGATGTCCATTCCGTTTGCTTTTCTGAATGAGTATTGATCATCTTACCCAGAGTCCTCCTTCTTGCTCAGCTTCTTTAGGTGTACAGAGTTTAGTATGTTTATCCTATATTACATGTCCAACACCCAATTATAAGTGAATATATACCATGTGTGTCCTTCTACTTCTGGGATACCTCATTCAGGATGATCTTTTCTAGATCCCACCATTTGTCTGCAAATTTTATGTTGTCCTTGTTTTTAATTGCTGAGTAGTATTCCATTGTGTAAATGTACAACAATTTCTGTATCTATTCATCCATTCAGGGACATCTGGATTGTTTCCAGATTCTGGCTATTATTAATAAAGTGGTTCAAACATGGTTGAGTAAATGTCCTTCTTGTATACTTGAGCATATTTTGGATATATACCTAGGCATGATAAAGCTGGATCTTGAGGTGATATAACTGGATCTAATTATCTGAGAAAGCACCAGATTTATTTCCAGAGTGGTTGTACAAGTTTACATTCCCACCAGCAATGGGGGAGGGTTCCCCTTTCTCCACATCTTTTCCAGTATGTGTTGTCACTTGGGCTTTTGATCTTAGCCAATCTGATGGGTGTAAGTTGAAATCTCAAGGTCATTTTGATTTATATTTCCCTGATGACTAAGAACATTGAACATTTCTTTGTTTCTCTGCCATTCGATATTCCTCTATTGAGAATTCTCTGTTACCGCTGTACCCTATTTTTTAATTTGATTACTTGGTTTGTTGGTGCTTAACTTTTGAGTTCTTTATATATTCTGGATATTAGCCCTCTTTCAGATATAGGGTTGAGGAAGATCTTTTCCTGAATGGATCTAGAAAAGATAATTCTGAGATAGGTGACCCAGTAGCAGAAAGACACACATGGTATATACTTATTTATAAATTGATATTAGACATATAATTTAAACTAACAATACTAAAATCTAAATTCCTAAAAAAAAAAAACAAACAAGAAGAAGGACCCTAAGGAAGGTGCTCAATCCTCATTCAGAAGGACAAATAGGATGGACATTGGAAGCAGGAGAAGACAGGGAACAGGACAGGAGCCTACCACAGAGGGCCTCTAAAAGACTCTACTGATCAGGGTATTGAAGCAGACTCATAGCCAAACTTTGGGCAGAGTACAGGGAATCTTGTGAAAGAAGGGGAAGATAGAAAGACCTGGAGAAGACAGGAGTTCCACAGAGAGACCAACAGAGCCAAAAAATCTGGGCCCAGGAGTCCCTGCAGAAACTGATACTCCAACCAATGACCATGCATAGAGAGGACCTAGACCCCCTGCTCAGATGTGGCCAATAGACACCTCAGTCTCCTATGGAAAGAGGTTATCTCTGACATAAACTCAGTGGCCAGCTCCTTGAGCACTTCCTCCTGGTGGGTGCAGCCTTACCAGGCCACAGAGGAAGACAATGCAGCCTGTCCTGGTGTGAACCGATAGGCTAGGGTCAGACAGAAGGGGAGGAGGACCCCCCTTATCAGTGGACTAGAGGATGGTCATAAGGGGAGAAGTGGGAGGGATGGTGGGACCGGAAGATTTGAGGGAGGAGGCTACAGCTAGGATATGAAGTGAATACATTTTAATAAATAATAAATTTAAAAAGATTCTGGAGGATGTTGATTTGAACATTTAAAAATTATCCTCTGTTTTTGCTTTTTCTGTTTCCCTGACTTGAATTTTTAATGCTAATAATTCTTGTCTTTATTTATCTTTCACATGTTTTTCTGGCCACCAGTCAAAGACTTTCTTTTTCTCTCTACATTTTAAAGTAATATAAATTAATCCACTTATGCAGATTATGGGTATCCTTTAGGCGGGTCTACTGGAGAAATACCCTTAACTTTCAAATCACACACCCCAATTGAAATCAAAGAAGCTAGATTTGTCATTACCTCAATTTCCTAATGGCAGTTAGCATTACCTGTTTGGAATGAGGTGGTTGTGGTGCCAAGAACAGCAGTTAAATATTGACTCACTATACTTGGTATAATGATCCAAAAGAAATGTAACCAGTTTCTTTTGTGGCTAGTGTCAGAAATATACTTAGGCCTCTTGACAGCCTTGTCCTTCACAGAAACTAGATGCCAGCAATGTTTGGGGATTCTGATGCCTTATTCAGTTCCTAAATAATTTCATTGTTACCTTTTGATTTAGGGGGGTGTAAGAATAGCAATAAAGGTCCATTAAGAGAAAATTTCTGGTCAAAAGAACAGAATTTCTGGCTGTGTCAGAGAGCTAATATTCTAGCTGGCCAAGCCACCTAGCAATGGACTACATGTTAAGAAGGAAGGACCATGTCTAGGAAGTTGGGCTCAATTTAAGTCATGCTACAGAGATAAGTGAAATAATTATTTCTTATATGAGATACTGATTTTTTTTTTCAGAATTTCAACTCCTAGCTCAGTCCTTACAAGCAGAAAGACCACAAGGTTTGGCAGGGTCAGCCTACTTTTCTGAAAACACATGCAAAAAATCTGCAAGTTTCTCTTCTCTTTCTCTTTCTCTCTCTCTCTCTCTCTCTCTATATATATATGCATCTATGTATGGTATGTATGTATATATACATATATATCACATATATATATATATTGTCATATATATATATATCCTATGGCCAGAACCTATGGATGCTTTGATACTTTGGGCTTCCTTGCTTTTTTCCTTGCTTCCTTGCTTTCTCTCTCCCCAGCTCTGTGGCTACTTTCTTTTATGTGTCAGATCTCCAGACTGGTAATTCAAATGTGTTGCAGGATATTTGATCCCATTGTGAAACCAGAGTGAACTGTAAAAAACTGCTTTTAGTTGGGGAGAGTTTCAGCCCTAGCACTTACCTTTAATCCAAGATCTAAATAAAGTCAACCCTAGGTCAAGAGGCGGAGTAAGAAACCAGCTGACAGAAATTAAGAAGAAAGGAGGGACTTTAAGACATCATGGAGAAAAAGAAGGAGCTTTTGGCTTTTGGCTTTTTCCTCCAGAGTTGTAGGTGAGCTATCAGGCCTTTTCCTTCTGAGCTGTCAGCTGAGCTAGCAAGCCTTTGGCCTTGGGCTTTTGGTTTTTTCTATCTGGGGTGTGACCTGAGTAAAAACGACATTTTCCTGTGGGATCTGAGCTGAGTACAACGGTCAGCTGGGTGGTTTTTCTGCCTCTCTGAGCTAAGAGGTTTTCACCCCAGCATCCGGTTCCTGAGTCTTTATTGGTAAAATTAAATGATTGGAATTTTCTTTATTTATAACAACGAAAATGCCATGATTTTGTTTATTTGTTTTTGATTTTGATTTTCCCTTTTTTTTTTTTCCTCCATTCTCCTCTGGGTAGGTTCTAAAATTTATAGTTTGTCTGCCCTGGAGGTAAAAACTTTTAAGTTCCAATAAAATTGTACTTAGGCTTAAAAAGTACTAATTAGGAAACAACTCACTAAACAAGCAAACAATATTAAAACAGCTTCAATATATAATTAATATTGTTAGAAAATCCTTGTAAATTATTTCCACCTACAAAGATACTCTATGTAAATAAAATTCTTAGATTCTAAGGCATACATATACATTTAGATTCTTCCTGCTAGTAAAAAGCTGTCCAAGTTTTGAAAACCCAAATTTCAGTAAGACTCCAGGATAAATAGACTTGTCTGTAAGGATACTACTGTATTAGGGCATTTTAGTTAAAGAGCACAGAGCATTGTGACAGGGCATGGCAGTTCTGAGGTTCCTTCATCTTATATTCATTCCTGCTGAGCCCATCTCGGGTTTAACTAAAATTTGATCTCCTTGACGGAGAATCCTATGGAAAATTACCCAACTCTATTCTAGGTACTTAAAGTCAAGATACCCCAACTGATTTATCTTTGGTTTCTGTTAAAGGACTTGCTTATACAAACCTCCCCCTGCAGCTGGCTAACTGCTCACCTTAGCTTCCTGTGTAGAAGCCAGCCAATTTCTAACCACTTAGCTTCTGTCAGATTGATTGCTGATACCATCTGATCCAGCTTCTTAGGGAGATTCCAGGATGTGTTTTCTGCCTTCAGACACCCCAAGTTCTGGACAATTGATGCTACACGTAGGGCCCAAATACATGACTGTAGTCCCAGCAGCTGAAATAAAGATTTTTAAATAGCTAAAAACTATGCTTGAATGGTCATCTCTGGTGGGCTTCCCATAACAGTATAAATTTCAGATTATTTCCTCTGTCTTTGAAAATCTGATAGGGGTCACTCATTGGAGATGACGGAGGGAGGGAGAGACTGGGAGGGAATGAGGGATCGGGACACGGCTGGGATACAGAGTTAATAAAATGTAACTGATAAAAAAATAAAAATGAATAAAAAAAGAAAATCTGAAGTGAATTATTTTTTAACTTTTAATTTTATTTAGTTGCTTATTTTGCATCTTAATTGTAGTCCAGATTCTCCTCTCCTCCTGACCCCAACCTCCCTCCATTTTTCCCTCTCCCCCATTCCCTACCTCTCAGGAAAGGGAGAACCCCCCACTAACCCACCCCAGCACTCAGCTTTCATTAAAACTGAAAAATTCTCTTCCAAGTGGCCTGGCAAGGCAGCCCCACCAGTAGGAGGTGATCAAAAAGCATGCAACAGAGTCGGTATTAGAAAAATCCCCCACTACCCTTACTAGGGAACCCACAGAAGACCAACTTGCCCATCAGGTATATATGCATAAGGAGCCTAGATCTAGTCCATGTATTGTTTTTGAATGGGGTTTCAGTCTCTGTACGCCCCCCAAGCCCAGGTTAGTTGACTCTTTTCGTCTTCTTGTGAAGCTTCTGTCACCTCTGGGTCCTTGTATCCTTCCCCAACTCTTCCACAAGGCTCCCTGCTCTACTCCCAGTCTTTGACTGTGAGTCTCAGCATCTGTTTTGATCTTTTGCTGACTGGAGCCTCTCAGAAACAGCTCCCATCTGCAAGCATAGCAGAGTGTTGTTGTTAGTGTCAGGGGTTGGCTTTCTCCCATGGGGTGGGTCTCAGATTGGATCAGGAAATGTTGGCCATTCCCTCCATCTCTGCTCTATCTTTATTCCTGCATATCTTGTAGGCAGGAAAAATTTGTTCAAAGTTTTTGTAGGTGGGTTGGTGTTCCCCTCCCTCCACTAACAGTCCTGTCTAATTAGAGGCTGGCCTCTTCAGTCTCCATAATGCAGTCTCGGCTAGAATCACCCCGAAAATCCTCCCTGGAGCTTACTCTGTTGGAGGTCTCCTGATTGTCTCAGCAATGTCCCCTCTCACATTTTTCTTCTCTTTGCAAGTTCTCTGTCTTCCCGTGCCTTCTCTCCTGACATCTGCTCCCCACACTGGTTTACCCACTCTTGTTTCCCTCCATATTCCCTCTCCTATCCTGTTCTGTCTCTTTAAATACTTTTGCTGCCTATTCTATTTCTTCTTCTGAGTTAAATTCAATCATCCTCCACTGGGCTTTCTTTGTTACCTAGCTTCTTTTGGGTCTATGAATTGCAGTATGGTTATCCTGTACTATATGACTGAAATGTGCCTACAAGTACATACCATGTGTATCTTTCTTTTTCTGGGTCTTGGTTACCTCACTCGGGATGATCTTTTCTAGTTCCATCTATTAGCCTGCAAATTTCTTGATTTCCTTGTCTTTAAAAGCTAAGTAGTATTACATTTGTAAATGTACCACTGTTTCTTTATCCATTCTTCAGTTGAGGGGTATCTGGGATGTGTTGAGTTTCTGGCTATTATAAAAAAAGATGTTATGAACAGAGTTGAACAAATGTCCTTGTGGAGCAACTTTTGGGTATATTCCCAGGAGTAGTATGGCTGGATACAGCTTCTGTAAAGCAAAGGACACTGTCAAGAGAACAAAGTGGCATCCTACAGATTGGGAAAAGATCTTCACCAACCCTACATCTGAAAAAAAGGGCTAATATCTGAAAGATACAAAGAACTCAAGAAATTAAACACGAACAAAACAAATAATCTAATTAAAAATGGGCCAAGAGGTAAACAGAAAAAATTCAACAAAGGAATCTCAGGTGGGAAAGAAAGAAGAAAGAAAGAAAGAAGACAAAAGAAAGAAAGAAATGGATGAATAAATAGATAATAAAAAAATGCTCAATGTCATTAGTCATCAGGGAAATACAAGTCAAAATGACTCTGATATTCCATCTTATACATATCGGAATGGCTAAGATAAAAAGCTCAAGGACAGCATATGCTAGAAAGGATGTGGAGAAAGCATGCAAAATATACAACCACTTTGAAAATCAATCTGGCACTTTCTCAGAAAATTTAGAATAGTTCTACCTAAAGTGAACAGTTATGAGTAGTGAAAAGTATACCAAACTGGAATAAAAGATCATTAAAGGACCAATATAGACATATAATTGTCAAGTTTAGAGAATATGTATTTTATTCTTAAGATAAAAGTATGTCCAGTTTTCTTTTCCTGTACACTCTGGTATGTTAAGCATATGCTTCAGTTTTTGCCATGTGTCTGTAGTAGGATACCTAAAAAGCAATGTATGGATGCCTATTATAATGAATAGTGGTAATGATTGACTGGAGTCTAACACAGAGAACAGACATGTACACAAGACAGAACAGATATGAAACATGTTAATGCTTTTGAGTCTTAATAATTTCTTGATTTCAGAAAATCAAAAGTCTTCAAAATGAGTACAGTGGAATATATCACAAGAATATGTACTAATGCTGACTATATATAAAATTTGTTTGCAAATATAGATTTTTAAATATTTTCTTGAGACAAAAAGAATAAAAAGAAAATTTGAAAATGTTGTACATGACCTATAAAAAGAAAGAAAGAATATATATAGAAAATTACTATCATTCAATATTTTAAAAATAAAGATAAAGAATAAAAAAGAATAAAGGAAAGAAGGATGAAAGCAGAGTTTGCTTCTAAAATTTTAATATATTTTAGTAAAATATAGCAGGTTTCTATAGAGATTTATAGACTAAGATGAGTTATTATTTGAATAGTTCACACATAATATTCTTAACCAAATACTTGCTATAAAATCAGAGACATATGATGACTCCATTGGGAACTCATAGTGGAATATTTGGTAATGAAACAGCTCATAGCATTAAATTAAAAGAATAAAGTGATTCCAACAACACATAGGAGAAAACATGAACATAGATACCATCACTAAAATATAAAAATCTTCATGAAGACTTAAAGTCAAGTATGGGCATCTTTAGTAATCATCACAGTGCAGAAACAAAATATAGATATGTTAAAACAGTAGCTGATATGGCTTATAATATTTAATAATCTTACTAACATGCTTTGGTCAAGCCAAACTTACTATTTTGAAGTAGCTGCACTACATTTTTTAATGCTGTCCTTCAGGGCATCTTTGACTTGCTTATTTCTTAGGGTATATATAAAAGGGTTTGGTACAGGGGCAAGTGCAAGAGTGAGTATGGCAATCCCCTTGTTTAAAGATATCCTCTCCTCGGCAGAAGGTTTGATATACATAAAAATGCAGCTGCCATAAGAGATGGAGACGACAATCATATGAGAGGAACAGGTGGAGAAAGCCGCCTTCTGCTGCTGAACAGAAGGGAACCTTAGAATTGTACTGATGATTTTCCCATAAGAGAACATTACTAGTGCCAAAGTAAGCAGGAGAATAATGATGGCAAAAAATGAAATTGACTAGTTGGATGGGTCTTGTATCATTGCAGGAAAGCTTCAAGATGGGAGAGTAGTCACAAATAAAGTGTTCAATCACAGTATCACAGAATTCCAAACTCAGACTTACAATAACTCCAGGACAGATCGCCAATACGGCAATTAAACAGCAGGTGCCAAACAGCCATATACAGACTTTGGTGTTCATGATGGTTGCATAGTGAAGAGGTTTACAAATGGCCACATAGCGGTCATAGGACATGACAGCCAGCAAGAAAAACTGTGCTATCCCAAATATAAGGGCAGCAAATAATTGGGTGAAGCAAGCCTCCACGGAAATAGTTTTATCCATGGTCACTATACTGACCAAAAACCTAGGGATGCAGGTAGATGTCAGCGAGATTTCTAAAATGGAAAACTTTTGAAGGAAGAAATACATGGGTGTTTTGAGGTGGGAATCCAACAGAGTGAGAAGGACAATGGTAAGATTTCCAGTGATGCTCAGCACATATGTTATGAACAGGAAAAGGAAGATTACAATTTGCCACTTCGGGTCTTCTGTCAACCCAAAAAGAATGAAAGTTGTCACCAATGAGTGATTTCTCGTGTCTAAATGACTTCTAGATCTTTGTAGCCTGATGGAAAATAGTAATTGATAGGTTCTCTTTTGTAGAGATTTGGAGGTGGTATAGAGAATCCTACAATGCAATGAAAATGGAGAAACTTTTGTTTCCTTCTAAGTATTGACATTTGGTCATTGGTCAGAACTATGAGCATAACAGCACTTATCTAATCCATTTCATAGACACTTTATTTCCAATTATTTTCAGATGTTTTTACAATTGGAAAAAACTGTGTTATTTTCAGTGATAAATCTTTGCACATTTCTCATTTTTTCCACATTTTGAAAATAGAATTCCCAATCCTACCAAATACCAAAAATTATTTTAGGCTCATTTGAGTAATACACAGTTTATTGAGATAACCTTCTTTGTTTCTACAAACGAAGCATTTTCTGAATATTAATATAAATATATTTTGATCAGGTTTTCCCCTCCTTAAACTCCTCCAGATCCTCTCCACTTTCCTACCCACCCAACTTTATGCTCATGTTCTGTCTTTTTTCCTCTCTCTCTCTCTCTCTCAAAAAAAATAAATAACCACCAAAACACCAAAACAAAACAAAGCAAACAAACAAGAACAACAGATAAAAAATACGGAAACAAAAAAATGGAAGAGCAAGCCCTTGGGAAAGGCTGACGTTTGTTTTGTGTTGGCTAACCGCTCCTGGGTATAAGGCCTGCCCTGCTGTGGTTGATATATCCAGTAGGACTGACTCCACTGTAGAAAACTGGTTTTCCCTTGGCCAGGGGCTATCAGCTGCCAGTAGTTTCTTGGTTAGGAATGGGGCCTCATTTCCACTTCCTCTCTTAGAGCTGTCTCCACTCTCCTGACCCACACAAGCGTTTTGCTTCCACAGTGTCTTCGAGTGTGTGCATTAGTCTTGCTGTATCTTGAAGACACTGTTTTCTTGGAAACATCAGTCTCCTCCGGATCTTACACTCTTTCCACCTTCTCTTCTGCATCACTCCCTGGGACTTGACAGGAGGTATTTGATTTTTTTTTTTTTTTTTGAGACAGAATTTCACTATGTATCCCAGGCTAATGAAGAACTCTCTATATGATCTAAGGTGGTCTTCAAAAAAATCATAATGTCTTTAACTAGCTATAAACAAGAATAATAATCTTTTTTTTAAAGTATTGTGTCATTTTTTTCTTTATTAATTACACTTTATTCACTTCTTATCCCCCCTGTGGTTCCCTCTTTCCTCCCTTCCCAATCTTTCCCTTCCTCCACCCTCTGCATTCGTGCCCCTCCCCAAGTCCACTGATAAGGGAGGTCTTCTTTCCTTTCTTCTGATCCTAGTCAATTAGGTCTCATCAGGAGTGGCTGCATTGTCTTCTTCTGTGGCCTGGTAATGCTGCTTCCCCCTCAGGGGGAGGCAATTAAAGAGCCAGCCAATCAGTTCATATCAGAGACATCCCCTGTTCCTATTACAATGGAACCCAGTTGGATACTGAACTGTCATGGTCTACATCTGTGCAGGGGTCTCAGGTTATCTCCATGCATAGTCCTTGTTTGGAGTATCGGTCTCAGGAAAGACCCCTGTGCTCAGATTTTTTGGTTCTGTTGCTCTCCTTGTGGAGTTCCTGTTCTCTCCAGATCTTACTGTTTCCCACTTCTTTCCTAAGATTCCCTGCACTCTGCTTGAAGGTTGCCCATAAGTCTCAGCATCTGCACTGATAGTCTGCAGGGCAGAGCCTTTCAGAGGTCCTCTGCGTCAGGCTCCTGACTTGTTCCCTCTTTTCTCCTTCTTCTGATGTCCAGCCTCTTTGCTTTTCTGGATAGTAATTGAGCATTTTAGCAAGAGTCCTCCCTCTTGATTAGTTTCTTTAGGTGTACAGATTTTAGTAGGTTTATCCTATATTATGTGTCTATATGAGTGAGTATATACCATGTGTGTCTTTCTGCTTCTGGGATAGCTCACTCAGGATGATCTTTTCCAGATCCCACCATTTACCTGCAAATTTCATGATTTCCTTGCTTTTTATTGCTGAGTAATATTCCATTGTTTAGATGTAGCACAATTTCTGTATCCAAGAATAATAATCTTATTCCTTAGAAACAGACCAAGTAAAATGTTGATTGTCAAAAAAAAGTTAAAAGTTTAATTATAGAAACATTTAATAAAGAAAGTGAGAGAAATATTTAGTAACTTTGGATACTTGTCAGTGGAGCTGAGATCAGTATCAATCAGGATTTTTAAAGCCCATATGGATGTGCCCTTAGATTTGTTTAGTTCAGGAGTGATTTAGAGATACCTGATATAGTCTAGGGTGATCTTGAACTTACACAGATGATTCTGCCTCTGAGTGCTGGATTTTAAGGCATGCACCACCACATCCAGAGATACTGTATATTTTAAGGGGCTAAACTAATGAAAATGAACTTTGAAATAAATAATTAAAGTGATTAGTTGTTAGAGGTATTTATTAATTTTGGAGTTCTTTGGTACTACCAAATTGAACTAGTTCATCAGAAAAATCAACCTCAGAAGTTTTCAATTTAAGTTTGAATCAGCAAGTAAAATTTTACATTAAATTTAAAACATTTCGTCTCAATTATTTTTCGTCTCAATTATTTTCCAGTTCAACTTGAGTAGCCTTGTTGTTGTAATAAATAATTTACATTCAGCACTACCTCCGATGTTAACTGTTTTATTTCCCAATTATTTTTTAATTAGTTTTATTTTTTATATTAATTAGAGTTTATTCACTTTGTATTCAAGCTGTCGCCCCCTCCCTCCATTTCCTCCCAATCCTACCCACCCTCCCTCATCTCCTCCCATTCCCCTCTCCAAGTCCACTGATAGGGAAGGTCATCTTCCTGTTCCATCTGACCCTAGTTTATCAGGTCTCATCAGGACTACCTGCATTGTCCTCCTCTGTGTCCTGGCAAGGCTGCTCCCCACGCCGGTGGGGGTGGTCAAAGAGCCTGCCACTGAGTTCATGTCAAAGACAGCTCCTGTTCCCTTTACTTAGGACACCCACTTGGATACTGAGCTGCCATGGACTACATCTGAGCAGGGGTTCTAGGTTATATCCATGAATGGTCCTTGGTTGGAGTATCAGTCTCAGAAAAGTCCCCTGTGTCCAGATACTTTGGTTCTGTTGCTGTCCTTGTGGAACTCCTGTCCTCTCCAGATCCCACTATCTCCCCCTTCTTTCACAGAATTCCCTGAACTCTGCCCAAAGTTTGGTCAAGAGTCTCAGCATCTGCTTTGATACATTGCTGGGTAGAGTCTTTCAGAGACCCTCTGGTAGGATCATATCCTGTTTCCTGTTTTCTCCTTCTTACCATGTCCATCAGGTTTGCTTTCTGAGTGAGGACTGATCATCTTACCCAGGGTTCTCCTTCTTGCTTAGCTTCCTTAGGTGTCCAGATTTTCAGATGTTTATCCTATATTATAGGTTTAGTATCCACTTATAAGTGAGTATATTCCATGTGTATATTTCTGCTTCTGGGATACCTCATTCAGGATGATCTTTTCTATATCCTACCATTTGCCTGCAAAATTCATGATTTCCTTGTTTTTAATTGCTAAGTAGTATTCCATTGTGCCTTATACCCATCAGAACAGCTAAGATAAAAAAAAAGTCAAGCGACAATAAATGCTGGAGAGGATGTGGAGAAAGAGGAACCCTCCTCCATTGCTGGTGGGAATGTAAACTTGTACAACCACTTTGGAAATCAATCTGGCACTTTCTCAGACAATTAAGAACAGTGCTACCTCAAGATCCAGGTATACCTTTCCTGGGCATATACCCAAAATGTTCTCAAATACACAACAAGGACATTTGTTCAACCGTGTTCGTAGCAGCTTTATTCATAATAGCCAGAACTTGGAAACAACTCAGATGTCCCTCAATGGAGAAATGAATACTGAAATTGTGGTATATTTCCTAATTCTTAAATTCTTAAAGCAATGCATACCAGTACAATATGTGTAAAGCTTTTCTAGTCAACAAACATAACATTGGAGACATATATGCTTTGAGACATATACATGGAAAGTTTAACTATGGGTTTCATGGATGTTATTAGAATTTTCTCTAATGCTGAATTTAGTTGATATAATCCATATTCAAGACAGAACTGTTTTTATAAAATCTCTTTGTATACAAGTTGACAAATACTGAAAATACTCTTTTTGAGTTCCACAGAGGTTTTGTTTGTGGATACATTGTAGCACTTTATTTTTGTCCTAAAATCCAATTTAAAAATGTCTTCCAAATGAATATTTTCCAATTTGCCTCATCAGTTTCAGTGGAGAACTTGTTCAGATTAAATCCCAGCTCATTTTACAAGTAATCATATTTCCCCTCTTTAATCACAATACATGATATAACATCTCAACTCCACTGCTGTTTTTCCTATAAATGGAATAATTAATATATTCCTAAACAGTACTGTGTTCCTGTTCTGTTGTAACTGAAGGACTATAGTCCCTACCTCATTTTAGTCTTTAATAAATCAGACTTTGACTCCATATCATTGGAGGTTGTCATGTTCCTTAATAATGAATGACATTTTTACTCAGACCTGGTATAAGTCCTTGGGGAATTTTTGGGGAAAGTGCACTAATTCACCATTTTCATCATTAGCTCTAAAAGTAAAATAACAAAGTTAATACTAATTCCTCTTATCTATATGGAATCTTGTTCTGCTGATGACAAATGGAATCTGAGGCATATAGTAACTCTTCCATTTTCTTCAAAGTACCTTAGATTCTCAAATCTTCTGAACATGTATGGGCTTCCTAATTAACCATTTAAAAATATTTGAGAGAAGATAATTATAAAATCTGTATGGGAGAATATTAACATCACTTGACAAGAAATATCCTTTGTGGGAGTTCACCTTATTATACACTTTAGTCTCCAAACAAACTCAGCACATTAATATCTATATAATAATAGCATGGCTAGTAAACATAGCCTAATTAAAGTTCCAAAAGTAACTTACAGGTTGTAAATAAGTAAATAAAATATTTAAGAAAAATACCTGAAATTTTATAGACATATAATATACAGGAAAGATTTACTCTTAGGTTACATGTAAGAACAAGTCGCAGAAAGTCAAAACAGAAAATACTCTTATTCTTTATTAAGTAATCTATCATTAAAATGATGTCCCGTCCCATGGGGCAAGTTGAGCAGGGTTACCTGAAGGAAGGAGTGGGAATGATAGGGACAGAGACTCCAGGAATGGAGTCAAGACAGGATTCTGAACAAAACTCAGGACTCGTTTATGCAACCTTGGATAGCATTTTTAAAACAAAAGGCCACAAGCAACTTCCTTAAAATAAAAACTACATCAGTCAGTAAAAATTTGCCCAAAAGTTCACTTGCAGATGACTTCCCTATTTAAGAACAGACAGTGGTAAGAGCATCTGTTTCCGTCAGGTCTCTATGAGACTAACCTCCAGACTATATGCTAAAAATAAGGTAAAGAAGTAAAATTCCATAAGCTGACTCCTTCAAAATGAATTCAAACTGATGAAGATTAAATTTGTTGCAGATGATGCCAGAGAGCTTTTCACAGATACTGACATCACTAACTGAGAAACCTATATAGCATGGCAAGATATTTTCTTTCTGATGAAGAATTGCACTTTGGGAAATTTCCAAAATGTAATTCTACCTTACTCCCCCCCCAAAATCCCAATCACTTTTTAATATAGTATATGCTTTATTTATGGGATTTAAAGCTGTATAGAAGTGTAGAATTACTGAAATAATTGATAAGATAACAAAAATATGATGGCTGATGTGGCATTAAAACAATTTTAGATAAATAAGAATGTTGAACTGATGAAATTGTATATGAAATACTGTTCATTCTATAATGTGTAGAACTAGGGAAGTTCCAATATACATATAAATTGGTATGCTAGAAGAGGAGAAAGTAGACCATAGAGCAAGAACAATTTTTAAAGAAGTATCTACAAAAGATTTTTAGAATGTACTGTGAGCTGTTAACTCAGTGACTGATGAAGCTGAGTGACTGGCATGTGAAAAGTATATTCCATGGTCTATTGCATGAAGACAGAAAGTGCATGTTTGCAAAATTCTTATGAATTAATAATAATAATAATAAAAACAGTGGGATGGTTTTTTGGTTTGTTTTCTGTTTTATAAAGATCATTTGGGAAGAGGGAGGGAGAGAGGGTGGGATCAGAGGAGAGAAAGGTGGGGAATATGTTTGGGATGTAAAGTGAACAACTAAATGAATAAAGTTAAAAGGTTTTTAAAAATAAAAATCTTTTTTTTAAATTTTTATTGAAAAAAATGTATAACATATAGTTTTAATTTTTAACTAAATTTTTATTATGCAATATATTTTATCATATTTCCATCCCCCAGTATCTCCCAATATTTCTGATCTCTAGTTTTATGTTCCATTTATCTTTTTCTCTTAACAAAACAACCAAAAACTAAAACCACAACACATACATACATACATATACATACACACACACATACACACACCCCTACAAAAACACGATTGATTTTGTTTTGTTTTGTCCAATTATATGGATGGGGGCTGCCTTAAGATGTAGTTAATAGTTTCTTTAAGTCTGGCTAAGATGCTCAATCCCCATTCAGAAAGGAAAAAAGGACGGACATCAGAAGAGAGAGAAAACAGGGAACAGGACAGGAGCCTGCCACAGAGGGCTTCTTAAAGGCTCTACCCTGAAGGGTATCAAAGCAGATGCTGAGACTTATGGCCAACCTTTGGGCAGAGTGCAGGAAATATTATGAAAGAAGTGGGAAACAGTAAGGCCTGGAAAGGACAAGAGCAAAACCGAACCAAAAAATCTGGGCACAGGGGTCTTTTCTGAGACTGATACTCCAGCCAAGGACCACTCATGGAGATGGCCTGGAACCCTTGCACAGAGATAGCCCATGGCAGTTCAGTGTCCAAGTGGGTTTCATAGTTATGGGGACAGGGACTGTCTCTGACATGAACTGATTGGCTTGCTCTTTGATCACCTCCCCCTGAAGGGGGAGCAGGACACAGAGGAAGACAATGCAGCCACTCCTGATGAGGCCTGATAGACTAGGATCAGAAGGAAGGGGAGGAGGACCTCCCCCATCTGTGGACTGGGGGAGGGGCATGGGTGGAGAAGGGGAAGGGAGGGTGGGATTGGGAGTGGAGGAGGGAGGGAGCTACAGGGGGGTATACAAAGTGAATAAATTGTAATTAATAAAAATTAAAATTAAAAAATAAAATAATAAAATTAAAAAAGAAAGAGAAAAAAAAGAATGTACTAATAAAAAATGTAGTTAATGTATCCAGTGCAACTCTATTAGAGAGAACTAAATTTTTTCCTTTCAAAGTGAATATGAATTGTAGATAACATTTTGGTTAGGGAACAAAACCCATATCTACTTCCTCCTCATATGTTAGGACCCCACATGGCTTCATTCTGTGCTGTTCCTGTCACAGTCTCTGTCAGTCTTGATGTGTGTGGAAGATACCCATCACTTCTAGCTCTTTTTGCTGTCATAGATCCTTGAGCCTTGAAGGGAGGTCATGGATGCAGACATCCCACTTTTTAAATTAGTTAAAAAGTATTAGATTTTATTATAGCATTTCACAGTAAATTTCTTTTTAGTATATTTTATCAATTCTTTGAAATTTATACATGATTATAATGTTTTGATCATATTCACTTCCACTTCTCCTCCTAACTCCTCCCATAGCCATCCCCTGCCATCCCTAACTTTTTTCTTCTTTTCAGAAATAAACCAAGAGTCCAATTTGTGATGCTCATATATTCATGAGTGTGTGGCTATCCACTGAAGTGTGGTCAATCTACCAGGAACCATATCTTTGAAGAAAACTGACTGTTTTTCTATTATAAGCTATCAGCTGTCAAAAGCTCCTCAGCGAAAGGCAGAGGGTTCTGAAGCCTTTCCCCTTCAAGCTGTAATGTCAATTGTCTTGAGTTTGGGCAGGTTTTTCCCAGAGAGTATTAGCTTCTGTGAGCTAAAGGATGCAGCAATCCTGTCATGTCCAAAATACATCGTTTTCCTTTAGTCTTTAGTCTTTCTGACTGTTATCATCTTTCTGCCCCCTCTTCCATGATGATCACTTTGGATGGCAATGGCATGAGGTGTAACTATACAGACATCCTATTTGTGGTGAGCATGCTAATAAAAATTATTTGCTGAACTTTACTTGGTTTTGAGTTTCTGTATTGGCAACAATCCATCATACAAAGAAAATTCTTTGATGAGGTCCTGGAGTAGCTTTATAGAGGGTATCTTTCTACTATGTACATTTAGCAAAATAATGGTAGTAATCTCTCTGGGACCTGTAAAATCTCTTTTGTAGTTACCTTCTGTTAATTGATAAAATCCCATGACAAAAAAAAAGTAAGAAAAGTAGGGCTTATTTTAGCTCATGATTCCAGAGGGATACTGGCGCAGAGAAAGAGAATCCAGACAGTACTGATGAGACCCATAGGCAAGGGTCAGATAGCAGGGGAGGAGAACCTTCCCTATTAGTGGACTAAGAAGAGACAAAAGGGAAACAGAAAAATGAGGGTGGGACAAGGAGGAATTGAGGGAGGGAGCTACAGCCAGGATACCAAGTGAATAAATTGTAAAAAAAAATTATAATAATAAAGAAAAATTATTAAAAAACTGAGAAGAGTCTTAAACTCATTGGCACAGGAGACAACTTCCTGAACAGAACACCAACAGCACAGTCTCTAAGATCAAAAATCAATAAATGGCACATCATCAAACTGAAAAGCCTCTGTAAAGCAAAGGACACTGTCATCAGAATGAACCGACTGCCTACAGGCTGGAATAGGATCTTCATCAACCCTATATCTGAAACAGGGCTAATATCCAGAATAAATAAAGAACTCAAGAAGTCAAACACCAAAAAACCAAGTAATCCAATCAAAAATGGGGTACAGAGCTAAACAGAGAATTCTTAATAGGGAAATGCAAATCAAAACAATCCTGATATTTCATCTTACACCATCAGAACAGCTAAAATAAAAAACTCAAGCGACAACACATGCTGGAGAGGATATGGAGAAAGGGGAACCCTTCTCCATTGCTCGTGAGAATGTAAACTTGTACAACCACTTTGGAAATCATTGTGGAGCTTTCTCAGGCAATGAGGAATAGTGTTGCCTAAAGATCCAGCTATACCACTCCTAGGCATATATCCAAAAGATGCTCAAATATATAAAAGGACATTTTTTTCAGCCATGTTCATAGCAGCTTTATTCGTAATAGCCAGAATCTGGAAACCACCCAGATATCCCTCAACAGAGGAATGGATACAGAAATTGTGGTACATTTACACAATGAAATACTACTCAGCAATTAAAAACAAGAACATCATGAAATTTGCAGACAAATGGTGAGATCTAGAAAAGATCACTCTGAGTGAGGTATCCCAGAAGCAGAAAGACACACATGGTATATACTCACTTATAAGTAGATATTAGACAGTTAATATAATATAAACATTCTAAAAGTCTGTACACACAGAGAAGTTGAGCAAGAAGGAGGACCCAGGGTAAGATGATAACTCCTCACTCAGAAAGGCCAATGGGATGGACATCATAAAAGGGAGAAAACAGGGAACAGAAAAGGAGCCTACCACAGAGGGCCTCTGAATGATTCTACCCAGGAGAGTAATAAAGCAGATGCTGAGACTAATAGCCAAATTGGGCAGAGTGCAGTATAAAGTGACTACATTGTAATTAATTAAAAAAATAAAATTTTAAATCAGGGATCTTTTTTGTTTTTTTTTTTTGTTTTGTTTTTGAATTTTATATTTGTTTTGTTCTGTTTTGTTTTTATATTTGGTCAAACATTACACAGCTATGAATGGGTGTATTTTTATCAGGGTGCTTTAATCTATTCAATTAATATCTGTGTTTGTTTTGCCAGTAGTTCTGTGCTATTTTTATTTTAGGTCTCTGTGGTTTAAGTTGTTATTAATAATTGTGACATCCCAGCAGTGCTTTCATTGGTCAATATTGTTTTGGGATATCTGTAATGTTTGTACTTCCATCTGAATTTTAAAATTGTGAAGGTATCGGACGGGTCTGATGCTCTTTGGGTGGATGACACCTAAATGAACATCGGTACAAAGTCCCAATTTATTTCTAATATCAGAGATCAGACCTCTACTCTTGCCTGATGCGTCTAAAACAAAAAGGGGGAACTGTAAAGAGCTGCGGAATGCCGGGCCTTAAAGACGGAGCGGGTTTCCGCCTTCCACCTTCCCGATGGTGAGTGCTCTCTGTCACAAACAATTCCACATTTGGCTAAGGCTGAGGATCTGGCTTGCTTCCATGTATGTGGACCTATCTGCATTGCCCACGTGGCACGCCTGGATTGGCTACCCAGAGGCTATTTAAGCTGTGGGCTGGCTTTCCCCAGGGTCCGAGGATTGTTCAATGTTCCTGAATAAACTGCATTGAAAAAAAAATTGTGGTTTTCTTTTCCATTTCTGGGAATTATTACAATTTATTTTAAAGAAAGATTATGTCAGAGGCAGTCCCTCTTCACATTACTATGTAACCTAATTGGACTCTGAACTGCCCTGGGCTACATCTGTGCAGGGGTTCTGGGTTATCTCCATGAATAGTCCTTGGTTGGAGTATGAGTCTCTGGGAAGTTCCCTGTGTTCAAATTTTCTTGTTCTGTTGCTCTCCTTGTGGAGACCCTGTCCTCTCCAGCGCTCTTTGATCACCTCCCTCTGTGGGGGAGCAGCCTTACCAGGCCATAGTAGAGGACAATGCAGCCACTTTTGATGTGAACTGACAGACTAAGATCAGAAAGGAGAGGAGAACCTCCCCTATTAGTGGACTTGGGGAGTGGCATGCAAGCAGAGGGAGGAGGGAGGGTGGGATTGGGAGGGGAGGAGGGAGGGGTTTATGGGGGGATGCAGAATGAATAAAGTGTACTTGATGAAAAATTAAAAAAAAAAAAAGAAAGATGCATTGAATATAGAATTCCATTTACACATTAAACCTATGAATACAAGTGTTCTGGTTTTATCTTTAATTTCTTTCTTCAGTGTTCTAAAGATTTTATTGTATAGGCTTTTACATTATTAATTAGATTTATTCCAAGGTACTTAATTTTTAAAAGGTTTTTGTGAATGGGTTTGCCTTCCTGGGATTGTTTTCTCTTTTTTATATTTTATTTATTTATTACAATTTATTCACTTTTTATCCCTGCTGCAGCCCTTCCCTCATCCCCTCCTAGGTCTACCCTTCCTCTCTTTCTCCTCCTATGCCCTTTTACTAGACCCCTGATAGGAGAGGACTCCTCCCCTTCTATCTGACCCTAGCCTATCAGATGTCATCAGGGCTAGCTGCATCATCTTCCTCTGTGGCCTGGTAAGGCTGCACCCTCCAGGGGGAGATGACCAAAAAGCAGGTCACTGAGTTCATGTCAGAGACAGTCCTGCCCCCCTTACTGGGAAAACAGTTTTCACTTGGAAACTGAGCAGTCTATGGGCTTCCTCTGAACAGGGGGTCTATGTCCTAGCCATGCAAAGTCCTTATTTGGAGTATCAGTTACTGCAGGCCTCCCTGGGCAGCCAAATGGTGGGAGGTAGTGAGTGAGTAACCCAGAAGCAAAAGACTCATATGGTATATACTCACTTATAAGTGGATATTATCCTTATAATAAAGGATAAACATAGTAAAATCTATAGCCCTAAAGAAGCTAAACAACAAGGAGAACCCTAGGGAAGATGTTTAATTCTCATTCAGAAGGGCAAACAGGATAGACATCGGAAGTAGAAGAAAGGGAACCAGAGTATTGAAGGAGATACTGAGACTCATAGCCAAACTTTGGGCAGAGTACAGGAATCTTTATAAAAGAAGAGGGAGATAGAAAGACCTGGAGGGGACAGAAACTCCACAAAGAGAACAACAGGACCAAAAACCTTCGTGATTTTTTATTCTTTTTTGTTTCTGGTAGAAACAAAAATTTTAATCTTTCAGGGAAAAGAAAATGATCAAAACATATGACAATATATTTTTAAATTAAAAAATAACAGAAAAGATTCTTATAAAAACATATCAAAAACCTCAGTTGCTAAAATCAAATCACCTTTAATCCAGAGATACAATGGTGATTCAACATTAATAAACCAGTAAATTTAAACTACCACATAATTAGATTCTAGGATGAAAACCACACAGTCATGTCATTAGATGCAGAAAAGGCCTTTGATAAAATCCCTTCATGATATAAGTTCTGGAAAATTTGGGAAACAAGAGACATAGTCTCCTAAACTTGATAAACATTCAGTGAATTAGAAAGACATAACCTTGGCATACAAAAACAGTATCCTTCATATAAGCCAATGACAAACATGGAAAGAAATCAGGGAAACAATCCCACTCATAATAGCCCCAAAAATATCTTGGAAGAAATCTTAACAGGAAATAAAAGAATTGTGTAGTAAGAACTTTAAGAAAAAAGCCGAAGAAATATCAGACAACGGAAAGAATTCTTATGCTCAAGGATTGGGGAGATTAATGTTGTAAAAAATGGTTATTTTACCAAAAACATACTACAGAAATTCAATGCAGTCCCCATCTAATTTCCAATGCACTTCTAAACATAAATTGAAAGAAAAAATCTCAACATTCACATGGAAACAAACAAAAAGACCCAAAATAAAAAAAAAAAATCCTGAAGCATGAAGGATAATTTTGAGCAGTTACTCAGCAAGCAATAATTGTTTCATCAGTTTTTCACTTTGCTTCATATGATGGCTGACATCATACACAGAATTCTGTATCTTCCAGGACCTAATAGTTCTCAAAGGAATTTGAGTAAAATGTTGGCAAAATTAATTGTAGATGCATTAGTTTTTCTGTCTCTAGGGATGTGTGTGTTACGTTTTCCTCCAGGACAAACTCTCCTAACTCACAAACACACATAATGCATCTGTTCCTTAGACAGAAAAGGGTTTTTTAATGTTCATTGCTGAACAATATGAGAAAAGTTATGCAGTCAATGGCATATGATGTTAGATATTTTTTTCTTAAAGATCAGAATTTGGAGAAGTGGATAGGCTTTCACAAGTGGGATGTAGACAAAATATTTACATTTTAATAACAGAGTAGCTGTATAGAAGAACTTAATTTGACCAAATCATTCAAAAAATGAAACAAACTTATCTACTTATTGTTTTTTAATTAAACTTCAGAAAATCAGGACACTAGGTTTAAACTATGCTGACTAATCTAAAAGTATGTTTTCCCTTGTCAGCAATGTTATCCATCTGCCTAAACCAGAACTCTTTATCATAAGTCTTTTCAATGTACATCATGATGCCATTTTGTTAAATTTACCAACTTTTTTCTGCCTATGTCTTCTCCAAATCTGACATCTGAGTTCAGAAATGTGTAACACTGACCACACAAGGAGTTAAATGCATTTTCTCAGGTAAACATCAGTGATATTACTTATACATCCCTAATGGGCAGAGGACACAGGAAACCATTTCATTAACCTCTACATCCTCATTGCACATCATTAACTCAGAGCCCTTTTGTGGTTTACCTGAGAATCATGGAATTTTTGCTTCTTGGAACTGGTAGCAGTATAATGCACTCATGTGATTCCAGAAAGTACCTTTCAGTTGCTGAGTATCTGAGTCAACGAAATTCTAAAATTCTCAGTATTAAAGGCTTTCATTTTATTGTCACATGTCACAAATGGTATTAAGATTTGTTAAAATTGATTAATTTGCAAGACAATATATAGATGCAGATCTGAGCTCAAAAAGATAAAACAAGAGACAGAGTATTGTCACCAGCATTAATGGTTGCAGGGTTATTATTCAGGTATGAATATTATTCATGTATCAAATAAAATTTATGTCTATTTTGAACATTAGAGCACTGGATATGATGAAGTAGAATACAAACAGGAAGCTACCTAACTTGTTGGCACTAGTATGTGACCTTGGGCTTGTAAATGGAACCACAGAAGGATGATTATTGGGCATAGAGTGAAGAGTATATTCATATTTTCCACAATGATTATAATTATTATATTTTGTGCTACTTATTATGTTACTACTGTGTTAGCTTCCTTACAGTATGTATCCTTTTCTTGCCACACTTTTTTAACAACAACAAATTTATCAGTGTATTTTGTTTTAAAGCAGCGGTTGAGGAAGGCTGTCATGCAAAAGCTTACTGGCATAATATATTTAGCCTTAATCTCTGACCTTGCTCATTAAAATATGTGATATTGTATTTGTTTTAATTTCAGAGAAGAGTTAATTAAAAACTGTAGGATTTTAGTCAGTTTCTCTCCATGGAGTGCTTTCTGTTTCAAGTTTTCTATGACCTTGAGAGCTTAATAATTGAGGATGCTGTTTGTAGTTTCGCACTCCTGTGAGCCCAGCACAAGTGAAGCTGAGGGATGACCACCACAAATTAGAGGTTACCCTGAGCTGCAGAGTAAGTTCTGGACTACAGAGCCAGCTAAGCCATACTCTGCAACAGAACCAAAACAAACACCAGCAAGAGTTGCTATGAGTATGTCAATACCTAGACTCTCACACAGTACTGAGGCAAGAGGCTAAAGAATAGCAGGTCAGTATGGGAGCAAACAAAAAAGATTGAATTTGATTCAAGATAAGCTTTCTAGTGATAATTTTAAATTGTATGTTATGGTCATTAAGATTTTGAAATTACAATGTGTACATTTTGATAATTTGTTTTATCTTCCTCAAGAAAAATGAAACAAATTAACTTCCTTCACCAGACACAGTATGAACTTTCAATTTTTTTTTCTCTTTCCATTCTTTTATTTTATTTTTTTATCAGTTACATTTTATTAACTCTGTATCCCAGCCGTGTACCGATCCCTCATTCCCTCCCAGTCCCTCCCTCCCTCCCTCATCTCCACTGTGCCCCTTTCCAAGTCCACTGATAGGGGGGACCTCCTCCCCATTCATCTGATCCTGTTTTATCAGGTATCTTCAGGACTGGCTGCAAAGCCCTCCTCTGTGGCCTAACAGGACTGCTGAACTTTCAGTTTTAATGGATAGTTATTTTGGAATTTCTCAAGCGTTAAGTACAAGGTTTGTTTTTAAGAGTAAGAACATTACATACATATTTGAAACCATATCAAATGATTTTGAATTGACATTGTTTCTTTTACTCACAGACCTATCCAAATTCAGACCTTAGCTATGCCAAATAAGACATCAATCACAGAATTTATTCTTCTGGGACTTACAGATGATCCAGAGTTACAAATTGTGATATTCTCCTTTTTGATGGCCACATACCTACTGAGTGTAAGTGGAAACATGATCATCATTACATTGACACTGTCAAATGTTCACTTGAAAACGCCCATGTATTTCTTTCTCAGGAATTTTTCCTTCTTAGAAATTTTATTTACTACAGTCTGCATTCCAAGATTTCTGATCAGCATTGCTACAGGGAACACAGCTATTTCCTATAATGCTTGCATGGTACAAGTATTCTTTTTGATCTTTCTGGGAGCGACAGAATTTTTTCTGCTGGCTGCAATGTCCTATGATCGTTATGTGGCTATCTGCAATCCTCTGCACTATACAGCTATCATTAGCAACAAAGTGTGCAACCAACTTGTAATTGCCTCCTGGTCATCTGGTTTTCTTGTTGTTTTCCCCCCAGTGATCATGGGCCTTCAGCTGGAGTTCTGTGACTCTAACATCATTGACCACTTCACTTGTGACTCTTCTCCCCTGCTGCAGATTGCTTGCACAGATACAAAGATACTAGAGCTGATGGCATTTTCCTTAGCAGTGTTCACTCTCATGGTAACTTTGGCTTTGGTGGTTCTCTCCTACATACTCATCCTTAGAACAATTCTGAAGATATCCTCTGCCCAGCAGAGAAAAAAAGCCTTTTCCACTTGTTCCTCCCACATGATAGTGGTTTCCATTTCATATGGAAGCTGCATTTTTATGTATGTAAAAACGTCTGCCAGAGAAAGTGTGGTGCTAAATAAAGGAGTTGCCTTGCTCAACACCTCTGTAGCTCCTATGCTGAATCCCTTCATTTACACCCTAAGGAACCAGCAGGTCAAGCAGGCACTCAAGGACTTCACCAAAAAATTACTGCCTACAGAGATGCACTGAGTTTTCTGAAATTTGTAATTGTAATCACAAATAACTCACCAGTACATGCAAAGCTTCTTTCCAGGTAATAGGCATACAGTAAAGAATAAGGCACACAAGATCATGCTCTTGCTTCCAGTAACTAGGAAATAGCCAACAAAATAGGAAAGTAAATTAACTAGTGCCACAGTGAGAGACAAATGCTACAAAAGAAGAGAAATACAACAAGGGAAGGGTGGTGAGGGAGAGTCAAACTAAATAGCCTACCTAAATAATTCAGTCATTTTAAAGCTTTCTTACAAACAACCTACATTCAGGTGTATTTTCTTATATTCTTTTTGCTTTCCTGAAAATTTCTCACCTAGTGGCTTGAACTGGGAGTATACTTCTTGATGCTTTAGTGAGAAGCGAGAAATATAATTAGTGAAAGGGAATGGGTTTGTTTGCAGTTTGGGCTTGAACTGGGAAGAAAAATATTCTGTTTCTCTCATACCTGTAGGAATCTATGTCAGGATTTTTTGAATCTTGTTGTTTAGGGTCTATGCTACACTGTTATAGTTTCCCCTCTATTTGTTAGACTTAATCTGAAGTGCTCTTCTATCTACGGGTGGATCTGCTGAAATATTTGAAATATGTTGTGTTTTATAGAAACAAGAGGTGAGTACAGGTAAATGTAAAGAGGCAGCTCCGTTAGTATCAGGTAATGATGCAAAATAACTGCTCTGTATAACATCTCAGCTGTTGTTATATTTAAAATCCTGGTATAAGTGGATCTGTTTTTGTGCACTTTGTAAACAGTCAAAGCTAGCTTCAAATCCAGGGTTCTCTGCGCTTATGAGCCCTGTTCATCGTGACCCCTTTTTAAACCTGACAGCGTCACCCTTGTTTCTCTACTACCTGCTGGAGGACATCCCTGATTAGTCATTCTGTGGTTTGAAGTTTTCTCTCATTGCCAGGAGGAGATGTGTCCTTTGATCTAAACTGACCCCAAGTCAGAGAGGAAGAGGCAGCAGGCTCTAAGATTTGCAACTAAAATTGCAAAATACCAACAGGCAAATGCTATAACATTTTACAAGGAAATTACAACTAAATCAAAGAAAGGTCACCAACAGCACAGTTGCATCATTTTCATTGTTTTAGCCTTTCTAGGTTGTCCATGTTGAATCCTTTTAATTTTCAAAAAGCACAGTTTAGCACATAAAACATTTGGACACATTCACTTACTTATATCATAAATAATTGTTATAATATAACTGTAACTCTGCACAAGCCTGATAGAAAGCTATCATTATCAAATATTTATTTTGGACAAAATCACCTTGGCAAACATTTTTCTAAGCTTTATTTTTTAGAATATTTGCATTAAGAAGGCTCACAAATACAAAACCAAAGGCAGTAGTAATTAGCACCAGAGCTGTATAGAATTTTTCACAGACGCACACACACACGGAGTAGAAATCAAAAAAGTCTCTGTTTATTTCTATTCTTGCCTGTAGAAGTGAAAATCCAGTAAAATAAATCAGTCTTTGGAGTAGGCCATGAGGACTCTGGAAAGTCTTTCCTTGGAGAAAGTTTTATGAATGAGAAGATTAGACAATTTAAAAAACGTTTTCTCATCATGAAATTGCCTGAAACATTTCGGTTTTTGTTTTATATTTATATATTCGTTGATTTTTATTAATTACAATTTATTTACTTTGTATCCCAGCTGTAGCCTCCTCTCTCATCCCTTCCATAGCCCACCCTCCATCCCTCTTCTCCTCCCTTGCCTCTCCCCCAGTCCAATAATAGGCGAGGTCCTCCTCCCCTTTCATCTGATCCAGGTCTATCAGGTCTCATCAGGACTGGCTGCAGTGTCTTCCTCAGGAGGAGGTGATCAAAGGTCCAGCTACTGAGTTCATGTCAGAGACAGCCCCTGTTCCCCTTACTAGGGATCCCACTTATAGACTGAGCTGCCATGGGCTACATCTGTGCAGGGGTTCTAGGTTATCTCCATGCATGGTCCTTGCTTGGAGTATCAGTCTCAGAAAAGACCCCTCTGCCAAGATTCTTTTGGTTCTGTTGCTCTCCTTGTGGAGCCCTGTCCTCTCCATGTCTTTCTCACTCCCTCTTCTTTCATAAGATTCCCTGCACTCTGCTCATTGTTTGGGTATGAGTCTCAGAATCTGCTTTGGTATCCTGCTGAATAGAGTCTTTCAGAGGTCCTCTGTGGTAGGATCCTGTCCTATTCCCTGTTTTCTCCCTCTTCTAATGTCCATCCTACTTGCCTTTCTGAAGGAGGATTGATCTTCTTACCCATGGTCGTCCTTCTTGCTTAGCTTCTTTAGGTGAACAGAATTTAGTATGTTTATCCTATATTATATGTCAGTTTATCCTATATTATAAGTGAGTATATACCATGTGTCTTTCTGTTTCTGGGATACCTCACTCAGAATAATCTTTTCTAGTTCCCACCATTTGCCTTCAGATTTCATGATTTTTTTTTTGTTTTTAATTACTGAGTAGTATTCCATTGTGTAAATGTACCACAATTTCTGTATCCATTCCTTCATTGAGGGACATCTGTTTCCAGATTCTGACTATTATGAATAAAGCTACTAAAACATATTTGAGCAAATGTTCTTGTTTTATACTTGAGCATATTTTGGATATATACCTAGGCGAGATAGAGCTGAACATACTTAGTCATCTGGGAAATGCAAATTACATCGACCCTGAGATTTGACATTATACCCATCAGAATGGCTAAGATCAAAAACTCAAGTGATAATACATGCTGGAGAGGATGTGGAGAAAGGGGAACCCTCCTCCATTGCTGGTGGGAATGTAAACTTGTACAACCACTTACTTTGGAAATCAATCTGGTGCTTTCTCAGAAAATTAGGAATAGTGCTACCGCAAGAAACCTTTCATTTTTTAATATCTAAATTAGCTTTGACTTATGAAACAAAACTTATCATATAGAAATCTAAAGATTTAGACTTGGTGCAAGTTTAGAAGACATAATTAATAACCTTAAATAGACTAATTTTCTGATGTAAATGTGTTCCTCATGTATGTGATAATTCTATTTAACCAGAGATATAAAGATATATAAAGTACAGATACTTAATGAACCTAACAGTAGGTTTGAGATGTCTAAGCAGTCAAAATCCTGGTAGAATTAAGAGAAAACACAAGTAATTCTTGTAACAAAACAGCAAATCTTTATCCTATAAAAGCTAATTCTTTTTTTTTCTGAATAGATCTATATTGTAAAAGCACAATTGTTTTAGACCAAAGAAATAGGAAAGTCTTTGAACAAATTGTTGGTTATACAAAACCAACAATTAAATCAGAGAAATAAAATCTCTGTCTCACACCAGTAAGCTTTCTGCAACTGGGCAAACTACAGCTTGATGCTATTATCCTAAAAATGAGAAAGCATGCACGTGCTAACAATAATGTGTATAGTTTATAGTTATTTCTTTATAAAATCTTGAGATAAATAAAATAAAATTAGTTTTCTTGAGTTTAAGAATTTCAATAATGTAATCTCAAACTGTACTTAATTATAAAATATTTAGAATTCTTTTTTGAACGTAATGTACCCTATAAGTCTCATTGGTAGATTTAAAATATTTATCTTTGAATACATGTGTATTCCTCACATACACATTTATGCGTGTTGTATCTAAACTCTAGATACATTATATAAATAACCATTGCACTATGTAAAAGGATACTACACTGTGGTATGAAAGTCTAAGCTTCAGGTTTTCATGTCAATTTACCCAATATCATTTTTTGTCATTCAAACAACTGTGTGCAAAACAGATATGAAAATCATAAGACAGTGAATAGAATTTTCTAATGACAATCTCATCATGTTACATCTTTCAGAGTCTCAGTAGCACAGTCTGTATCATACTTATATTAGGTGGCTATGTAGTATTATACTGCATATGCTATATAAGTCTTGTTTCATATATAAAAGCATGAACGTTGAGTAGCAGTGAAGTAGACAGGCACAAGCAATGGCTTATGAGCTTGGAATCTGGCAGACAGTTGATGCTGGTGACTCGCCTCTACCCTCACAATGCACTTGGCTGCCTGAAGCCAGCACGTTCTGTGCATGCACATACCCCTCTGAACAGTTTACCTAGCAACCGCCGGCAGCTGGGGAACCTGCCTGTACAAAGCCGTGTGCACACCCATTTTACACGACTGAAATAAGCTAGCTCCCTTAACAACTCTTGGTAGCTCCACTTCTGTTTCACATGTACCAGAAAATGTCCTAAAATCTGAAAAGATGGGGCAATTTAGGCTGAATAGACTTTGGGTGCTTGGGCAATAAGGCAATCCATGTCCTCTAAGTCATTTTAAGTGAATTTTAGGGAGAATCGCCTATTTATCATAGTATGTCTAGCCATAAGAAACTATGTATGTCATTAAAATAAGATAGATTATGGAAAATTACTTTCACAGTGAGCAAAGAGCTTATGTAATACAAGCCTGCTAATCATAGAACCACTCCACTCTGCCCTTAAGCAAGAGACTACTTTTCTTAAACCCCATAAAAGAGAGCCTCAAGCAATAACCAGGGTTCTTAAGTCCCTCATTCATATGACCTGTGGACAAGCTTGATAAGACACTATCACTCTGCTTGAGCAATGTTTCCTTGATTCTCTACCATCTATGAGTCTTTATTTCAATCCCTTCAATAAGAGGCCAAGAACTAAAAATAACAAGCCACAATCCCAACCACCAATAACACAATGATTCAATGAACACAGAAAATTTAAATCTCATAGTGAATTTTGTAAATAGTGCTTCACCTACGTGAACAATTGTGGAGGCACTCCTAATTAGGCTGGACATACATAGAGAATCAGACACTACAGTATTTAGCTTTATACAGCTGAAATGCACAATAGCAGCCACACACAAGAGCCATTTCCAAGAGGCACTTAATGAGTTAATGTTGACAACTGCAGTGGTTTATATTGCTTTTCAACTTAACATCTTGTATCCAGTTCTCTGAGCATTTTTAGGTGGGGTTGTCCAGATTAGGTTAACTGGAGTGGGATGATACATTTTAAATATGGGGTACCATTTAATGAGCGGAACCCAGAATGTATAAAAAGTAGAAACTAGTGAAACATTAGCATTCATTGCTCTTTGTTTCCTGATTGAATATACAAAGTGACCAGTGGCCTCAGCTCCCCCACTTTCATGCTTTCTCTGTTACTATGAACTAAATCCTGTAAGTTGAAATGAACCCTTCTTTCCTTGAGTTGCTTTTTGCCAGATGCTTTGCAGCAACAAGGAAGTAACTAATATATCATTGTATCATTCCAAAAGCAAAAACAGCTCACCTTAATGTTTACAAAACATATGTATATTGCACATTCTTCTACTGAGCAAACCACAGAAGGTAAGCATATCACATCCCACCTAAATGCCTAGGGATTTACATTTTATTTGTCTAATACCAAGGCATTTTGAAATTTCTCTGAGAAAAAAATAAAAGAAGATTTTATAATTCATTCACCCCCTTTAGACATTTGTGGTTTTTCCAGGTAAGATTTACTTACTGAATTCATTTGTCCACCAACGTATAATGAGCACTCATCCAATTATGAATATTATTGTTTATAAAGTTGGCATAGTGTGGAATTGCTTGATGAAAAGTTAATTTGTGCACCATAAATTTAGCACAAATGCAGTCATCTGAATTTTATATAAATAGCAAATAGCCTTAATAAAATTTTGTATTGACATATATATATATTTATATATATAAATATAATATATATGTATATATATTTAAACCTCCATATGCACATATGCTGTGTAGGTTAGTCAGCCTTATAAATAAGATAATAAAGGCTTAAAAGAGGAATAATGTGTTACAATAATTTTATAGGCTGAATATCACATGAGTTATTCTTTTGCAGAATAACATATTAGATGCTCTTAAGAATGTTAAAGATCTTTTAAAGTTTAGTTTTTCCAAACTATTGGCTCATATTAGGTCAAATTCTACTTCAGATAAAGTTTCAACTTCCAGATGCTTGTTACCTGTAGTTTAAATTAAGCTTTCTTTTACTAAGTCCCAAAAGAATTTATATCTGCATTTATGAAGAATGAAGCAATGGTTCTGGGGAAAAATAAAAACACCAAAAATTATAAATCAAATGAAACAGCAAGAAAATCTAGTTCAGGAAAAAGACAAAATTGGGAACACACACACACACACACACACACACACACACACACAGAGACACACACACACACACACCCCTTACAAAATGGGTCACTGATTCTATTTATTTATTTAGCATAGTATTTGGGGTATTTTAATTAATTAATTGATTTATTGATTCACTTTACATCCTGACATCCTGGTCATAGCTCTATCCCTCCTCACCTCCTAGTCCCACCCTCCCTCTTTTTCCCCCAATCAGCTCCACTATTCCTCAGAAAAGTGGAGCCCCCTCTCATCTACCTCAGCTCATCAAGCCATATCAGCAAGGATGAGCATGTTCTCCTGTGGCCTGGCAAGGTAGTTCCTCCATTAGGAAGTAATTGAAAAGCTGACAAGAGAATCCATGTCAGAGAGAGCCCTCAGCCTCCTTATTAGGGAACCCACATGAGGCCTGAGCGGTCTATCAGTTATATCTGTGTAGGGGGCCTGGGTCCAGTCTAGCAAGGTCCTTGGCTGGTGCTTCAGTCTCAGCAGGCCCCTCTTGGCCTTAGTTAGTCTTCTCTGTTGGTCTTCTTGTGAAGCTCCTATCACCTCCAGGTCCTTTTCTCCCCCCCCCCCCCTTTCCAAAGGACTCTATGCCTCTCCCAATGTTTGGTTGTGAGTCTCAGCATCTGTTTTGAGGTGCTGCTGGGTGGAGCCTCTCCGAGAACAGCTCTGCTTGACTCCTGTCTGCAAGCATAGTAGAGTATCGTTAACAGTGTCAGGAGTTGGTTCTCTCCTGTGGGGCAGGTCATGGATTGGGTCAGGCATCGGTTAGACCTTCCCTCAGTCTCTGCTATGTCTGCTCTCTCTTTATCCCCGCACATCTTGTAGGCAGGGTGAATTTTGAGTTGCAGTTTTTGTAGGTGGGTTGGTGTTCCCCTCCCTCTACTTGTCTAGTTAGAGAGTGTCCTCTTCCATCTCTATGGTCCCTGCTACTAGGAGTCTCTGCTAGAGCCCCTCTCATATCCTTCAGGAGCCTACCCTGATTTAGGTCTCAAGTTTGTCAGAGAGATGCACACACAGATTCTCTCACCAGGTCTGATCTCCACCCTCATATCTCTCTGTGTTTCCTCTCCTACCTTGTTTCCTCTCTTCAACCATTACCTCTGTCTATTATATTTCCCCTTCTGAGTAAGATTTTTGCATCCTCCCTTGGATCCTCTTGGGTGCAGTGAGTCCAGGATTTTGCGGATTGCCTGGACGCCACATGAGACCAGCACTCTGCATGGCTCCTGGACCCGGTATTCAAGAGCTGTCCTCAGGCAGGCTGGAGGAATCCTAGGTTTGGCTATTGCTGCGGAGGGTCCCTGGGACTGAGGACCCATGCTATTTATAGACAGATCCGCACCAGGCGCCTCTAGATCTTGTGGGACTCCTGGACCTGGGAGACAGGTGTGGAAGGCTTGGAATTGTGGTTCCAAGCTCCTGGGGTGTCTCTGCCCACCTGAAGTCTCTGGTCATCTGTCACTCAGATACAGTGCACTCTGGTGACTGCCATCTTGGAAGTTCCTTGATGATATTTTTTTGATCATGTAATTAAAGCTTAAGAATTTTTAATTAATATGTTTTTTTATTTTTAAATAATTTTATACATTCACTTGTATCCCAGCTGTAGCCCTCTCCCTCTTTCCCTCCCAATCCTCCCCTCCATCCCTCATCTCCTCCCTGCCCCCTTCAAGTCCACTGAGAGGGGGTGTCCTCCTCTCCTTGCATCTGGCCCTAGCTTATCAGGTATCTTCAGGATGGTTGCAATGTCCTTATCTGTGGCCTAGCAAGGATGCTCCTCCCTCAGTGGGGAGGGGAAGCTCATGAGCTCATGTCAGAAATAGTTTCTGTCACCCTTACTGGGGAACTCACTTGGATACTGAGCTACCATGGGCTATGTCTGAGCAGGGGTTGTAGGTTATATCCATGTATAATCCTTGGTTGGATAAACAGTCTCATAGAAGACCCCTGTGCTTAGATATTTTTGGACCTTGTGGGGCTCCCTGTCCCCTCTAGGATATACTAATTCCTCCTTCCTTCATATGATTCCCCACACTCTGCCAAAGGTTTGGTTATGGGTCTTAGCATCTGCTTTGATACATTGCTAGGTAGAGTCTTTCAGGTGCCTTCTGTGGTAGGCTACAAAAAACCCAGAATTTCCAAAACAATCCTGTACAACAACAGATCCTCTGGAGGTATCTCTATCCCTGACCTCAAGTTGTACTACAGAGCAATAATAATAAAAACTGATTGATACTGGCATAGAAACAGAATGGTGGATCAATGGAACCGAATAGAAGAATAGAAGATCTAGAAATAAACCCACACACCTATGAATACTTGATTTTTGACAAAAAAGCCAAAACCATTTAATGGAAAAAAGACAGCATCTTCAACAAATGGTGCTGGTCCAACTGGATGTCTACATGCAAAAAACAAAAACAAAAACAAAACTATATCCATATTTATCACCCTGCACAAAACTAAAGTCCAAGTAGATCAAAGACCTCAATATAAAACCGGATAATCTAAATTAGTTAGAAGATAAAGCGGGGAACAGCCTAGAACTCATTGTCACAGGAGACAACTTCCTGAACAGAACACCATCAGCACAGGCCCTAAGAGCAACAATCAATAAATGGGACCTCATGAAACTGAAAAGCTTCTGTAAAGCAGAAGACACTGTTGTTAGAACAAAACGACAGCATAGAGATTGGGAAAGGATCTTCACCAACCCAACATCTGACAGAGGACTGATGTCTGGAATATATAAAGAACTATAGAAGTTAAAAGGCAATAATCCAAGTAACCCAATTAAAAAGTGGAGTATGGAACTAAACAGAGAATTCTCTGTAGAAGAATATAAAATGGCAGAGAAACACGTAAGGAGATGACATCCCTAGCCATCGGAGAAATGCAAATCAAAACGACCCTGAGATTTCACCTTACAACCACCAGAATAGCTAAGATCAAAAACTCAAAAGATAACACATGCTGGAGAGGATGTGGAGAAAGGGGAACCCTCCTCCATTGCTGGAGGGAATGTAAACTGGTACAACCACTATGGAAATCAATCCGGCGCTTTCTCAGACAATTAGGAATAGTGCTACCTCAAGATCCAGCTATACCACTCCTAGGCATATATACAAAATATGCTCAAGTACACAACAAGGACATTTGCTCAACCATGTTTGTAGCAGCCTTATTCGTAATACCCAGAACCTGGAAACAACCCAGACGTCCATCAACAGAGGAATGGACATGGAAATTGTGGTACATTTACACAATGGAATACTACTCAGCAATTAAAAACAAGGTAATCATGAATTTTGCAGGCAAATGGTGAGATCTAGAAAAGATCATCCTGAGTGAGGTATCCCAGGATCAGAAAGACACACATGGTATAGACTCACTTATATATCCCTATAAGATAGGATAAACATACTAAAATGAGTACAACTAAAGAAAATAAACAAGAAAGAGGTCCAGGGGTAAGATGATCAATCCTCATCTAGAAAGACAAAGGGGATGGACATTGGAAATAGGAAAAAACAAGTAACAGCTTAAGAATTTAAAGATGACTATACATGCACACCACACACAATGTCTAATGTTTTTAGAGTGAACATGCACATGAACCCAGAAAATGAAAACTATCAGGTCGTTGATTACGGAATCAAATGCTACAAATAAGTTTCTAGGAATTTTAGCTCTCTGAATCTTTATCCCACAACAGCACGACACAGAACCAAACAATTTAAAAGCTTAAAGTGGCTCTAGAATATCGAAATGCCCCAACTTCTTAGCAAATTGGAGTGAAAACAAAAACAACACTCAAAAAAACAAACAAAACCAAATTGGGAAGTTTGTCAGGAATTTTCCAATTAACGTGTCACATAAAAGTGCTCAAAGTGGACCTTTCAAAAGAGTCTCAGAATCCTTTTCCTTTACTGGGAGTGCACATTGCACAGTAGCCAGACTTCTCAGTATTCCAGTTTAATCACTTTCCTATGACTCTGATCCTCTAACCAGAACCTCAGGTCCATTTCTATCAATTTAGCTGAACACCAGATTTATTTAACATTGATTAAAGAACACAGTTTATTTATTTAAACTTTGTATCAGAATTAGGGAGAGAGAACATTCTTAGTTCCACTACTCTTTTCTTTAAGACATATTAGAGAATATGCACAGTTTAGTTGTGACATATGTTATCAAAATTGGAGACCAATTTTCTGAGTGGAATCTGATCTCATTGTAGAAACTCAGGCAGAAATAGTATTCCTTTCTTTAATTTAAATGTAAATTTTTATATTAATTACAGTTTATTCACTTTGTATCCCAGCTGTAGCCCCCTCCCTAAGCCCCTCCCAATCCTACCCTTCCTCCCTCATCTCCTTGCATGCCCCTCTCCAGTCCACTGATAGGGAGGTCCTCCCCTTCCATCTGAACCTAGTCTGTCAGATCTCATCAGAACTGTCTGCATTGTCTTTCTCTGTGGCCTGGTAAGGTTGTTTCCTCCCTCAGGGGGAGGTGATCAAAGGGCCAGCCACTGAGTTCATATCAGAGACAGTCCCTGTTCCCATTACTAGGGAACCCACTTGGAGACTGAGCTGCCATGGGCTACATCCATGCAGGGGTTCTAGGTTATCTTCATGCCTGGTTCTTGGTTGAAGTATCAGTCTCAGAGAATCTGTGCCCAGATTTTTTGGTTCTGTTGCTCTCCTTGTGGAGCTCCTGTCCCCTCCAGGTCTTTCTATCTCCCCCTTCTTTCTTATATGAGACTGTTTCTCCAACCAAGGACCATGTATGGATATAACCTGGAACCTCTGCTCAGATGTAGCCTGTGGTAGCTCAGTAACCAAGTGTGTTTTCCTAGTAAGGGGAACAGGGACTATTACTGACAGGAAATCAATGGCAGGCTCTTTGACCATCCCACACAGAGGAAGACTTTGCAGCCAGTCCTGAAGATACCTGATAAAACAGGGTCATACCTCCAATCAGTGGACTTGGAAAGGGTCAGGGAGGAGATGAGGGAGGGAGGGTGGGATTGGGACGGAATGTGGGAGCAGGATACAGCTGGGATACCAAGTTAATAAAATGTAACTAATAATAAAAATAAAAAATAAAGTAAAAAATAGAAACACAGATATCTGATTTTGAGGGTACTTGGTGATATGATGTATCATCTTCTCCTTTAAAACATATCAGATCAGAAAAAATACTTAAAGGATCTCAAATATATTATTACCACAAATTCTCGATTAAAAATAGAACAAATTCACCTTCAGTTAATACATATGTAAAACTGACTATGTCAAAACTGTGGGAAAACCTTGAATGTGACGCAGTGGCCTTGCCTATAATCCTATACTTGGGTAGTAAGGGTAGGAGAAGAAGAACTTCAAGCCAGTCCTTGGCTACATAATAGGTTCAAGGCCAGCTGTATTTTCTCTTTAGACCTCTACTGTACTTTTATTTTAATGTTTTAAACTGACTTCTTTTGTTGATGATAACACATATTTGTGCCACTATGCCACACTTATCCTACACCCTCAAAATGGAGTCAAAGGGTGCTTGTGAAATGGAGTTTCTCTTTTTTTATTTTTATTTATTTTTTATTTTTTATTATTTTTTAAGCAGATTAAGTTTTTTTATTTACACTTTATTCATTTTGTATCCCCCCATAAGCCCCTCTCTCCTCCCCTCCTGATCCCTACCTCCCTCCCCTTTCTGTATGCATGCCCCTCCCCAAGTCCACTGATAGGGAAGGTCCTCCTCTCCCTCCTTCTGATCTTAGTCTATCAGATCACATCAGGAATGGCTGCATTGTCATCTTCTGTAGCTTGGTAAGGCTGCTCCCCCCTCAGAGGGAGGTGATCAAAGAGCAGGCCAATCAGATTATGTCAGAGGCAGTCCCTCTTCCCATTACTATGTAACCCACTTGGACACTGAACTGCCATGGGCCACATCTGTGCAGGGGTTCTAGGTTATCTCTATGAATAGTCCTTGGTTGGAGTATGAGTCTCTGGGAAGTTCCCTGTGTTCAAATTTTCTTGTTCTGCTGCTCTCCTTGTGGAGTTCCTGTCCTCTCCAGCTCTTGCTATTTCCCACTTCTTACATAAAATTCCATTCACTCTGCCCAATAGTTGGCCATCAGGCTCAGCATCTGCTTTGATAGTCTGCATGGCAGAGGCTTTCAAGGCACAGCCTGAAAAGTCTACTTCTGGTTTACAGATTGTGTGGGAGTAGCCTGTCTCAACACTGTCCTATGAAAATCAGTGTGAAAAGATAACTATTTTTTGTTGTTAGATCCATCCCTTCTAAATGCCTACTTAACTCCTTGCAAATATATTCTATATCTCTCCCGGGACATAGGTCATATAATCAACCAATTAAATATGATTCCTGGAAGTAATATTCTACTTGTATACACTAGTGCCCTATTATTATTTATCCCAGAAGTCATTATACATTTCCATGTTCTGTAGAATATTTTTGAAGTTCTGTGTTGCAAACATATTATGAGTACTATGTTTAAATTTTACTTAGAAAAACTTAATGGCAACATCCCTTTGGGAAATATTAGAATAATCTGAATAATTTTATAGCAATAAAACTCCCATCTAGATATGTCTTGTTAAAATATTGTAAGGAATATGTCAGGGTCCTAGATGTTGGATGATACTGAGAAACACGAAGAAGATGTTTCACTCCATATTTTGAGATTAAACATAAAGAGTGCAGTGAGGAGATGCCTATCTGTGGGAGGAAAGAAACACTGATTTTTCTTTTTACTATAGGACTATGGTAAGTTCAGGAATCCAGACTGTTACTCTGTGCTTGATATTTCACTTTAAGTATTAATACTTCAAATTGGTAAGTATTTTCAAGTTGTTTCTGTTCATTGTTTCAGCTTTACTTACTGTCTCTTATGCAGTTTCATTTATAAATCAATTTCATATATATACATATATATGCATATATTAGTCACTTAAAAATTTTCAAGTTATACATATATATTAAGTGAAACATTCTAGACATTAAATGTGAAGAATATAGTGCATTTTCTTGATATTTGAGCATCCATTTTTTTAGACTGATCAAGTCAAGTTCATGCAACTGATGTAGTTGTTTAAGATAGTTCTAGAGAGCATATTAAAATATCTGTATATTTCAGTTCTCAGTTATGAATTGTTGGCATATGATGTAAAAATACATTGTTTGCTGATTGAAGATTAACTAAATTTTAAAAACTTCTTTTAGCAATTTTATACATATCAACAAAAACTTAAAGTTAATTAAGTTTAAGGAGAAGAGTACTTCAGAGATCAAGAATGAAAGTTGAAAATTTAAGGTCTCCAGTAATACAAGGAGACAAAATTTATGGTGAATTTTTAAAAGATGTAGATTATTTAATTGTTTAAAATGCAAAAATATAATGACAAAAACTTGTTAATTTTATTGTTTTGTTAAGAAAATATTAATAGAAGCTACAGTGTTTATTTTTCTAGTTTGATGTTTAGACTACTCTTGTATATAATTAAATTGATCACTGATTTTCACAATGATCAAGAACTTTATTTTATAGAAAAGATGACATAGGGAAAACATAATAATGCCAATAATGAAGTATTAGAATTTATACTCAATTAGTATACTTTCTAGAATATTAAAGGTAGTAGATGGTAGCAGAATGAAAACAGAATAATCTGGCTTTAAACAGAAAGTGTGTCTTTTAAGATATAATCAAAATGTAGACAGAATAAAACATAGAAAGAGAAACAGAGATAGAGGCAAAGACAGAGACAGAGAGACACAAAGACACACAGAGACAGAAAGAGAGAGAGGAAAGATCTGTTTGTCTTGTGCCTCATGTTCTTATTTCCATGTTTTCTATGTTGGTTTTATCAGTTAGATTTGCTGTAGACCAGTCATCAGAGATGAGAAACAGAACTTCCGTGACATACTTCATTCTTCTGGGTCTGACAGATGATCCTGAGCTTCAGATTGTCATTTTCTTTTTTCTGTTTCTCACGTACATGCTGAGCATTACTGGCAACTTAACCATCATTACGCTCACACTGCTGGATTCCCACCTGAAGACCCCCATGTATTTCTTTCTCAGGAATTTCTCCTTCTTAGAAATTTCATTTACTTCTGTCTGTAATCCGAGGTTTTTGGTCAGCATCCTAACTGGGAACAAATCTATCTCCTATAATGCTTGTGCTGCACAACTATTTTTCTTTATCTTTCTTGGCTCAACAGAGTTTTTCCTTCTGGCATCCATGTCCTATGATCGTTATGTGGCTATTTGCAAGCCCCTCTACTATACAACCATTATCAGTAACAAGATCTGCTACCAGCTCATCATCAGCTCCTGGCTAGCTGGGTTCTTGGTGATTTTTCCACCACTGGTCATGGGCTTAGAGCTAGATTTCTGTGACTCTAACATTATTGACCATTTCACATGTGACTCTGCTCCTTTGCTGCAAATATCCTGCACAGACACAAGTACTTTAGAGCTCATGAGCTTTGTATTAGCTTTGATCACACTTATGACAACGCTGATGTTTATAATTCTCTCTTACACGTATATTCTCAGAACTATTTTCAAATTTCCCTCAACCAAACAAAGGGAAAAGGCCTTCTCAACCTGTTCCTCACACATGATTGTTGTCTCCATATCTTATGGAAGCTGCATCTTCATGTATGTGAAAACATCTGCTAAGGCTGGAGTTGCTTTGACAAAGGGGGTGGCTATGCTCAACACCTCTGTTGCCCCCATGCTGAATCCTTTTATCTATACTTTAAGGAACCAGCAGGTGAAACAAGCATTTAAGGATCTTGTGAGAAAAAAACTTACCTCAAGAATGTTGATCTGATATAGCTTACAAATGAAGCATACAGCAGTTTCAACCGTAAAACTAATGAGCACATCCTTGTTTTAGTTTATGTATATGCTACTCTTAATGCATTTACTGTATTCATGTTACAATACACTTATAAATTTATGAGCAAGATTATTATGGGATGGTTTTACTAATTTATATATATAATTAGAAATGAAGTAATTTTGAATTATAACTTATATATCTCATTCAATACATGTCAAAGACATGCATATTTTGGAAAGATTAAGGCACTGAGCATTCATGTTAATTCATGTGCATTATGAATTATTTACACATATAATTATTATATATAAATTATATATAAATAATTACATTATGCAATTATTTACACATATATATTCTTACATGTATGCATATGTCTGTGTTTGCAAATACATATATACCATAACTGTTTCCTTTGGGTGGTGCTGAAGAATGAATTTATCCTAATTTTTTGCTGTTGTTATCATTTCTTAAAAGAGAGATAAAGGAATGCTGAGGACCATCCTGGCTGTGGCTGAGGCTTTCTTGCTGACAGGGCTGCCTACAGAGGTGATAAGGAGTGGATGAAGGGAAGGGAGTCAGTCAGGTGTGGTGGTCTGGGAAATTTTGCAGCTCTGACTGGTCTAGCAATCAGGCTACTTCTGTGCTGTGGCTGTGACTGACTAGCAACCAGGTGCTTCTTTATTTATACAGGTTTCACAGAACAAAGACTAATGATTATCCAGGTGGTACAGAGAATGTGTTTGATTTTCATTACATGTCTAGGGTTACAATTTAGTTACAATTAGAAAATACAAACAGAATAGATTTTTCTTATTATTACCTCTATAACTCCAATTTAAAGAATCTAAAGAATGTGTCCTCCAATGTAAACAAATTTGTCATATGACAGCCTGCTTTTAGGCTGTCAGTGTTTGCATTTTTAAAGCACTCCAAACAAACAAATATCCGAGCCAGTTTTTTTTTTTAATAGCTAATACCTAACTTTTTTTAAAGTATATGTTTCATGATCTGTGCTATAAAGTAGAAAAAGTTTTCTTTTAGTCAACCTATCTTATTAGCTGAGTTTTATTCCTACAGGGGTGTATCCCCTATCTTTAAACTACATTTTCAGAGAACTCGAAACGTATAATAAAAGGAGACCTTGTATCTGCTACTTATGGCCAGTCTGAGTTTGCCAATTGTCTCTGTGTACTCTGCACCAATTATGCTCTTTGAATTAGCTCAGTGGCAGATAGATATCCCAAGAAGATTCCTGTAGTAATGACCTCATCTAACTATGTGCTGGTCTGTGCTTAATGAGCTCCAAATAATAGCCACATAAAGTTAATTTTAGGATTTTCCTTAAAAAAACAAAACAAAACAAACAAACAAACAAAAACTCAGACATAATTTTCTCAGAAAAAAACATAAAATGAATCATACTACAAAAAGTCCCCAAGAATGCAACAAGCATAGATCAAAACCCAAAATTTAGAACTAGAAGGACAATGATTGTATCAATACAATCAGCTTTGCTGAAAGTGTGTCAAACAGCTGTGCTGGCTTCATGAATCTTGCCATTTCCAGTGGCTATGGCTGTGCCCACTGAGGAATAAGAGTTAGGAATTACCAATACATAAACAGTATATTAAAAGCATGAAGTCCTCGAAAAAGAAAGATATTAGAAAAGAAAAAAAACCCTACAATTTAAAAGAAAAAAGGATATATTAGTTTTATACTGAAAATAAAATGATTTAAAACTTACTGAAATCCCACTTAAAGTTTCAAAATATGATTCTATCTATTGTGATGATAGCAGGCTAACAGAAACATTTGTTTTGCATGTTATTGTCTTAGAACATCTTTATATCTATTGTAATTTTAATTATCGTTTATAATACTTTAAACAACAAAAATTAAGTACAGCATTAAGAAAAATTCATTAGTTATTTTCACAGGGGAAAAGGGAGATGTGATTCTATTTCAATTGAAATATATTAGAAAAAGAATAATTTCATTCTAATTGCAGTTATAATCAAATAAAGGGGCAATAATATATTTTTTGTTAAAAAAATATCTTAAATGAGGGAGCAACCTGTGTCTCTGGACTAAACTTCTCTGGAAACTTCCCTTACCAAAAGGAGTGATTTAACAGTCTTATCAGTACTGTGGCTTTGCTAATTTTATTGTCTTCATTTCAGGTGTCCCAGTCTACTTTTGAAAAGATTTGTTCAATGTAGTTTATAAAATATATTGCAACTATATGGTTGTGAGCCACACTTTTTTATTAATTGTTTTTATTTTTATTAATTACAGTTTATTCACTTTGTATCCCCCCTGTACCTCCCTCCTTCTCTCCCAATTCCACACTCCCTCCCTCTTCTCCTCCCACACCCCTCCCCCAATCCACTGATAGGGGAGGTCCTCTTCCCCTTCCCTCTGCTCCTAGTCTATCAGGTCTCATCAGGAGTGGCTGCATTTTCTTCTTCTGTAGCCTGGTAAGGCTGCTCCCCCGTCGGGGAGAGATGATCAAAGAGCAGGCCAATCAGTTCCTGTCAGAGACAGTCCCTGTCCCCATTACTAGGGAACCCACTTGGACACTGAACTGCCGTGGGCTACGTCTGTGCAGGGGTTCCAGGCCATCTCCATGAGTCAAATGCTGAGACTCACAGCCAGACTTTGGGCAGAGTAGTAGGAGAGAGTAAGACCTGGAGCAAACAGGAGCTCCACAAGGAGAGCGACAATCCTAAAAGTCTGTTTCCTTTTGTATCCCTGTCTTATACTCTTTCAAGTTAATTGCTTCTCTTTATTTAATTATTGATCTATATTTCAATGTTTAAATATTGTTTGTATTTTATAACATTAAAATATATATGTATAAATTTTCATTAAGTTATTTACAAATAAATACCCATATAAAAACATACACATCTGTACAAAATATAAATTAAAATAGATACTTTTATAAAAGTTTTCAGATTTCTTATTTTTTGAATAGATATATGTTTTTTTTCCTTGGATAAACACCTCACAGTCTTGTAACAATTTTTTTTCCAATTGTAATTTTAATATTATTATTTTTTACAATTTATTCACTTTGTATCCCATCCTGGCTGTGGCTTCCTACCTCAACTCTTCCCAATCCCACCCTCACTCCCTCTTCTCCCTGTATGCCCCTGCTCTAGTCCACTGATAGGGGAGATCCTCCTACCCTTTCATCTGACCCTAGCTTATCAGGTCTCATAAGGACTGGCTGCATTGTCTTCCTCTGTGGCCTGGTCAGGCTGCCCCAATTCTCAGGGGGAGGTGATCAAAGAGCCAGCCACTGAGTTCATGTCAGAGACAGAACCTGTTTCCCTTATGAGAGAAGTCACTTGGACACTGGGCTGCCATGGGCTACATCTGTGCAGGGGTTCTAGGTTATATCCATGAATGGTCCTTGGTTAGAGTATCAGTCTCAGAAAATACCACTAAACCCAGATTTTTTTGATTCTGTTGTTCTCCTTGTGGAGCTCCTGTTCCTTCCAGGTCTTTCTATCTCTCTGTTTTTTCATAAGATTCCCTGCACTCGACCTAGTGTTTGGCTAGAGTCTCAGCATCTGCTTCAATACCGTGCTGGGTAGAGTCCTTCAGAGGCCCTCTATGGTAGGCTCCTGTTCCCTGTTTTCTCCCTCTTCCGATGTCTGTCCCATTTGCCTTTCTGAGTGAGGAGTGATCATCTTACCTAGGGTCCTCCTTCTTGCTTAGCTTCTTTAGGTGTATGTATTTTAGTATGTTTATCCTATATTATACATCTAATATCCACTTTGGAAATCAGTCTGGGTCTTTCTCAGACAATTAGGGATATAGCTAGGAGCTATACCACTCCTAGGCATATATCTAAACTATGCTCAAGTATACAACAAGGACATCTGCTCAACTGTGTTCATAGCAGCTTTATTCGTAATAGCCAAAAACTAGAAACAATCCAGATGTCCCTCAGTTGAGGAGTGGATACAGAAATTGTGGTACATTTACACAATGGAATACTACTCAGCAATTAAAACAATGAAATCATGAAATTAGTAGGCAAATGGTGGGAACTAAAAAAGATCATCCTGAGTGAGGTATCTGAAAAGCAGAAAGACACACATGGTCTATATTCAACTTATAAGTGATATGTGCTTTTTAATGAGCTTAAACATGGGTTCATGTTAGCGGGAGGTAATATTAAAATGATTGAGGTGGCTCAATGAGTGAAGATATAGAGGGGTTTTAAGTACAACGTGACTACTTTGAGAAGGGGTCACATCCAAAGTCTTTCTGATCAGGCTGCAGAGGAGACACAGCTTGGTACACAGCATTAATCCCTCTGGCTGGGATTTAGACACACCTTTAGTACACTCTTTTAATCCCAAACAATGAAGTCTAGTTTATGGGCAGACAAAGTGACAAATCAGAAAAAGACTTGGCATAATGAGTCAGAGATAGGATATATCCAGCTCTCATGAGAACGGATCGGAAAGAGAGGCTACTAAGAGCAGCACAGGGAGGAGAGTTCAGCTGAGTTTGGTGCAGTGCAGTTTAGTTCATGAAGCGCTGCAGTGAAAAGATGAGAGAGGAGTTTGAATCAGTCAGCTTGGAGCGGAGTTTTGAGCCAGAACAGCTGAGCTGAACCAGCCAACTAGAGTTCAGAAAGAGTAAAATAAAGGAGATAAAAGCGCCATTTACAGAAGGCAATTGCTGCCAAGCCAGACAACCAAAATTGGATCCTTGAGAACCTTGAGGGAGCTCAAAACCAATTACCACAGGTTGTTCTCTGATCTCCATTTCTCAACACTATTGAGCACATATACACACGCACACACATCACAGCACAAGAATGTGTATTACAAAATGTAATATATTGTAGGATTATTTGATATAGTAACAATGCTGAAGCTACATTTCCATTGAGGTATTTACAAATAAAAGTTTTAAGCTGACAAGAATCTTATTTTACATTTTAATCGCAAAATAAAACATGTATTTTATTCACAGAGAGGATCTCCCTGTGCAGCACTGCTTCACCTCAGACTTAGATTAGCCTTTATCTAAAAGTTCATGAATCTTATTTCAAGAGTCAGGTAGCAGCACCAGGCCAGGGAACAGCTTCTCTCAGTGCCTGGAAATTTCTTTTACACCCAAGTTACCAACTTTCTGCCACAAGAGGGATTCTGCAGAGGCCAGACTTTGGGAGCTCATGCAGACTCTTTTTTTGATGGCATGGAATGAGCATAGAAGCACCCAAAAGAGGACTTTAGTACTAGGTATTAAGTCCCAGTGTGTACAAAAGACATCAGTTCAAGGAGAGACAAACTATCTCTCAAGGATTCAGTCATTTGTTTAGTTGGTATCCACTTAACATCCATGTTTATTCTAGCAACACTGGTCTGTAGTTTCCTTTTTTATGAAGTTAAATTTTCATTAAAAAAAATCCCAGCTGTCAAATGGTACAAGTCATTTTCATGTTTTCTGAAATTAAGTATTTTACAGCAAAAAGATTAACAGATTTTAAAATATACATGTAAAAATACATGTTAAAAACCAGTTTCCAGAAGCTAAATATATGTATAAAAGTTAATAAATAAAATATCTGTGAAAATACTGCTTAATGTTCTTAACTTTTAAAAATTCTGATTAGGATACGGAAATTTAAATTTGAATCTTCAATAGACTTTGACCTACAAATTAAAAATCTTGTAAAAGGATTGAACTCTTAAAATACCTTGGTTTCACTGGTGGAATGTCTAGCATACAAGAATGTTTATATATGTGCCATTCTGTAATTGTATATTACATATAGGTCTTTTATGTACAATAGATAAACAAGTTTAGCAAGTTGCAATTATGTACTTGTGCACATATATACATATGCTGTTACAATAAAATTAATACACTATAAATAACAACATAAAATAAAAATAAAAATGAAAGAGTTCATGAACTTGGAAGTAGGAAAATAAATGGGAGGGTTTAGAGGGAAGAAATGGAAAGGGAGGAGTGTTATTCTATTTTGATTAAAATGTAATAAACTAATAAGTACATTGTTAGCATTGAAGATTTTAAAATTTTTTGAAACTATAATATGATCACATCAATTCTGCCTTCCTTTTCCTCCCTCCATATCTCCTCATATACTTCCTTTGCTCTCTTTCAAAGTTACAGCCTCTAATTCTTTATATAGTCATCATTACTTAAACATATGTACATACATCATGTACATATATGCATACAAATAAATGTATTCCTAAAGGCATAAAATATAACTAGCTCATTTCTTATAATTTTTTTTTCAGAGCTGATATTTGGAATTGGCTAACCAAATGGTGTGCTTTTCCTTGTGGAAGACTATTTCTCCAGATTTCAGCATTCTCTAGTTGCCTGTAGTTCTTTGTTTAGTGCTTATGCAGTATGAACTTTCCTCCTTCCACATTAGAATGTCTATTGGTTTATTCAGGTCATGTTTAGGTAGCCATGTTGGTCACACTTCCAAATAATTGGCATTATACCCATAGATTATTATAGTCTATCCTTTATTAAGAAAACTTATCTTTTCAACATGCAGAAAGAATTACAGAAAACTATGGTTAACAAAAAGACAGATTTGTGGAGTCCAGTTCCAGTGGATATATTTATGACAGAACTGATGCCCCTAAGGCTCAGGATTTCTTGCAGAATAGAGGGAAAAAATTGTAAGAATCAGAGGAAGGAGGGGTTCTGTTTCAAGATAAACAAGTATGATTAACATATCTCCTCTTAAAAATTGACAAAAAAAAATCTACTTATAAACTATGAATGCAATTTCAACCATAAAAAAATAAGTGATTATTTTCCATGAAAAGTTTGACAATTTCTGAAATTTGTTGTCTATACCATAAGTATCAAAAGTCATAGAGAAAAGCTTAACAATCTCTTAATTTAATTAACAATTTCTTAATTTCTTTTAGTAAAATATACATTAAAATTGGTAAAGTGCAAATTAATATTATTTTACCTTGATTGTTATTAGTCATAAATATGTGGTAGAATAATAACTTTTATAATATACATTGCATTAAATATAAGTTGAGGTGAAACCATTTTCAAAAAAATTTAACTGGAATTTTAAAATGAATTATGGTTGTTTATTTTTCGGTACAGGATCAAACTCAGGCTTTTTGCATGCTATGCAGGCATTCTACTTCTTACTGCAGTTCATAACCTGAATTATAAAAGACTAAAAAGATGTTGAAATATGTATTCAACTTTTCCTATATGTCTAAGAAGATAAGCAGGTTAAAATATTTCTATTGGAAAATATGAAAGAAATTGTCTTGTTAACATCAAAGATTTCACTGAAAAAGTGCTTGAAGGTGAAAAGAAGAACAAAAGACAAAACACGGAAATCCTGTACTTTGAACAGGATTTCCTAATATGATCTGAATCTTCTTTTTTCATTTCTTTTATGTAATGAAATAGAACAGTCATTTCTTAGAGAAAGATGCAATCCTTTGTATCGTATTAACAAATGCCTTATTCACTTGCTGATTCCTCAAGGTGTAGATAAAAGGATTCAGAAGTGGAGCTACTGAGGTATTGAGCACAGAAATTCCCTTGGAAATAGATACTCTCTGCTTGAATGATGGTTTAACATACATGAAGATGCAGCTGCCATATGAGAGGGATATCACGATCATGTGAGAAGAACATGTAGAGAAAGCCTTTTTCCTCTGGCTGGTTGAAGGGATTTTTAGAATTGTCAGGGCAATGTAGGTGTAGGATATTATCACCATTACCAAGGTGAGTAAGAGTGTCACCAAAGCAGAGACAAATCCCATCATCTCCAGGAGCTGTGTGTCTGTGCAGGAAAGCTGCAGGAGTGGAGTGGTGTCACAGTAGAAATGGTCAACGATGTTGGAAGCACAGAAATCAAGATTCAAGCCTAACAGGAGTGGTGGAAAGATGACAAAAAACCCAGCAAGCCAACAACTGAGGACCAGCTGCACACAGACTTTGTTGCTCATGATAGTCATGTAGTGCAGGGGCTTGCAGATGGCTACATATCGGTCATAGGACATGGCTGCCAGCAAGTAAAATTCTGATGCTCCAAACAGGAAAGCAAAAAACACTTGAGTCAAACAATTACCATAAGAAATGGTTTTGTCTCCAGTTGCCATAGTAGCAAGCAGTTTGGGAATGCATGTAGTGGTGTAGGAAATCTCTAAGAAGGAAAAATTCCGAAGGAAAAAATACATGGGGGTCTTCAGGTGAGTATCCACCAGGGTGAGTGTGATGATGATCAGATTGCCTGTGATGCTGAGCAGATAAGTAAGAAGCAGGAAGATGAATAACACAACTTTCCACTGTGGGTCATCAGTCAAACCTGCTAGGATGAAAACTGTCACCCGTGTATGGTTCTTCATTGTGATCCTCTGGCTGTCAGCTGGTCTAAATAAAATGAGGGGGAGCGAGGTTATCACTACAGAACTATGCAGGTGATACATCATGCTAAAGTACCATTGACATTGCAAAAGCCAGGTTTCAGACAGAGCAACATAGTACTCCATCATCTAAGGAGGGTTGTACCAGGAAAGTCATAGTTTATAGCTTCATGGTATCTGGGCAGAAAACAAGAATATTAATTTATAATTCTATTTGTGAGTAACATAGATAATGGTGTTATTTGTTCATCTCTTATGTGAACAAGGGAAAATTAAAGAAACTGAAAAATGCTTTGTTTCTTCCTTTTTATACCTTAAGTTTGGGATGGTATTTTCTTTCTCTCCTTGAAGATATTTTATTGAATAAAATCTTAAAAGTTACATACAAATCCAAAGTCACTGGAAGCACAGCAGGATGAATTTTAAGCTCTACTCCTCCCTTTCTCCTGGCTCCCAGCCCCCCCCCCCCCAAACACACACAGACAGTCAGACACAAGCATATAGACACACACATGCCATCTTCAGATCTTAGTATAAAAGACTATCATCAAATACTTCAACTAATCAAGTTGCAGGATATCAATCCTATCACCAGCTTAATGATTGTGTTCTTATATCAGAAGTCTAAATGAGGTCTAGGAAGTGCTTTCCTTTACAGTTTTATTAATATTTCAATTGCTTTCATTTCTATTATTACCTTATACTTTGTTTACTTTCTATCTCAATAACGAATAGTATGGTAAAGCCAATGTTAATAATAAACTACTGTGATTGTCTTCTGGAGTGGCAGTATTGAAAATGCAACAAGTAAAAAAAAAATAACATTGATGTAAAAAACACCAAAACGCAAACATAAAAAATATGGTTTTAGGTGAATTTTAGAAGCAGGGGATATCAAATCATTGCCATATGGAAATCTATTGAGATAACAATTTTTAGAGAAAATCATGAGCTTGGGGGAAAGATTACTGAATATAAATTATTAAGTAAGAGAAACTGTTCAATATAACAATTTTTCTCCATCCTTTACTAGTTCTTATTCAAACATTTTTCATCCTCAACTAAAGGAATTTACACAAATAGACTCATGGCAGCAATGACAGCTAAAACACCAAACTTAGAAATTCAACATGTAAGATCATACTTTTGTTGAACCTCAGCAATTATCTACACCAACTATTCCTGGACACACTAAGCCAAAATAAAGTCTGGACTAGAATGGAATCTATTAATGAAAGTTCATTTAATTATATTAGCAATTAAAATATCAAATTAATATAAAAACATTCATTTTAAAATTATCATTATTCCATGGTTTGCCTTCATCTTTTGTTCTTGAGTAAAATTTCAAAAGGTTGAATAAAAATATCATGATGCTTAAAAAAACAATTAGAAATAGCAGGAATTATTGTTATATTTAAATCTAACCAATTTTTATTATATTCATCTGTTTAAATCCAAAATCAGTTTGTCAAAAATCTTTAAAATACAGACATTAACTTGAAACATAAGAACAATACCTTCAAGGAATTCAGGCATAATCATACATGGACAAAGTGATCTGAGTATTTATATTTAACTATCCTAGTGTACATTGCTGATCTGAGCACAGGCACTCCTCTCTGAATGCATCTAACTCTAAACCAGAGGCTATGGTTTATTTTTTCTCACTGTGAAGATATACTTGTAAATGATTTCATTACCTAGTTTATTTCAGAATTGTGTATTTTAAATCATTTTTCTACTTATTACCCACATTGCTACAAAATGAGTTAATTATGGTATCTGGAAGTTTTCCTGATCTTGTCTGAATGAAAGTGTCAAGAGGGAATAAACATTCTCATGAGATTTTAAGATCCACATCAACATTCCCCAAGGAAATACCACTTTTTATGCTATCCAAATGTTTTCCCAGGCCAAAAAAAGAAAAATGGGTTTAAAAAGATAAACCATAGAGACTACTATTGGGGTCTCCAGAAACCCCAATGCACATTACCATAAATATATGCTCAGGCATTTGAAAAACAAACCGAAAACCAAAACCAAACAAACAAAAAAATATTTTTATGAAACCAGTAAAGCTGGACTCCATTAGGTACATTTACTCAAGATTGAGTAATTTATAAAGCAACTAGTTTTGTTTTAGCTGTTGTTTCTGAAGGCTGGGAGTGCCATACCAAATCAAGTGATTGCCTAATTAGTGCCTCATTGTTCTTTAATGAGTGACAAGAGAGCAGAAGTAAAAGGACTCAGATAGATTAGAGGTAACATTTGTAGAGGAATTTTAATCCAGTATCATGGCTGTTCTGAAAACATCCAAAGACCTTCTAGGTCTGTGTAATCCAGCTGGAATGTAGACATGTCCATAGTACACACTTTTAATTCCAAATAATGAAGGTTAAGTTAGTTTGTAGTGTTATGCCAGGTTCACGGGACCCTCAGAGACCACCAGGAGACAACTCGATGCAATTGCAAGAGAGCTTTATTAGGAGAGTGATCGAACTCGGGACCCAAGTCTCACTGACGCAACAGCAGAGAAGTGGGACCCCGAGCTCTGAGTGAGCAGGATTTTTAAAGGGAAAGTCTGTGAGCAGGGGTTTCCATGGCAGCAAGCAGGGAGACACAAGTCTTGGCGTTACAGAATTGGGTGAAGTTTAGCAGGGCAGGGTGACCTTTTCTGAGGCACACAATCACAATGGCTAAGGCATATAATCACAATGGCTATTTTTCTAAACCATATCTGAAACATAAGGGAGAATTTTCCCACCTGATTCTCAACTGATTCCCATTGATTATTGCCAGGGAATTTGTCTCTATTTTCTATGAAGCATTTATTCTGTTATATTTCCTGGAGGCTGTTGCTAGGAGAGTTAATTTTGTTTTCTGCCAGGTGTACATTCTGTGATATTTCCTGATACCTGAATTCAGTTCCCAGGCAAGATCTTTATTTTAAAATGGAGTTATACTCAGGCTATCTTAAACTTTTCAGTAGAAAGAAGCACTCATGTTTGAAACCAGTGTCTAATTGAGGGGTAGTCAAAGTGAAGAATCAGAAAAACTCTCACAAGTACAGAGAGAAAAGAGAAATTACTTGAGAGAGCACTGCAGAAAGAGAGAGAAACAGAAAGATACACAGAAAGAGAAAGAGAAAGGGAAGTTTTTGCAGGAGAGTTTTACAGAGATGGGTTAAACAAACTAGACACAGGTGAAGCCAGAAGATTAGAATAGATTGCAAGAGTCAGTTTGAGGCCAAGTAAAACAATTTAGTCAGAGGTGAGAGAAACCAGATTGAATCAATCAGCTTAGAGAGGAGATTGAGCCAGAACAGCTGAGTCAAGCCAGCCAGCCAGAGTTCAGAAAGAGTTAGGAAGTTTATTCAATATTTTGAGTATTATGTGTGGAGTGGTCTTTCTTTTCTAGACCAGTCTATTTGATGTTCGTTATGCTCCTTGTACCTCGATAGGCACCCCTTCTTTAGGTTAGGCAAAGTATCTTCTATGATACTGTTGAATATATTTTCTGTAAATTTGATGTGTTTTTTCTCAGTTCTTATTATTTGTAGACTTAGTGTTTGCATAGTGTCTCAGATTTTCTGAATGTTATGTGTCTTAGCTTTTTTAGCTTTATCATTTTCTTTGACTGAGGTTTCCATTTTTTTCTATCTTGTCTTCAATTCCTGAGATTTTTATCTTCAATTTCTCGTACTCTACTAGAGAGATTTACCTCTGAACCTTTTATTTGACTTTCTAAATTTTTCATTTACACTTTTAACTCAGTTTGGATTTTTTTTTTGTTTTACTTTCTGTTTGAGATAGAGAAAAAGAGAGGGAGAGATTTTGTTTCTAGTTTCATGTCTTGAACTCTTTTCCTAATTTTTCCTACTGTTTATTTTTTCCCAGACATTATTGGAGGATTTATTCATATCTTCTTTATGGTTCTTCAGCGTATTCATAATGGCTCTTTTGAATTCTGTGTTTTGTGGTCCAGCTATATTGCATTTCTTAGAAACTACTACAGTAGTTTTGTTGAGTTCTTTTGGATACATACTGTCTTGGGCATTAATGATTGCATTTTTGTACTGGTGTAGGTATCTGGGTTTATGATGATTGTGCTTGTAGGTGTTGACATCTGATCTTCTCTTTGTTGAATGGGTGTTACATTCATTGGTTTTTGTTTCCCCTTCTGGATCTTATGAAAATGTAGAGGCTATGAATTGCATGGTATGGAATTCTTCTGAGATCCTGATAGGTGTCACCATTGGGCATTTTGGCTTATGTGTATTTTAAGGTACTAGAACTGACAACAGGATTGTGGATGGGCAATAAGTGAGCGGGAGAGGAGATGGTCTACAGGAAGGAGGAACTCTGGGTCTGCAAGAAAGTTTGTAGGAGTCCCCAAGATGTGGTACCAGAGAGGAAGTACAGGCCCTGCAAGTGGTCTGCAATAGGTTGTGAATGAGTTAAGGAATTTGATTGGTTGGTTTTGGTTTTGGGGTTTTTTGTTTGTTTTCTTGGTTGGCTTTGTTTTCTCTTTTTAAATTTTATTTGTTTTTATTTTATTAACATTGATATTTGGCCTGCATGCGTGTCTGTCTGTGTGTGTGTTTGGTTCTGGGAATTGAACTCAGGTCCTCTGGAAGGGCAGCCAATGTTCTTAACCACAGAGCCAAAGGAGCATGGCAATTGCCTGCCTAACTGACTTTCAGGCCTGTGTGGTCAGTGGTTGATAAAGAGTGCCTCTGACACAGTGTGATGAGGTGAAGCATGAATGGTGATTCTGTTGTGAGAGTCTGTGGAATCCACAGGGAATGGAGGCAGACAGGGCCTAACCCTAACCTGTCCCAGCTGGTCTAATTCCCAGTTTCCCTTTACTGCGTTTCCTGGCTCAACTGAGAGGTTTGTTTTGGGAGACCCACCATGAGTATTGATGCAATTGAAGGTTAGTTTCTTTCATTTTTTTTCCAGTATGACTAGATGGTATAGACACAGAACACCAATGTGTCCCAATATCAGTTTAATTTAGTGAAAGTGACTAACCACTAGGTGGCTGAAATTGGTTCTGCCGTAAGGTTCATGGAATCTTTTTGATCTAAGGTTGAGATGTATTGTGTGAAAGAAGAATCCATTTTCAATTTTAAAATTCTACAACATACCATTAAAAATAAATTGAAAATTTAGGTAATAATCTAGACAGGTAAATCTGAGTAAAGCAAAGGACAGTAATAGTTCAAACATGTTTTCTTTAAAAACAATGTCTTTATTTTCCTTTATTTGTTATTTCTGATAAGTCATAAACTGATTGAATAAAGATCACCCAGTTCACAGGTGCATGTTAGATGACTGTGAGTTATTTTTAAAAAAATGCTCCCATTTACACATGTCATCCCAAAGACAATGATACACATGTACTAGCATGTAACAGAATTCCATCACACCAAACCACTGATTTGTCCTGCCTCAACAATCACATTTACCATGGCTTCTCATGGTTAAAAAGTCTCTATAAAATAAAAGACATAAATGCCATTATGTTCAGTTTTTTCCTATGAAATGTTAGAAAGTATACAAATAACTAAAAGTGGATTTGCAAGGGCAAGAGATGTTTCTAGGTGGGAAACTTGTTAAGTTACTAGACTGAAGTAAAGAAACGAGACAAGCTCTCCTTAGGAGAGGTTATAGCCTTAGCAGAAGGAAAGTGAGGGTCTCACTCAGAACTTCCTAAGGAACAGGAGCGGAGTTCACTGTCAGTGAAGGCTGAAGATGTCTGCAAACATGAGTGACAGGAGCTGGCTGCTGCTCCTGTTCAGATAATCACAACGACAGCTCTTACCAAAAGACCTAACAAATAGCGAGGTGACAACAATGGAAGAAGTATGTATAGCTAAGAACCAGTTATAACCTAACATTTAAAACAACCCCTTATTCCAACTCCAACTATTACATACATGAAGTACCCTTCATCTCGCTAAGAAGAAGTAAAATCCATGTTAGAAATTGAGTCCATGAATGACATCTTAAGATATATTAGCAACTGTGGGAATCAGATTAATATAAAAATGAAAAAGATTTTCAGGTCTAAGTTAACAAATGGTTTAATGTTTTTCCTTCCTCCTTTTTTCTGACTTAAAATTTAAAACGTTGAATTTAAATGTTGTAATGCTTTAATGATTAAAAAAGAACAGAAAACCTTTTGGAACTCCTGTCCCCTCCAGGTCTTTCCATCTCCCCTTCTTTCATAAGATTCCCTGTACTCTGCACAAAGTTTGGCTATGAGTCTCAGCATCTGCTTTGATACTTCGAGCAGTAGAGTCTTTCAGAGGCCATCTGCGGTAGGCTCCTGTCCTGTTCCCTGTCTTTTTCTACTTCTTATGTCTGTTGTTTGTGTCATGAATGAGGACTGAGAATCTCCTGTTGGTGTAATGTTTTGTTTTGTTTTTTTAATGTATACACCTTACCCTTGTTCATTCAAATACTGATTTCTCCCCCACCCCACCCCCAACTCTCTGGTTTCAATCTGGATATTGCATTGTGATATTCATTCTAAGCATCCTGTCTCAACTCTTGTGTAAACAGGACAAAATAAAAGCAACTAGACACAATGTTGAGCAGGGAGGAGTCAGAGGACAGGAAAGGGGAGGAACCAGAAGGCAGGAGAGGAGTGGGAGGAGGAAGGGGAGAAGGGGCAACAGGAGAGAGAGAAGAGCAGAGCTGGAGGAGAGATCTTGGAGGACATGGAGCATGAATCAGACCTAAGGTTTCACAAAAAGCAAGTATAATGTGGGAAATCTAAATGTTAGGAAACTGAGGGCTTGGAGGTTTAGGAGGGAGTAAATATTGCCAGCATTGCGTTCTAGGTTACCTAAAACCCAGTCTCTGTGTGGTGATTTGGTTATACAGCTGCTGAGGATTAACAGCAAGCTTTACTGGAAGATAAACCAACAGTAAATATTAATCACTGCCTACAACAATCTTCCCTAAGGTCTTTCTTGTTGTTTAGCTTCTTTAGGAGTATAATTTTTAGCATCCTATATTATGTGGCTAATACCCACTTATGAGTGAGTATATACCATATTTGTCTTCCTGCTTGTGGGATACCACACTCAAGATGATCTTTTCTAGTTCCCACCATTTGCCTGCAAATTTCATGATTTCCTTGTTTTTATTAGCTAAGTAGTATTCCACTGTGTAAATGTACCACAATTTCTGTAACCATTCTTCTGTTAAGGGAATTCTAGGTTGTTTCCAGCTTTTCGCTATTATGAATAAAGCTGTTATGAACATGGTTGAGTAAATTTCCTTGTTGTATACTTGAGCATATTTTGGATATATGCCCCGGGATCCCTGAAGAGAATGATACCCCAAGCAAGGACAATGCTTGGAGAAAACCCAAAACCCCAGCTCACATGTAGCCCATAGACTCAGTCTCCTAGTGGCATCCTTAGTAAGGGGAGCAGGGACTTTCTCTGGCATGAACTCAGTAACAGGCTCTCTGATCATTTCTCCCTAGAGGGTGCAGCCTTGCCAGTCCACAGAGGAAGACCAGTTCTGATGAGACCTGATAGGCTAGGGTCAAATAGAAGGGGAGGAGGACCTCCCCTATAAGTGAACTAGAGGAAGGGCATAGAGGGAGAAGAGGTAGGGAGGGTAGGATTGGGAGGAGACAAGGGAGGGGGCGACAGCCAGGATACAAATTGAATAAATTATAATAATAAAAAGGGGGGGAAAGCAAAGGACAAAGAATAGAACACAAATGAATTGTAACAGATCTTGTTATATTTAATTTTTTTTCAATATTAATTACTTTTGTTTTAACTCCCTAATAGTGTGCCAGAAGTTTTTTTTTTTTGAAAAGTTTTTTTTAATATAGACTTTAATCTAAAACACCACGTATCTTGAGGACATACTTATGAGCATAGTATTACAAACGGTGACCAGATTTCCTAAATTTAACTGTTCTACTGTGGTCCTGATCTAGCATAGGAAAATCCCACCTTTCTGATTCTGATTGAGATTCTGAATCACAGTCTAATATGTTGCAGTTTCTTTCTCACTTGCAAAGGCACTCTCGTGAAAAACTTTACATAAATAAGTTTTTTGGTTACTGGTGTGTTAGGCTCCTTTACATTAGCTTAATTACTATACATATTGAGTCAGTTCCTGTGTATAGCCCACACTGTCACATAAGATTAATGACCCCCTCCCTCTAGGAGTTTTCCTGATCTTGTAGCCTGAATGAAAATATCAAGAGATGATTAAAAACCTCAGGAGAATTTGAGATTCATAGCAACATTTCTCATGTTTTTTTGAGTATTTTCCTCATGCAATCTATGTTCTTTTTAATTTTTATTTTTTATATTAATTACAGTTTATTTTTTACTGCCAAAATGTCTTTAAATTATTTGTCCAGAAATTTCAACATAGATTACCCTAATGAGTAATTTAGCATTTAAGGAAAATGAAACAAAACAGGAACAGAGTTCTTCTTATGAAACTTTAAAATTTTATTTTCTGTTATTCTTGGTTACACTGCCTTGGTGATTTATAAAGGAAATTGGACTTCCTTTGGCTCCCATTTTTTTGGGGTCTAGGAGATTCACAATCATGTAAGAGGCTCATGCTCCTTTAACTTATGAAGGAAAGCAGAAAAGAAAGGGTTCATCTGACTGAAAGGACAACTGGAGAGCTCCTGTGATATCTAGACCATTTTTTAAATTTTTATTTTTTATATTAATTACAGTTTATTCACTTTGTATCCCAGTTGTAACCTTCCCCTCCCCTCCCAATCCCACCTTCAATCCCTCATCTCCTCCCATGCCCCTCTCCAAGTCCATGTCCATGGATAAGGGAGGTGTTCTACTCTTCCATCTGACCCTAGCCCATCAGGGTCTCATAAGGACTGGCTGCAGTGTCTTCCTCTGAGGCCTGGTAAGGCTGCTCCCCCCCCCCTTAGGGGGAGGTGATCAAAGAACCAGCCACTGAGTTCATGTCAGAGATAGCTCCTATTCCCATTGCTAGGAGACCCACTTGGACACTGAGCTGCCATGGGCTACATCTGTAGAGGGGTTCTAGGTTATATCCATGAATTGTCTTTGATCGGAGTATCAGTCTCAGAAAAGACCCCTGTGCCCGGTTTTTGTTGTTGTTGTTCTGTTGCCCTCCTTGTGGAGATCCTGTTCACTCCAGATCTTACTATCTCCCCCTTCTTTCATAAGATTCCCTGCACTCTGCCCAATATTTGGCTATGTTTGGTTTTGATACTTTCCTGGGTAGAGTCTTTCAGAGGCCCTCTGTGGTAGGCTCCTGTCCTGTTCCCTGTTTTCTTCCTCTTCCTATGTCTGTCCCATTTGCCTTTCTGAGTGAGGAGTGATCATCTTACCTAGGTTCCTCCTTCCTGCTTAGCTTCTTTAGGTATACAGATTTTAGTATATTTATCTTATATTTCTAATATCCACTTATGAGTAAGTTTATACCATGTGTGTCTTTCTGCTTCTGGGATATCTCACTCAGGATGATCTTTCTAGTTTCCAACACTTGCCTGCAAATTTCATGATTTCCTTGTTTTTAATTGCTGAGTAGTATTCCATTGTGTAAATGTACCACAATTTCCGTATCCATTCCTCCGTTGAGGAACATCTGGGTTGTTTCCAGGTTCTGGCTAGTATGAATAAAGCTGCAACAAACATGGTTGAACGAATGTCCTTGTTGTGTACTTGAGCATATTTTGGATATATGCCTAGAGTGGTATAGCTGGATCTTGAGGAAGCTCTATTCCTAATTGTCTGAGAAAGGGCCAAATTGATTTCCAAAGTTTACATTCCCTCCAGCAATGGAGGAGGGTTCCCCTTTCTCCACATCCTCTCCAGCATGTATTGTCACTTGAGTTTTTTTATCTTAGCCATTCTTACGGGTGTAAGGTGAAACCTCAGGGTCATTTTGATTTGTATCTTGACCATTTTTGTGAGCAAGACACTGATTCTTTCCTGAGGACCTCACCCTTGTGATTTTACAGTTTCTCACCAGACCTTACCTTCCAACATTGCAGCACTAAGAAACAGTCTCTACCGTGAGCATCATGATACAAGCACAAGTAATATGAGGTCCTTTACAGCCACATTTCTACCTGAATAAATGATTGCCAGACTGATTGGATTTGAACTTGGGTCAAAGAAGGATGCATAGTTTACTGAAAGTTACATGATAATATGCTAAATTTTCAAAATTTATTAAGTCCTGTGTGATTACTATTATGTTAACTTGTTATAGCCTAAAATCATTTGGGAACAGATAATCTCAGTTGAGAAAACTCTCCCTCTAGATTATCCTGTGGGCAAGCCTGCAGTACATTTTCTTAACTAGAGATTGATGTGGACAGTGCTATCCCTAGGCTAATGGACTGCAAGCCAGTACGTCACGTTTCTCCATGGATTCTGCTTCAGTTCCTGCCTCCAGGTTCCTGCCCTGACTTCCCTTCATTGATGAAGCGTGACCTGAGAGCTGTAAGCTGACAAAAACCCTTTTTTCCTTAAGTTGTTTTGTTTGTTTTTTGGTCATAGGGTTTTATCACAGCGATGAATATCTTAACTAAGCCATCTCTCCACCTGTACTTTTCTTGACTCAGGAGAAAGAGTTTAGGAATAACTTTCTCTATTGGCCACTCCCATTTGTGAGCAAGCATCAGGAAGACTGAGGTGGAGGTTATTTGTCTTTTGCTGAACAGCTTGTATAATTTACATTGTCAAACTGCAGGTGTTTTGGAGAAGTGAAATTCTAGTAACTCAGTTGTATAGATCCTTTAGTAAAATGTAGGCAACCACAGACCTTTAATTTCCTGTGTATTATTTTGCCTTTTCCAATTTTTTATATAAATGTAACCATGCAGTATATAGTTTTTTAATACTCCTTTTTGTTAGCAATAGTGTTTAAATTTCTTTGCTAACTTTCTATTTTACTTAGCTTACTTATTTAATTGCTTACGATCTCTCCATATGGATATACTACATGCTTCTTCATTTCTTATTTTTTATTTATATAATCAGTCATTTGCAGTTACAGAACTTTATTTTAAATCAACCATAAATGCACATCACACACTTTATTCAGCAGGTCACTATAGAAGTCATGGTAGTGTGGATGAAACTCCTTGTGGTTTGAATAGGAATGGCCCCTATAGGCTCACAGATTTGAATGCTTGTCACCAGGGAGTGTGGTCTTGGAGCAGTTGTGGCCTTGTTGAAAAAAGTGTCACTGGAGATGGAAGCTGAATTTTAAAACGTTCAATCCAGGCCCAGTCTCTCTCTCTCTCTCTCTCTCTCTCTCTCTCTCTCTCTCTCTCTCTCAAGGATCAGGATGTAGAACTCTCAGCTATTCTCCAGCACCATGTCTGTCACCAGGCCACCATGGTTCCTGTCATGTCAATAGTGGACTACACTTCTGAACTATAAATCAGTCCTAATTAAATGTTCTCCTTTATAACATTCTGTGGTCATGGTATCTCTTCGTAGCAATAAAAATCATAACTAGGATTAGATGGAAGGGAAGGAGGAGGACCTCTCCTATCAGTGGACTGGGGAAGGGGCATGGTGGAGAAGAGGGAGGGAGAGGGATTGGGAGGAGACTAGGGAGGGAGCTACAGTTGGGATACAAAGTGAATAAGCTGTAATTAATAAAAAATAAATTAATTTAAAAGTAAATATCTTAACTAAAACACTTATCAATATATTGTGACTTCTTCTTTTGGGCCTCACTTGTTCTTCACCATCATTCAAAGCCATGTTCTCCCAGCTGAGCCTAATCAAGACTCCATAGTGATGATCATTAAGGAAGCAGAGAGTTTCCATTGGAAACTATTTCTGCTCCACCTCTTTCAGGATCAGCCAGAAGTGAGGCTGATTCCATTAAGGATAAACAAATTAAGGGTGGACATGAAGAAAAGTACAAACTCAGTCAGTATTTGAGTTGCTTCTCATGGTTCTGAGCTTCCTCTTTTTATACACAGTTAACATTCTGGGACACTCATCTACACAGTCTGTTTCCTTATTCTAAGCAACATCTCCATGTCTTAGCATAGTAAGTTTGTCCCTGAACACATTGGTGACTGATCTTCACTGGTGTTATCAACTGGAATAATGTCCAAGAATAGCATATGTGTGCAAACAAATCAACAGCAGTGGATCTGCTCAGGCCTCTTAGGTCCCTCCTAGTCCTTCATAAATAAAGAACATATTCAATATTTTATATTTGATAATTATGAATCAAGCTTATAATTTATGTATGAATGTTTATGTCTGACTGCTCATTAAAAATGATAGTGATTTTTGTTGGAATAAAATACTTCATTTAGTTCTGGAAAAAAATAACTGCTGTTAAGTGTAGTTTATTTCTTTGCATTTCCAAGTGTTAGAGTTTGTATATAAAGTATCTTCCATGGGCTCATGTGTTAATACTTAGGTAACCAGAGTGGCCCTATTTTGGAAGGCTTTGAAAACATTAGCAGATGTTATATTAGATTAGAAGGCTTGGCTTGATGGAATATAGTACTGGATATGAGTTGGAAATGTTTTGGGGGGTGTTTGTGTGTGCGCGCATGTATCTCTCTCTCTCTCTCTCTCTGTGTGTGTGTGTGTGTGAGTGTGTGTGTGTGTCAGGAAGGGAGAGTATGTGTCAGATTTGGGAGTCCTTCTCTGAACCTAGAGCTATTCTGATAGCCAGGAGGCCACAGTAATCTCAATTTTACTCCCACAGCACTGGAATTACTGGATCATGTGTGCCCATGTCTCGCATTTTCTGTGGATTCTGGGATACAAACTCAGGTTTTCCTCTTATTCAGCAAGAGTTCTACCATCCCTTTGGAGAAATCTTGTTGCTGAAATTTTTCTGTTTCTGTTTTCTGTGGTATATTGACAATATTACGTTGTAAACAAATGTATGGGTCCAAGTGTTCATAGATGAAATAAATCAAAACAAATTTTATATTTCAATGTCAGGCATTACACATCAGATACTTGGTCACAGCAGTGAAAAATATGTAATATAGAAAATGGAGGGTTAGAACTAGTTTACTGGCAAAATATTTTAATATAACAGTTTTATAAATTTTTGATAATTTTATACATTCATGCAGAATATTTTTTAGAGGATTCTTTTTTTATTTAACTTTTATTAATTACAATTTATTCCTTTTGTATCCCCCATAAGCCCCTCCCTCCTTCCCTCCTGGTCCCACCCCCCCCCCCCCTTTCTGCATGCATGCCTCTCCCCAAGTCCACTGATAGGGGAGGTCCTCCTCTCCTTCTTTATGATCTTTTTTTTTTTCTTTTTGTTCTTCTCAATGCAGTTTATTCAGGAACCTTGAACAATCCTCGGACCCTGGGGAAAGCCAGCCCATAGCTTAAATAGCCTCTGGGTAGCCAACCCCAGCGTGCCTCGTGGGCAATGCAGATAGGTCCACATACACAGAAGCAAGCCAGATCCTCAGCCTTAGCCAAATATGGAGTTGTTTGTGACAGAGAGCACTCACCGTCAGGAAGGTGGAAGGCGGAAACCAGCTCCATCTTTAAGGCACGGCATTGCACAGCTCTCTACAGTTCCCCCTTTTGGTTTTAGATGCATCAGGCAAGAGTAGAGATCTGATCTCTGATATTAGAAATAAATTGGGACTTTGTACCAATGTTCATTTAGGTGTCATCCACCCAAAGAGCATCGGACCCGTCCAATACCTTTTTCTCAGAGGCGGGACCTGGGGCATCAACCCACAAGCAATCAGACTTGCTCTTCTCTGGGTCCAAAGCGGCTGACCCTGAGTGCAGTGCTTAGCCTCGCATCCTGAGCATAACATTTTAGCTGTCTATGGTAGCCAACCATGCTTGGGGAGACTGTCCTGCTTCAATGGCTGTAAAGGCCTGAATGATCATGGCTGCATTACGCTGTTGTGAGACTCTAATCTTGCATATACACCACAGACAAACCAAGGAGACCAACACCCGAAGGCCTGCTAATGCTCCCATGCCCGCCCATTCCTTCATGGCTGCAGCAATCCATGATGATAATCCTGTGGCTAGTCCTGCATCCACTCTGGAAGAATTTGCCATAACAATGGCCACTCTCGGCTGCTCCATCATAGTATCGAATTCTTCAGTCCAATTACCTAAAATATAGCTAGACAATTGTTTAGACAGATTTGCAGCATGGGAAAAATTCTCATATTATATGCTAGTGACACAAAGTCCAGCATACTTCCATTGACAGCCAAGTTGAGCGATTTGCCATAGGGTATCAATTTGCTCCTACACGAGGTCAATCCTCTGATTGAACACCATCAAGTCTCTTTTTAGTTGAGCATTAATTCCTTTTTGTACATCTAAAGCATGAGCTACATTGGCTAAAAGATTATTTAGGGTCTGAGCAGTATGCATAGTATGACTCATGGCTAATGCCATGGTGGTAGCTCCAACAGCCGCCAATGAGATGGCAGTAACAATGGCGGCTGTAATTCCAAGATCCCTTTTCTGTCTGAAGAGAGTCATAGCGTGAGGGGCATCAACAGGCACAGGCACCCAGCGAGGCATGCGAGTAACCAGGGCATACCTAAATTCACTAGCATTCCAGCATTGGGCAAAAAAGCAAGTATCATTACCACAATTACTTGGCTCTATCTGGCTAACAATGAATAAAAATGGGGGTTATAAACAAACAGGTGTGGACTTATAGGAAATATTATGAGAAGCCTTAACCCCCTCATTGGAACATCCTGCATCAGTTCTAGAACTAGCAGTGGTGATATCCGAGGTCTGAGTAGGTTCAGGAGACAATTGCCCCCAGGGGTGAGACATGCTCCATGTAAATTGACTAACTCCATGTTTTCCTCCACTTTTGAAAGTCATTTAAGGTTCTTAAATTATCTTTTCTTTATTTTTTCTTTTTTTTTAATTTTTCATCAATTACACTTTATTCATTCTTTATCCCCCCATAAGCCCCTCCCTCCTCCCCTCCCAATCCCACCCTCCCTCTCCTTTCTGCATGCATGCCACTCCCCAAGTCCACTAATAGGGGAGGTTCTCCTCTCCTTTCTGAAATTAGTCCATCAGTTCACATCAAAAGTGGCTGCATTGTCCTCTACTATGGCATGGTAAGGCTGCTCCCCCCCCAGGGGGAGGTGATCAAAGAGCAGGCCAGTCAGATTATGTCAGAGGCAGTCACTCTTCACATTACTATGTAACCCACTTGGAGACTGAGCTGCCATGGGCTACATCTGTGCAGGGGTTCTAGGTTATCTCCATGAATAGTCCTTGGTTGGAGTATGAGTCTCTGGGAAGTTCCCTGTGTTCAGATTTTCTTGTTCTGCTGCTCTCTTTGTGGAGGCCCTGTCCTCTCCAGCTCTTACTATTTCCCACTTCTTACATAAAATTCCATTCACTCTGCCCAACAGTTGGCCATCAGGCTCAGCATCCGCTTTGATAGTCTATAGGGCAGAGGCTTTCAGAGGCCCTCTGTGGTAGGTTCCTAGGTTGTTTCCTGTTTTCTTCTTCTTCGGATGTCCATCCTCTTTGCCTTTCAGGATGGGGATTGACCCTTTTAAGTAGGGTCCTCTCTCTTGCTTAGTTTCTTTAGATGCACAGGTTATAGTGGGTTTGTCCTATGTTGTATGTCTATATGAGTGAGTATATACCGTGTGTGTCTTTTTGCTTCTGGGACAACTCACTCAGGATGATCCGTTCCAGGTCCCACCATTTACCTGCAAATTTCATGATTTCCTTGTTTTTCATTGCTGAGTAATATTCCATTGTATAGATGTACCACAGTTTCTGCATCCATTCTTCAGTTGAGGGGCATCTGGGTTGTTTCCAGCTTCTGGCTATTACAAATAAAGCTGCTACAAACATGGTTGAGCAAATGTCCTTTTTGTGTACTTGAACCTCTTTTGGATATATGCCCAGGAGTGGTATGGCTGGATCTTGAGGAAGCGTTATTCCTAGTTGTCTGAGAAAGCGCCAGATTGATTTCCAGAGTGGTTGTACAAGTTTACATTCCCACCAGCAGTGGAGAAGGGTTCCCCTTTCTTCACAATCTCTCCAGCATGTGTTGTCAGTTGAGTTTTTGATCTTGGCCATTTTGATGGGTTTAAGGTGAAATCTCAGGGTTTTTTTGATTTGCATTTCTCTAATGGTTAATGAGGTTGAGCATTTCTTTAAGTGCTTCTCTGCCATTCAATATTCCTCTGTCAAGAATTCTCTGTTTAGCTCTGTTCCCTATTTTTTAAGTGGATTACTTGGTTTGTTGCTTTTCAGCTTTTTTAGTTCTTTATATATACTGGATATGAGTCCTCTGTCAGATAAAGGATTGGTGAAGATTCTTTTCCAATCTGTAGGCAGTCGCTTTGTTTTGATGACAGTGTCCTTTGCTTTGCAGAAGCTTTTCAGTTTCATGAGGTCCCATTTATTGATTGTTGCTCTTAGAGCCAGTGCTGTGGTGTTCTGTTCAGGAAGTTGTCTCCTGTGCCAATGAGTTCAAGGGTATTCCCCACTTTTTTTTCAAGCCGATTTAATGTGTCTGGTTTTATGTTGAGGTCTTTGATCCACTTGGACTTTAGCTTTGTGCAGGGTGACAAGTATGGATCTATTTTCATTTTTCTACATGTAGACATCCAGTTGGCCCAGCACCATTTGTTGAAGATGCTATCTTTTTTTCCATTGTTTGGGTTTGGCGTCTTTGTCAAAGATCAGGTGTCCATAAGTGTGTGGGTTTATTTCTGGGTCCTCTCTTCGGTTCCATTGATCCACCATTCTGTTTCTATGCCAGTACCATGCAGTTTTTAAAACTGTTGCTCTCTAGTACAACTTAAGATCAGCGATGGAGATACCTCCAGAAGATCTTTTATTGTAGAGGTTTGTTTTAGCAATTCTGGGTTTCTTGTTATTCCATATGAAGTTGAGAATTGTTCTTTCCAGGTCTGTAAAAAATTGTGTTGGTAATTTGATGGGAATTGCATTGAATCTGTAGATTGCTTTTGTTAAGATGGCCATGTTTACTATGTTAATCCTGCCAAGCCATGAGCATGGGAGATCTTTCATCTTCTCATATCTTCTTCTAATTCTTTCTTCAGATATTTGAAATTTTTTTCATACAAGTCTTAGACTTCCTTGGTTACTCCGAGGTACCTTCTGTCATTTGTGGCTATTGTGAAGGATGTTGTTTCCCTAATTTCTCTCTCAGCCCTTTTGTCTTTTGTATACAGGAGGGCTACTGATTTTTTTGAGTTAATATTGTATCCGGCCACTTTGCTGAAGTTGTTTATCAGGTGTAAGAGTTCCTTGGTAGAGTTTTTGGGGTCACTCACCTATACTATCATATCATCTGAAAATAGTGATAATTTGACTTCTTCCTTTCCAATTTGTATCCCCTTGATCTCTTTCAACTGTCTTATTGCTCTAGCAAGGACTTCCAGAACTATGTTGAAGAGATATGGAGAGAGTGGGCAGCCTTGTCTTGTCCCTGATTTCAGTGGGATTGCTTTAAGTTTCTCTCCATTCAGTTTGATGTTGGCTATAGGTTTGCTGTATATTGCCTTTACTATGTTTAGATATGTGCCTTGTATCCCTGATCTCTCTAATACTTTAAACATGAATGGATGTTGGATTTTGTCAAATGCTTTTTTCAGCATCTTAGGGAGATTGTCATGTGGTTTTTTTCTATCAATTTGTTAATATGGTGGATCACATTGATGAATTTCCGTATACTGAACCACCCCTGCATACCTGGATGAAGCCTACTTGGTCATGTTGGATGATATCTTTGTGTGTTCTTGTATTCGGTTTGCGAGTATTTTGTTGCGTATTTTTGCATCAATGTTCATAAGGGAGATTGGCCTGAAATTCTCTTTCTTTGTTGGGTCTTTGTGTGGTTTAGGTACCAAGGTGACTGTGGCTTCATAGAATGAGTTTGGTAATGTTGCTTCTGTTTCGATTTTGTGGAATAGTTTGAAAAGAACTGGAGTTAGCTCTTCTTTGAAGGTAGAATTCTGGTAGAATCTGGTAGAATTCTGCCCGAAACCATCTGGTCCTGGGCTTTTTTGGATGGGAGAATTTCGATGACTGCTTCTATTTCCTTGGGGGATATAGGACTATTTAATTGATTTACCTGGTCCTGATTTAGCTTTGGTAAGTGTAATCAATCAAGAAAATTGTCCATTTCATTTAAATTTTCAAATTTTGTTGCATATAGACTTTTGAAGTAAGTCCTAATGATTGCTTGGATTTCCTCAGTGTCTGTAGTTATGTCCCCCTTTTCATTTCTGATTTTGTTGATTTGGATGGTGTCTCGCTGCCTTTTAGTTAGCTTGGCTAAGGGTTTGTCTATCTTGTTGATTTTCTCAAAGAACCAGCTCTTGGTTTCATTGATTCTTTGAATTGTTTTATTTGTTTCTAATTGATTGATTTCAGCCCTGAGTTTGATTATTTCCAGCCGTTTGCTCCTTCTTGGTGTGTCTGCTTCTTCTTTTTCTAGGGTTTTTAAGTGAGCCATTAAGTTGCTTGAATGTGCTATCTCAAATTTCTTCTTGAAGGCACTTAGTGCTATGAACTTTCCTCTTAGCACTGCCTTCATTGTGTCCCACAAGTTTGGGTATGTTGTGTCTTCATTTTCATTGAGTTCTAGGAAGATTTTAATTTCTTTCTTTATTTCTTCCCTGATCCAACTGTCTTTTAGTAACAAGTTGTTCAGTTTCCATATATGTGTAGGCTTTTTGCTATTTCTGTTGTTTTTGAGGTCCAGCTTATTCCATGGTGATCAGACAGGATACAGGGGATTATTTCAATCTTCTTGTATCTGAGGCTCGCTTTGTGACCAATTATATGGTCTATTTTGGAGAAGGTTCCATGAGGTGCTGAGAAGAAGGTAAATTCTTTTGTGTTTGGGTGTAAGATTCGATAAATGTCTGTCAGCTCCATTTGATTCATGACTTCTGTTGGAGACATTGTTTCTTTGTTTAATTTCTGTTTTGTTGAGCTGTCCTTTGTTGAGAGTGGGGTGTTGAAGTCTCCTACTATTAATGTGTGGGGATCTATGTGTGGTTTAAATTTTATCGATGTCTCTTTTACAAATGTGGATGCCCTTGTATTTGGGGCATAGATGTTCAGGATTGTGATGTCTTCTTGTTGGAGTTTTCCCTTGATGAGTATGAAGTGTCCTTCCAAATATCTTTTTATTAATTTTGGTTGAAAGTCTATTTTATCAGCTATTAAAATGGCTACTCCTGCTTGCTTCTTGGGGCAATTGGCTGGGAAGGCCATCTTCCAACCCTTCACCCTCAGGTAATGTCTATCTTTGTGACTTAGGTATGCAACAGATTGCTGGGTTTTGTTTACGCATCCATTCTCTTAGTCTGTGTTTTTTTATTGGAGAATTGAATCCATTGATGTTGAGAGAGATTAATGTCGAGTGGCTGTTAGATCCTTTCATTTTGATGTTGCCTGTGGTCATAAGGTTGTGTGTTTGGTTGCTTTTTGTTTTACTGTAGTGAGGTTAATTATTTCCTGTGTTTTCTTGAAAGTAGCTAGTTTTCTTGGGTTGTATTTTTCCTTCTATTGTCTTCTGTAACGTTGGATTTGTGTGTAGGTATTGTTGAAATTTATTTTTCTCATTGAATACCTTGTTTTCTCCATCTATGAGGACTGAGAGTTTTGCGGGGTATAGTAGCCTGGGCTGACATCTGTGTTCTCTTAGGGTCTGCATGATATCTGTAAAGCCCCTTCTGGCTTTCATAGTCTCCGTTGAGAAGTCAGGTGTGATTCTAATGTGTTTGCCATTATATGTTAATTGGTCTTTTTCCCTTGCAGCTTTTAGTATCTTTTCTTTGTTCTGTATACTTACTGTTTTGGTTATTATGAGGCGGGAAGATTTTCTTTCTTTTTTTTTTTTTTACTTTTATTTTTCTTTTTAGTTACATTTTGTTAACGCTGTGTCTCAGCTGTATCCTGTTCCCTCATTCCCTCCCCAACCCCACACTCCCTCCCTGGTCTCCTCCCTGCCCCTTTCCAAGTCCACTGATAGGGGAGGACCTCCTCCCCTTTCATTTGACTGTTTTATCAGGTATCTTCAGGTCTGGCTGCAAAGTCCTCTGTGGCCAAACAGGACTGCTCCTCCCCTGAGGGTGGGGGGGAGGTCAAAGATCCTGCCCTTGAGATCCTGTTAGGAATAGTCCTTGTTCTTTGTTCCTTGTACTTTGGAAAACTGCTTGGTTACTGAGCTACCCCGGGCCACATCCAAGCAGAAGTTTTGGTTATATCCATAGATGGTCCTTGGTTGTCAGTCTCAGAAAAGACTCTGTGCCCGGATATATTTGGTCCTTGTAGAGCTCCTATCCTTTCCATATCATACTAACTCCCCTTCTTTCATATGATTCCCTGCACTCTGCCGAGGGTTTGGTTATGAGTTTTAGTGTCTGCTTTGAAACACTGCTAGGTAGAGTCTTTCAGATGCCTTTTGCAGTAGACTCCTGTCATACGTTCAATGCACATCCCATTTGTCTTTCTAAATGAGGATTGATCATCTTTGCCTGTGTCTACTTTCTTGATTATCTTCTTTAGGTGTGTAGATTTCATTATGTTTATCATATCTTGTAGGTCTATATAACCGAGTATATACCATGTTTGTCTTTCTCCTTCTGGGATACTTCACTCTGAATGATCTTTTCTAGATCCAACCATTTGCCTGCAAATTTCATGATTTCTTCCTTTTTGATTGCTGAGTAGTATTCCATTGTGTAAAAATATCACAATTTCTGTATCCATTCCTTTGTTGATGGACATCTGGGTTGTTTCCAATTTCTGGCTATCACAAATAAAGCTGCTACAAACATGGTTGAACAAATGTCCTTGTTGTGTACTTGAGCTAATTTTGGGTATATACCTAGGAGTGGTATAGCTGGCCCTTGAGGTAGCACTACTCCTAATTGTCTGAGAAATCGCCAGATTGACTTCCAAAGTGGTTCTGCCAGTTTACATTCCGACCAGCAATGGAGGAGGGTTCCCCTTTCACCACAACTTCTCCAGCATGTGTTGTCACTTGAGTTTTTTTGATCTTGGCCATTCTGATGGGTGTAAGGTGAAATCTCAGGGTCATTTTGATTTGCATTCCCTAATGGCTAATGACCTTGAGCATTTCTTTAAATGTTTCTCTGCCATTCGACATTCCTCTATGGAGAATTCTCTGTTTAGCTCCGTTCCCCATTTTCTAAGGGGATTACTTGGGTTGTTGCTTTTCTGCTTCTTTAGGTCTTTATATATACTGGATATTAGCCCTCTGTCAGATAAAAGGTTGGTGAAGATTCTTTCCCAATCTCCATGAATGGTCCTTGGTTGGAGTATCAGTTTCAGAAGACACTCCTGTGCCCAGATTTTTGTTTCTGTTGCTCTCCTTGTGGAGGTCCTGTACCCTCTGGAGCTTTCTATCTCCCTCTTCTTGCATAAGATTCCCTGTGCTCTGTCCAAAGTTTGGCTATGAGTCTCAGCATCTGCTTCAGTCCCCTGCTGGGTGATCTTTTAGAGGAGATCTGTTGTAAGGTCTGGTCCTTTTCCCTCTCCTATACAGCTTCTGGTGTCTATCTTTTTCCTGCTGAATGAGAATTAAACACTTAAAGGAAAAGAAAATAAAAACCTTAACTTGCAAGGAAGTGTTAACATGCAATGGACAAAAACTCCTTAATTACAAATAGAAAGTTTAACTTGCAAGGACTTAATGTAAGCCCTAAAGAGGGTTCCTTGGTAATAATCTGTGGCATCTGCCAACCTTCCCTTATTCCCTGAGCTCTCTCTCAGCCATCCTCAGCCCTCAGCCCTCAGCCCTCTATCCTACCAGTACAGGAGCCACCTGGGAGAGGTTTGGAGGCAGGCATTTTTTTGGTTTTGTTGTTGTTGTTTGTTTGTTTTTAAACATATAGTACTATTTTTACCGATTAAAAGGCATTATACATTAAAAATAAATTAAGCTAACAAAAGAGCATATTATCAACACTTTTTCAGGAGCATTTTAAAACAGATTTTTCAGTTATTTAGCATGTTTTATGTCACTCACCATAGGACTCGTTAATGTTCATATAATTCATTTTTCATGGTTCAGTGGAAGTGGTGCTATCTCCTTTAATTTATCTTCCAAATTATTAAATTTTCTATATGCTATGACAGTCCCGATTACTGCACATTATAATCATGTTCTACTGTGTCTCTTACCAGTAAGCCATTCAAAATAGCTTTATTGACTTGTTAAATCTAGCAAATTTCATTTGAATAAATATTAAGTACATAAAATTTTATCAGAATTTTCCTGTAAGCATAATTCAAGACTATGGTTTTGAGAAAGCACTTTCACCTCTCAGTTAGGAAGATGGACTAATAAAAAAACACAGAAACAGTCAGATAGGCTTAGCAAAAAAAGTGACTAAAATATTCAATAGGTGAATTGATCTAGATCACAAATGATACATTTGAGAGTAGTTCATGCTTCAACAACATATTATTTATGGCTAAATCTTGTGTCACGGTTTCTAAACAAACAAAATCTATGAAGCACATGTTTGAAAGAGTCCTTCACCTGCTGATTCCTTAGGGTGTAGATAAAAGGGTTTAGCAAAGGGGCCACAGAAGTGTTGAGCACAGCCACACCTTTATTTAAAGTCACCCTTTCCTTGGCTGATGTTTTCATGTACATGAAGATACAACTTCCATACGTTATGGAGACCACAACCATGTGGGAGGAGCAGGTGGAAAAGGCCTTTCTCCGTTGTTGAGCTGAAGGGAACTTTAGGATGGTTTTAATGATGAGTGTGTAGGAGAGGATCACTAAGATCAAGGTGATGACAAGTGTCATTACAGCTAAGGCAAAAGCCATAAACTCTATTAAACGTGTGTCTGTGCAAGACAGCTGCAGGACAGAAGTGTCACATAAGAAGTGGTCTATTGTTTTGGAGGCACAGAAATCCAGTTTGAGTCCCAAGAGCAAAGGGGGGAAGATGACTAAGAACCCAGTCACCCAGGAGCTGAGGACCAACAGGTGGCACACTTTTCTGTTCATGATGATGGGGTAGTGCAGTGGTCTGCAGATGGCTACATAGCGATCATAGGACATGGCAGCCAGGAGGTAGAACTCTGTGGCCCCTAATAGAAAAAAGAAGAATAACTGAGCCACACAAGCATTGTACAAAATCATTTTTTCTCCTGTGAGAATGCTCGTCAAGAACCTGGGGATGCAGACTGTGGTGAATGCAATTTCCAAGAAGGAGAAATTCCGGAGGAAGAAGTACATTGGAGTCTTGAGGTGGGGATCCAGCAGGGTGAGGAGGATGATCACTAAGTTCCCCATCACGCTCAAGATATAATTGAAAAACAGAAACAGGAAAATCAGGATTTGTAGCTGAGGGTCATTGGTCAGTCCCAGCAAAATGAACACAATCTTTGCTGATTGGTTCTTCATTTTTCTTGTTTCTTAACAAATCCACAAAAATTATTAAGTTAATATCACACCTAGAAAAATATTTCTTCCTTCTCAGATATAAAAACTCTATATTCATAAGCTTAATATATACATACATTTACAGAAATCGCTATTCATGTTCTCCACCACATTACCATGTTGACAGAACTCTGAGATTCTTATGCAACTTGCTCATTTGCAGGTCTTTTCCAATGTTTGTATGTTATATTTGTATTTTTCTGTGGCCCTCCTTTCAAATTTTTATTCTAAGTTCATATCCAAAATTTAATTTTGTTATTATCTCAATTGCCAACTAATTGATTCTAGGGAAATTATTTTATTCACACTGGCCACATTAGCTATCATTTTAAAAGTACATGTAATGGAATAGGAGATTTTTAAGAAGGCTTTATTACAACAGGTTTCCTACTATAATGTAAAATAAGCAGCATCTTCCATGGTGAGTGTGCTGTGAGTTACACTGAAATAGTGAGTCTCAAGGCTGCGTCATCAGCAAAACCCACAATAAACGCTGTTCTCCTGAGAAGCTTCCAGTTACAGTCTTCTAGCTCAAATTAAGTCTGAATGGAAAGAAGATATCTGTCGGGAAAAATAAAAGTGATTGTGTGTGTTTGTTACAATTAGAAAGGTGATGTTTCACATAGATATTCCAAACCACCTCTTGTCTTACAGTTGCACATGTTTGGACAACAGGTGGTTTGTATCTCTGGATAAACACAGCTTTATTTTAGGGATTCTATTTTTAAAATTCATTCATGTATTTATTTATGTATGTATTTATTTATTACAATTTGTTCCCTTTGTATCCCCTTTGTAGCCCGCTCCCTTGTCTCCTCCCAGGCCCATGCACCCTCCCTCTTCTCCTCCTATGTCCTTTCCCTAGTCCTCTGATAGAGGAGTACCTCCTCCCCTTCTATCTAACCTTAGCCTATCAGGTCTCATCAAGGCTGGCTGCATCTTCCTCTGTGGCCTGGCAAGGCTGCTCCCCCTAGGAGGAAGGTGGTCAAAGAGCCTTCCACTGAGCTCATGTCAGAGACAGTTCCTTTTCCCCTTACTAGGGAACCCACTTGGAAACTGAGCAGTCTATGGGCTTCCTCTGAACAGGGGTCTAGGTCCTCTCCACGCATGCTCCTTGGTTGGAGTATCAGTCTCTGCAGACTCCCCTGGGCCCATGGGTTTTTGGCTCTGTGGGTCTCCTTGTGGAGTTCCTGTCCCCTCCAAGTCTTTCTATGTTCCTCTTTTTCCATAAGGTTTCCTGCACTCTGCCCAAAGTTTGGCTATGAGTCTCATTATCTCCTTCGATACCCTGGTGGATAGAGTCTTTCAGAGGCCCCATGTGGAAGGCTCCAGTCCTGTTCCCTGTCTTCTCTTACTTCCGATGTCTATCCTCTTTGCCCTTCGGAGTGAGGTTTAAGTCTCTTCCCTAGGTTCCTCCTTGTTGTTTGGCTTCTTTAAGACTATAGATTTTAGTATGTTTATCCTGTATTATATGGCTAATCTCCACTTATAAGTCGGTATATACCATATGTGTCTTTCTGCTTCTGGGTTATCTCATTCAGGATGATCTTTTCTACTTCTTACCATTTGCCTGCAGATTTCATTATTTCTTTGTTAAAAGTAAGGGGAGCAGGGGCTGTCTCTGGCATGAACACATTGGCAGTCTCTCTGATCACCTCCTCCTGGGGGTGCAGCCTTGCCAGGCCACAGCCAGCCTTGATGATGCAGCCAGCCTTGATGAGACCTGATAGGCTAGGATCACCTAGAAGGGGAGGAGGTCCTCCCATAACAGTGGACTAGGGGAGAGACACAGGGGAAGAAGAGGGAGGGTGAAATTGGGAGGAGATGATGTATGGGGGGCACAGCTGGGATACAAAGTAAGTTGTAATAAATAATAATAATTAATAAAAATTATTTCATAAGTATAATTTTATTTCTTTAATTCATTTTACTAATCAGAAACTCATAAAATTTGGAATTTAAATCTTATTAAATAGAGATAAAATTGCTCAGTAGGAGCAATCAAAATTTGACATTTAAAAAATACATATATGGAGAGGAGGTCCTCCACTATCAGTGGACTGGGGAAGGGGCATGGGAGGAGATGAGAGAGGGAAGGTGGGGGGATGGGATTGGAAGGGGATAAGGGTGGGGCTACAGCTGGGATACAAAGTGAATAAATTGTAATAAATAAAAAATTATATTAAAAAATACACATATACAAAAACACACCTAGACCAAGTCAGTGATCAAAATGCCCAATAATACCAGTTACACGCTTTCTGTCTCATTGTTCTAAACCCAGGGTCTTGCACATACTAAGCATTTCTAAGCAAATTTTGGGCTACAGAGCCTCTGTTCCAACTCATAATTCTTTTTGTGGTTTGTAATATAAGGTTTCAGACAGTTCAGAGTAACACAGAGTGAATAACTGTAGTATTGTGTCCTAATATTTCTAATCCTCTCTATGGTGGCATTTCACTGAGGTGCCACTTCCTTCACAGTTCATTTCATTATTATTTTAATGATGATACAGGCAGTAGAGATAGTTGATCTCCTTATAATTATTAACTTATAAGATTTATCAAAGAGCCATAATAAATGTAGTGAAAGCAGAAAAATATAAAAATTCCTTTGTGTTCTGATAAGGTAAATATGAAGAAAAAGGAAAATAGATGACATCTTAGCAATAAATGAACTATTTTTAATTAAGAAATTTTATATTAGAAAAAAATTAAAAGATCAAAACTATATCTGCAAGTGTGTAGATAGTAACAAAGTAGAAAAACATTACATAAATATATGTTAAATATTTCTAATACTAATATCTACCTCTGCTCATATCTTAAAGTCATAGCTTTGAAAATTCAGCTACATCAAAGATTTTGAATGAACTTTTAAATCTTCTTACTAAGAGCTAAATTACAAACGTTTCTTCTAATAAGATCTATTTTTCAGACTTGAGCCTTTCTGCAGGTACTCCTTCCTATTTGTCTGTATGTAAACCCTTACCACACTGTACTTTCAAGCATGTTAAATGTTAAATGTTCATTAAAGTTGTGCCAAAAAAAGAAATTTAGTAATACAATCAAGAAAAACCCCTTTATTGGATGCTTTTGCTACTATAATAAAATAGCCAAATTAATTTAAAATGGGCACTGTAATGTCATATCTTCTGTATCGAAGGTAATAACAAAAATATTTCCAATCTTTCAAACCTCTGATACAGAAATTGCTTAAAAGAACAGATAAAAATACAAATAATTAAATAAAATTGGAAATGAGATGCCTTTCCAATGATAGTGACAGGGATCTTTAAAAGAATGAAACCTTTGGGTATAAAAGGACTTAACGAGAATAGATTAATATTCTAGACAAATAGACTAGAGTGAACCAAAGAACAGTAATAGTTCAAACATGTTTTAATGAAAATAATACATGGATTTTTCCTCATGTGTCATATCTTTTAAGTCATAAAATTGTTAGGTGAAGAATGTACAATTCACTGGTTCATATTAAATGGTCATGAAATATAAAATGTTCCTGTTTACAAAGTTCATCTCAAAGACAACACTGCATGTTGACAGCAGTCATGTAATGGAATTCCAACCCACCAAACCACTAATTCAGCCTGTCTTCTAATAGTTAAAAATAACTTACAGACTAAAATAAAACAAGCTAATAAATGCAATTATACTCATCAGATGAAATATAGAATATTTTTAAAAATCAGATTTTCACTTTAGATAATGACTGTATTAATTACTAATATTTCACCTCTTTCTTCAAGTCAAATGTAGATGGTAAAACGCTAACCCTTTGAGTATTCTTCAGCTTTTTCAGTAAATTTTATGTGCAGATTTGAGCAAGATCTCTGCACATAACCCAGCCCATCATGCTTGCGTGTGGAGAGAGCATAGAAGATTCACTCTCCTCCTCTAGCACCTCATTCTACCTTAAAAAAACATGATTAAACAAATGTGCTTTTAGAGGTATTATTTTTATCCTGCACTGATATGAAACACACACACACACACACACACACACATCACCTTATATTCCACAGTTTGCTGCAATTCATTTGTGAGGAGAGTTATAAACCTGAAGTTGAAGTATAGGACTATATAAAAATTTACTGTCTTATGGGACAACTGAAGGTTTATTTCCTAGTGTTCTACAGGAAAACCTCACAAGAATGAAGAATCCTTAGGGTAACTGAGATCCAAAAGCATCATTTCCTGAGGGAATGCCAAACTCTATGAAACAGAAGTGCTTTTACAAAAGTAGACCTTTGTGTGCTTGTATATATACTCCCATACTTCTTTCCACCCTTCATATTGCTTCTGAAGTATTGTTAATAAATTGCTATAATACTTGAATGCTTATTATGTACGTAACATCATATATTTTCATTGAAATTAAATGGTCTCATCTTTATCGAAAATATAAAATGGAAAAATATAGCCTATTTTAGACATTGACCTTAAGAGGAGCAGGTTACCCTGCAAATATATGGCTCCTCTTTGTATATTTGTGTAACACTATATCCTGTCAAACACACCATAACAGTTTAAGGAAATATTTCAAGTTTAGTTACATCCATATTTCATTGTGAGTATGTATTATAGTTTATTTAATTGCCCATAACATGCTACTAATAGATTTTCTTTAACAATTATGGCAATTAATAAAATTATGGAAACTTGTTTTCATAAATGTAACTTTTATAATGTTGAATGTCATTTAGACATAAGTTATTTAGAATAAGTTCCACAAGTTGGGATTGCTTATTCAAAATAAACACTATATTTATTTGTTGACTATCATAAATGTGTTTTCTACATAGACTTGGTCAATTTCCTAGAACAATGCATTATTCATATTTCTCAGTGTCACAATAAGCAGAGTAGGTTTTTATTGTTTTAAAAAAATGCATCTATTGCAATGATAATTGAGAATAATTTTACTTTTTAAACTTTTTCTTTGATTTTTGAGATTATAATATAACTGTGTATAATGTAGTGATAGAATAGATTATATTGTTATTATATAAGTAATTAATATAACATAATTATAAAATAATAGAATAATGAACTCCCTAGCCCTCTGGTTCTTACAATTTCTCTGCCCCTACCTTCAACAACGTCCCCTAAGTCTTAGGTGTGGGAGTAGTTCTGCAGATGCATCTACTGGGACTTGGCTCGACAAGTCTGCATTTTGATAGGTTGTGGTTTTCTGTAAGGTTCTAAGTTTGCTGAAAATAGAAAATTTCTTAATGAAGAGTGAGGACCACACTTAGCTCTAGCCAGCTATGATGCCTATGAACGAGAGTAGTTAACAGCTCAGCACAATGACCCTAAGAATGCAATAGTGGTACATACCTTAGTAATAATCAAAACTCTCAAGCTGGACATTAGACATCGTCAACAATAATTCAGAAGCCAAAATGTATACACAATGAATCTGTAGGGTAGAAAGAGAGAAGAAAACAAAAAGCCTCAACAGAACTTTGTGAGACAAGGAGCCTCCTAAGATGCCACTGAAAACTTTTTCTGTTGGCCATGTACTGCTGGGCATGGAGCTGACCCTTAAGAGTAGTTTTTTGCCTCATGAGTCTCCTTTGGAGAAGACTAAATCGTCATTTGCAAGTGATTATCAACACGGAATTTGCCTCTGGGTTCATCTCTCTGTCTGTCTGTCTGTCTCTCTTTTTTCAGCTCTGGAATCCAACTGTTGCAAAACACTGTAGGTCCTGTACACCCTTCTCTCTGAACTTCATATGTGAATCAATCATGTGGGTTGAGAGGCATTCCTTTCTTGATGTCCTCTATTCTCTCTGGTTCTTACACACTTTCAGGTTTTCCTGAGTCCAGATTTTCAAGTTCTGTCATCCTCTGCATAATGTCTGGCTGAGGGTCTCTGTGTTTGTTCCCATCTGCTGCAGAAGGAAGCTTCTCTGATGATGAATGAATAAAGCACTGATCTATGATTATAGCAAAATATCATCAAGAGTCATTTTATTGTTATGTGATTTTGCTTGTTTCTTTCTTTCTTTCTTTTTTAAGAAAAGTGGGGGCTGGAGAGATGGCCCAGTGGTTAAGAGCACTGCATGCTCTTCCAAAGGATCCAGGTTCAATTCCCAGCATCCACATGGCAGCTCACAACTGTCTGTAATGCCAGTTCCATGGCATCTGACACCCTCACAATAATGCAAAAAAAAAAAAAGAAAAGTGGTATTTTGTTTATCTTAGGTCTCTGGGATGTCTAATCCCAGGTTGTTGCTAACACAAGCAGTGCCATGAATAGGTTCCATCTTATGTAATGGACCTTAAGTCAAATCATATTTTTTTATATTTTTTTTTATCAGTTACATTTTATTAACTCTGTATTCCAGCCATGTCCCGATCCCTCATTCCCTCCCAGTTCCTCCCTCCCTCTCTCATCTCCACCGTGCCCCTTTCCAAGTCCACTGATAGGGGGGACCTCCTCCCCATTCATCTGATCCTGTTTTATCAGGTATCTTCAGGACTGGCTGCAAAGTGTATAGATTTCATTTAGGTGTATATCTTTTTTAGGTGTATAGATTTCATTATGTTTATCATATCATAATATCCAGTATATACAGAGAACTAAAGAAGCTGAAAAGCAGCAAACCAAGTAATCCAATTAAAAAATGGGGAACAGAGCTAAACAGAGAATTCTCGACAGAGGAATATCGAATGGCAGAAAAACACTTAAAGAAATGCTCATCCTCATTAGCCATCAGGGAAATGCAAATCAAAACGACCCTGAGATATCACCTTACACCCATCAGAATGGCCAAGATGAAAAACTCAAGCGATAACACATGCTGGAGAGGTTGTGGAGAAAGGGGAACCCTCCTCCATTGCTGGTGGGAATGTAAACTGGTACAACCACTCTGGAAAGCTATCTGGCGCTTTCTAAGACAAATAGGAATAGTACTTCTTCAAGACCCAGCTATACCACTGCTAGGTATATACCCAAAGTATGTTCAAGTACACAAAAGGGACACTTGCTCAACCATGTTTATAGCAGCTCTATTTGTAATAGCCAGAACCTGGAAACAACCCAGATGTCCATCAACGGAGGCATGGGTACAGAAATTGTGGTATTTTTATACAATGGAATACTACTCAGCAATCAAAAAGGAGGAAATCATGAAATTTGCAGGCAAATGGTAGGATCTAGAAAAGATCATTCTGAGTGAAATATCCCAGAAGGAGAAAGACAAACATGGGATATACTCACTTATATAGACCTATAAGATATGATAAACATAGTCAAATCATATTTTGATTGGTTATTCCACAAGATTTGAGCCACCATTCCTCTAGCATATTTTGCAGGCAGGACACCATTGTAGATAAAAGGATTTGTGGCTGGATGAAACATTTCTTCTTTAGCACCCTACGAATACCTTCCTATGCCAAAAATAAAAAAGTGGTGAATCTTTTCTGCAAGCACAGGTTGATTTATCCATGTTAAATAAATTGTGTAGGTGTAGTCTTCAGCAATGAGGCCTTGCAGTCAGTTTGTGTAGAGCAACATACAGTTTTGTCAACAGCCTGTTTCCCCCACCCTTTGGATTCCTATGGGACCCCTTTGGCCATCAACTCTTAATAGACAGAATTCAATTCCAATACTGGAAGCTTCATTGGGATACAAGATATGGCCAGTTGAGGCTCTCTGTCTTCCCTATTATTTGATGACTTTATTTAAATTACTTTCACACATGTATATTTTTAGGAAGCTTCTGCTATATTATGCTTTCATAAGACTCCTTAAAGGCCATTGACTTAAGCTGTTTCTCACTTATTACCAACCTTATCTCCTTCTCTACTCTTAAACCTCCCCACTTGCTCCTTTCATTCTAGTATTTCCAAAAATCATACATAATTATCTACTGTTTTTTTTTTTTTTTGTTTCCTAGGAAATTTATCTGCCCCTCTAGTTCCTTACTCTATACCTACCCTCTGTGGTTCTATGGATTTTATCTTGGCTATCATTGACTTAACTGTTAATTCTTAACCTCTGATATCCACATTCAAGTCGTTCTAGGCCTGGGTTATTACACTAGGATGATATTATTCTTGTTCTATACATTTATCTGCAACTTTCATGATTTTTTTAGGCTGGGTAATAGTCCATTATCTAAATGTACTACATTTTCGTTATCTGTTCTTTTCTTGTGGACATCTAGATTGGTTCCAATTTCTAGCTTTTATGAATAAAACAGCAACGAGCGTGGTTTAGCAAGTCTCCATGGTAAGATGAATTGTCCTTTGGTATATGCCAGAGAGTGATACAACTGGGTCTTGAGGTAGATTGATTTCCATCCTGAAGAACCATCACACAGCTTTTTATAATGGTTGTAAAAATTTACATTCCCATCAGCAATGGGCAAATTACTGCATACTTCACATTCTAGACATCATAAGCTGTCACTTGTTTTATTGATCTTAGCTATTCTGACTGGGTTAAGATAAAATCTCAAAGTAGTTTTTATTTTCATTTCCTTAATTAATAAAAAATGTTGACAGTGTCTTTAAGTGTTTCTCAGACATTTGTATTTCTTTTTTTGAGAAGTCTATTTAATCTATAACCTGTTTTTAATTGGACTATTTGGTTTTTTGATATTTAGTTTTCTGAATTTTTTATATAATTTGGATACTAGTCTTCTATTAGATGCAGAGTTGGCAAAAATCTTTTCCCACACTTTGTCTGACTGATTGTGCCCTTTGCCATACAGAAACTTTTTCAATTTCATGTGGTCCCAGTTATTAATTGTTGATCTTAGTGTTTGTGTTCTGTTCAGTAAGTCTTTTCCTGTGCCAGTGAGTTCAAGGCTATTCCTCTTCTATCAGTTTCAGTGTAACTCACCTTATTAGGTTTTTGTTCTATTTGAATTGATTTATTTGGTTTCTTCTACATGCAACTATTGAGTTTGCAACACCAATTTTTGAAGAGGCTGTCCTTTTCCCAATATGCAGTTCTGGCTTCTTTATTAAAAATTAGGTTTTCATATGGTATGTGGACTTAAGTGTGAGTCTTCATTAGAGTCTTTTGATCAACGTGACTTTTTATGCCAGTACTATGCTGGGTTTATTATTATTATTATTATCATCATCATCATCATCATCACTATAGCTCTATAGTACAGTTTGCGGTTTGGGTTGGTGATACAACAGTTCTCTTATTAATTCAGCATTATTTTAGCTATGTAGTGGAAGTTTTGGTTTCTTTTAAAGCTCAGTTATGTTATATAAATGTTTGTTTTAATCCCGAGTGTGGTATATGGTACTGCCTTAGTTTATCCACAGCTGACAACTGCCTCCTGCAGTTAGGAGAGGGGCATGGTCTTTGCTAGCTAAAGATAGCTTAACTCTGAGGACTCTGGAAGGATATAAAGACCAGAGAAGGATGCTTCGAGGGAAGAAGGCTACTGCTAATCTCTTTGCTCCTGCCAACCATGGCTGCTGTTTGCTGGTTGCTGGCCTTCTGGATATCTGGAAGATGAGATTGGTATTTTTCCCAAAGAACCTGAGGACTCTTTACCAGCTGGAACTAAATCTAAAGAGGTCTCTGTCCTCTGTCTTTTTTAACCTTTCTCTCCTACCTAAGGTAGGGAAGTTGAAGGGGAGGTACATTAAGGAAACCCGAAGTAAAATAAGGTTAAAAAAAATAGCGCTAACATAGTCATCTTGAGATTGTTATATTTCTATATGAAGTTGAGAATTATCCTTTCAAGGTCTATGAAAAATTGTGTTGGGTTTTGATGGGGCTGCATTGAGTCTGTAGATCATTTCTTCCTTCCATTTTGTGTGTTTTCTCTCACTCAGTTGGCCATTTCCTTTGCTGTACAGAACAATTTTGGTTTCTTGAGATTTCACTTCTAAATTGTTTGTATTACTCTATGAGCTACCAGACTCCTTTTTCTAAAAATCCTTTCTTTTTATGTCAGTTGACATGTACTTCTTAATTTTTTATTGAGCAGTTTTAGGACATCTGGTCTTGGGTTGAGGTATTTGCAATAGAGTTTTGTGCAGGAAAGGAGGTAAAGATCTAAGTCCACTTTTTTTCTACATGGTGAACTAGTACTCTATCAAAATAGCAAATATATATATATGTGTGTGTGTGTGTGTATGTACACACACACACATACACATAATCTGTGTGACAAGAAAAACTTTAACCTCTTTTAGTGAAATTATATTTACCAGCTAAATACTTTCTTTTTATTATAATTTTTATTTTTATATTAATCACAGGTTATTTAATTTGTATCCCAGCCATAGCCCTCTCCCTCATTCCCTCCCAATCCCACCTTCCCTCCCTCATCTCCTCCCCACCCCTCTCCTCTGGTAGGGGAGGTCCTCCTCCTCCCATCCCATCAGACCCTCGTTTATCAGGTCTTATCAGGACTGGCTGCAATGTCCCCCTCTGTGACCTACCCACTGACTTCATGTCAGAGACAGTTCCTGTTCCCCTTAATAGGGAAACCCCCTTGGATGCTGAGCTGCCATGGGATACATCTGAGCAGGAGTTCTAGATCATCCATACATGATCCTTGGTTGGAGAGTCAGTTTCAAAAATGACCCCTGTGCCCAGATATATTTGGTCTTTGTGGAGCTCCCGTCCTCTCTAGGTCTTACTAACTCCGCCTTCTTTCATAGGATTCCCTGAACTCTACCCAAGGTTTAGTTATGAGTCTCAGCATCTGCTTTGTTACACTGCTAGGTAGAGTCTTTCAGAGGTCCTCTATGATAGGCTCCTGTCCTGTTTCTTGTTTTCTCCTACCTCCAATCTCTATCCCATTTGTCTTTCTAAGTGAGGATTGATCATCTTACCCCAGAACCTCTTCTTGTTTAATTCTCTGTAGAGGAATAAACTAATTAATATAAAAATTTTTAATTTAAAAAAAGGATTCAGATTTTAAAAATTGCAATGTGTGCAGGAGCCATGCTGATCTTGTATCATTACAATTTTAACATATGCATTATGGCCTTCTTCTACCACCCACTCCATCTCTTTGTCTCAGCCACCTGTACCCATAGGCACATCCTGGAAACTCTCAGGCAGCACTGGCCAAGGATGAGGAAGTGATCCTTTTTTTTATGTTTATGGTTGCTTTATTCACTATTGTAAAAAAAATAACAAAACAAATAATAAAATAAAAATAATAAAAACCATGGTACTTACATAAAAAATATTATTCAGCTCTAAAAAAATAAAATCACTAAATTTACAGAACAATGAATGCATTTAAAATGTATGCTATTACATGTAGTTACAAAAATTCAGACAAAAATAAACACATACAATATCGCAATGTGAATCTCACCTTAAACAAGGAGACACAGATAAACAAATAAACATGTTGGTGCAGTATGCCATGTACAGAATGTAACAGAAGAGAGTAGATATTAGGTCATGAAGGAGGGTTGAACACAGGTAGAGGAGTCATCACGTTGAAAGAATATAAATAATTATATATCCAGTTTCAACTCTGTTGTTCTTTTAATTTTGTGTTGAATATGTGCATAGAACTCTAAGTGAATGGGGAAGAAGAAAATCCAAGGTGAAGCTCTACATCTTCCCAATGGGTGTTCAACCTTTACAGAAGTTTAGCTGGGTAGATTTGAGTCTGGTTGAACTGCCATAAGACATTTTTATTTTTTCTTTTCTTTTTTTTTTTTCAATGCAGTTTATTCAGGAACCTTGAACAATCATCTGACCCTGGGGAAAGCCAGCCCACAGCTTAAATAGCCTCTGGGTAGCCAACCCCAGCGTGCCACGTGGGCAATGCAGATAGGTCCACATACATGGAAGCAAGCCAGATCCTCAGCCTTAGCCAAATGTGGAATTGTTCGTGACAGAGATCACTCACCATCGGGAAGGTGGAAGGCGGAAACCAGCTCCATCTTTAAGGCATAGCATTCCGCAGCTCTCTACAGACAGTGCAGCCACTTTTGATGTGAACTGATAGACTAAGATCAGAAAGGAGAGGAGAACCTCCCCTATCAGTGGACTTGGGGAGTGGCATGCAAGCAGAGGGAGGAGGGAGGGTGGGATTGGGAGGGGAGGAGGGAGGGGCTTATGGGGGGATGCAGAATGAATAAAGTGTAATTGATGAAAAATTAAAAAAAAAAGGGGAAAAATAATTTAAGAACCTTAAATGACTTTCAAAAGTGGAGGAAAACATGGAGTTAGTCAATTGGCATGGAGCATGCCTCGCCCCTGGGGGCAATGGTCTCCTGAACCTACTCAGACCTCGGACACCACCACTGCTAGTTCTAGAACTGATGCAGGATGTTCCAACGAGGGGGTTAAGGCTTCCCATAATATTTCCTATAAGCCCACACCTGTTTGTTTATATCCCCCATTTTTATTCATTATTAGCCAGATAGAGCCAAGTAATTGTGGTAATGATACTTGCTTTTTTGCCCAATGCTGGAGGAAGTGATCTTGACTCTACTACCTGTCCTACAATTCCAAATTTTATCTCCAGCTGTATGTTCTCCTTCTCTGCTCCCATTCTCAGGGGTTTATACAGATTCTGGGGTCACTCCTGTTCTCCTCCCTCCTGTGGATCTTTTCAGCAGCCCCCATTTTAGTCTATCACAAAACCTAGAAATACCTAGAAACATATTCTACCTGGAACCCTTAGTGACCACAGCTGGCAGGATCCCATAAATATTCTCTACCAGGCGACAACCACTATTGTATGCCAAGAAATAGAGAGGGCAACAGAAACCAAGGAAGGGAGCCCTCTCTAATGAAGACAACACCAGATATCAATACCTAGAATTACAATCATGCCAAACCCAGATCCATAGATATTCCTTAGGAAAGGGGGATAGGAGAAACAGCAAGGGAAGGTGGGATTAGAAAGAGAGGGGGAAGGGGCTAAATGGGATGTAAAATGAATAAAATAATAACAATAATAATAATAGTAATATTTTTCACAAAAGAGAGAGAAATAGACAGACAGAAAGCACATCTCAGTATGGCTTGACTTACTCTGACAAAACTTTGGCTCTCACAGACTTTATTTATGCATAAAATCATTACCTCAAAACTTTAATCATTGATTATATAACCTTTTAGAGTACAGTTAAACAAGTTCCTTGAGTACAGAAGCATATTGAAGTAAAATAAACAAAGTGAACAAAAGCAAATTTTCTAAGAACTAAAAATTAACACTATAATATCTCCCCTGCTCATGGATTGGTAGGATTAACATTGTGAAAATGGCCATCCTGACAAAAGCAATCTACAGATTCAACGCAATTCCCATCAAAATACCAACTTAATTCTTTACAGACTTGGAAAAAAAATTCTCAGCTTCATATGGAGAAACAAAATACCTAGAATCTCTAAAACAATCCTGTACAGCAACAGATCATCTGGAGGTATCTCCATCCCCAATCTCAAGCTGTACTACAGAGCAATAGTAATAAAAACTGCATGGTATTGGCATAGAAACAGAAAGGAGGGTCAATGGAACCGAATAGAAGATCCAGAAATAAACCCACACACCTATGAATACTCGATTTTTGACAAAGAAGCCAAAACCATTCAATGGAAAAAAGACAGCATCTTCAACAAATGGTGCTGTTCCAACTGGATGTCTACATGCAGAAAAAATGAAAATAGATCCATATTTATTACCCTACAGAAAACTAAAGTCCAAGTGGATCAAAGACCTCAACATAAAACAAGATACCCTAAATCTGTTAGAAGAAAAAGTGGGGAACAGCCTAGAACTCATTGGCACAGGAGACAACTTCCTGAACAGAACACCAACAGCACAGGCTCTAAGAGCAACAATCAATAAATGGGACCTCATGAAACTGAAAAGCTTCTGTAAAGCAAAGGACACTGTCATCAAAACAAAACGACTGCCTATAGATTGGGAAAGAATCTTCACCCACCCTTTATTTGACAGAGGGCTAATATCCAGTATATATAAAGAACTAAAGAAGCTGAAAAGCAACAAACTGAGTAATCCAATTAAAAAATGGGGAACAGAGCTAAACAGAGAATTCTCCATAGAGGAATGTCGAATGGCAGAGAAGCACTTAAAGAAATGCTCAACCTCATTAGCCATTGGGGAAATGCAAATCAAAAATGAAATTTCACCTTACACCCATCAGAATGGCCAAGATGAAAAAATCAAGTGACAACATTTGCTGGAGAGGTTGTGGAGAAAGGGGAACCCTCCTCCACTGCTGGTGGGAATGTAAACTGGTACAACCACTTTGTAAGTCTATGGAGCTTTCTCAGACAATTAGGTATAGTGCTTCCTCAAGACCCAGCTATACCACTGCTAGGTATATACCCAAAATTTGCTCAAGTACACAAAAAAGACATTTGCTCAACCATGTTTATAACTGTTTTATTTGTAATAGCCAGAACCTGGAAACAACCCACATGTCCATCAATGGAGGGATGGATACAGAAATTGTGCTATTTTTACACAATGGAATACTCAGCAATTAAAAACAAGGACATCATGAAATTTGCAGGCAAATGGTGGGATCTAGAAAAGAACATTCTGAGTGAAGTATCCCAGAAAGAGAAAGACAAACACGGTATATACTCACTTATATAGCCCTATAAGATATGATAAACATAATGAAATCTATACACCTAAAAAAGAAAATCAAGAAAGCAGACACGGGGTAAGATGATCAATCCTCATTTAGAAAGACAAATGGGATGTGAATTGAATGTATGACAGGAGTCTACCTCAGAAGGCATCTGAAAGACTCTACCTAGCAGTGTTTCAAAGCAGATACTAAGAATAATAACCAAACCTTCAGTAGAGTACAGGGAATAATATGAAAGAAGTGGAGTTAGTATGATGTGGAAAGGATAGGAGCTCCACAAGGACCAAATATATCTGGGCACAGGGTCTTTTCTGAGACTGACACTCAATCAAGGACCATGCATGGATATAACGTAGAACCTCTGCTCGGATCTAGCCCATGGTAGCTCAATTGGTTTCCCATAGTAAGGGGAACAAGGACTATTTCTAAAAGGAACTTAATGGCTGGCTCTTTGACCTCCTCCCCCAAGGGAGGAGCAGTCCTGTTAGGCCACAAAGGATTTTGCAGCCAGTCCTGAAGATACCTGATAAAACAGGGTCAGATGAAAGGGGAAGTGGTCTTCCCCTTATCAGTAGACTTGGAAAGGCCAGGGATTAGATGAGGGAGGAAGGGTGGGATTGGGAGGGAATGAGGGAGCAGGATACAGCTGGGATACAGAGTTAACAAAATGTAACTAATAAGAAAAATAAAAAAAAATAAAAAAATAAAAATAAAAGAAGGAGGGAGGGTGGATTTGGGAGGGGAAGAGGAGGGGCTTATGGGGGGATACAAAGTGAATAAAGTGTAATTAATAAAAAGATAAAAAAATCTTCAGATGAAAATCAAAAGAAAAAGATGTCCATTAACATAAAAGAGGCCTACAGAACACCAAATAGACTAGACTGGAAAAGAAACTCTTCACATCACATCATAGTCAAAACACTAAACCTACAGAACAAAGAAAAAAATATTAAAAGCAGCAAGGGAAAAAGACCAAGTGACATATAAAGGTAGATTGACCAGAATCACACCAGACTTCTCATCAGAAACTATGAAAGCCAGAAGGGCCTGGGCAGATGTCATGCAGACTTTTAGGAACCACAGATCCTACCCAGACTACTATACCCAGTAAAGCTTTCAATCAACATAGATGGAGAAAAAAAAATAGTCCATGACAAAACTAAACTTAAACAATATTTACACAGAAACCCAGCCCTACAGAAGATAATAGAAGGAAAACTCCAATCCAACAAAAACAGCTATACCCAAGAAAACATAGGATATAAGTAACTTCACAACAAAAATTAAAATAAATCATGCAATGAAACACAACTCCACCAACTCCACAATAAAAGAAACTAACATTCATTGGTCACTATAATCTAGCAACATCAATGGACTCAACTCTCCAATAAAAAGACACAGACTAACAGAATAGTTGCAGAAACAGGATCCAACATTCTGCTTCATCAAGGAAACACACCTCTGCAACAAAGATAGCATTACCTCAGAATAAATGTCTGGAAAAAATATTTTTCAAACAAATGGACCCAGAAAAGAAGCTGGGATAGCTATTCTTACATCTAATAAAATAGACTTTCAACCAAAATTAACCAAAAGAGATGAGGAGGGGCACTTCTTTCTCATCAAAGGAAAATTCCACCAGGAGGACATCACAGTTTTGAATATCTATGCCCCAAATACAAGAGCACCTACATTTGTAAATGAAACATTATTAAAGCTGAAATCACACATCGATCCCAACACATTAATAGTGGGAGATATCAACACTCCACTCTCACCAAGGGACAGATCATGTAGACAGAAGCTAAATAGGGAAAAAACTGGCACTTACAGAGGTCCTAAACCAAATGGACCTTAATATATATCTACAGAAATTTTCACCCAAATTCAAAAAAGTGTACCTTGTTTTCAGCACCTCATGGAACCTTCTTCAAAATAACCGTATAGCTGATCACAAAGCAAAGCTCAACAGATACAACAAGATTGAAATAATCCCTTGTATCCTATCTGACCATCATGGTCTAAAGCTGGACCTCAACATCAACAGAAATAGAAAAAGCCTACACACACATGGAAACTGAACAACTCGCTACTCAATGACAACTAGGAAGAAATAAAGAAAGAAAAAAACGACTTTCTAGAATTTGATGAAAATGAAGGCATAACATACCCAAACTTATGGGACACAATGACTGCAGTGCTACGAGGAAAGCTCATGCCACTAAGTGCCTTTAAGAAAAAATTTGAAATGTCTCATACAAGCAATTTAATGACTCACCTGGATGCACTAGGAAAAAAAGAAGCAGACACACCAAAGAGGAGTGGATGGCTGGAAATAATCAAACCCAGGGCTGAAATCAATCAATTAGAAACAAAACAATTCGAAGAATCAATAAAACCAAGAGCTGGTCTTTGAGAAAATTAACAAGACAGGCAAACCCGTAGCCAAACTTAACTACAAGGCATAGAGAAACTATCCAAATCACCAAAATCAGAAATGAAAAAGGGGACATAACAACAGACACTGAGGAAATCCAAAAAATCATTAGGTCTAACTACAAAAACCTATATGCCACGGCGGGTACCCACCGCCAACACAACTGAGCTCCTGCCATGCAGAGAGCTACACACTCAGCTCAGCGGTACAGACAAGCTGCGCGCCCCCGTACAACAGGGACTGGGAACCCCTGTCCAGAGAGGACCCCACAGGGAAGGAAGAAACCGTGCTGCTGGGGTCACCTAGGGAAAGTCTAGCAGCCTGCAGATCGCAGACAGGTGAGTACGCCCAGCCATCACAGATCTGGGCCCAAACAGGGAGCACAGAGTAATCAGAAACTCAGCTTCCGCAGACTAGCAGGTAGGCGCACGCTCCACCAGCCCAGAGGCCTGCTTTGTACCAACTACTCCTTACAGGCAGAACTGTGCTCCCCAAGACACCAGAGCAGTACTCACCCACCACAGATTACCTCTTGGGTTCTGGGGCACAGAGCCCCAACCTCAGACCTACAAAAGACCGGGAACCCTGAGATCAACCCCCCAGATACTGCTCCAAGGGGCAACCAGTTATCCCTAACAAAACCGACCAAACCACGGGACACACAGGTTACAGCAGTTGATCACTAAATTTACAGCAAGAAACCCAGAAGGAGGGCAGCTGTCTCCAGGACTTCTCCCAGTGAGAGGAGAGCCATCTCGACTAATCAGGACCACAGTTACTACCCAGGTCTCTATGCCTGAGGTGAGCTGTAGCAACTCCTGAAAAAAAACCGGACATCCAGTGACTATACCCAAAAAGCTGGAAAGGCATCCTTAAGGAAAAGCCATCTTCCTGCCAAAGGGATTCTCTCCACTACAAGAGTCCAGGAACAACCAGAAACTAAATTCAAACAACTAAGATAGCCCAATGGGTAGAGGATAGCGTAAAAGTTCAACCAACAAAAGCCAGAGCAATATGGCATCTCCAGAACCCAGTTATCCAGGGACAAATAGCCCTAGACACCCCAGCATGAATGAAATTCAAGGAGATGACCTAACATCTATGCTCATAAAGAAGATAACAGAGGAAACAAATACGAAAAGAATTAGAGGAAGATAAAAACAAACAGATCATGGTTATCCGTAAAGAAATGGAGGAAATGAAAGACAAGGAGATTATGGCCATCCCTGAAGAAATACGGGAAGCTGCAACCAAACAGTCTGTGGCCTTTAGAGAGGAAATGCTTAAATCACTGAATGAAATAAAAAAAAAAAAAAAAACAACCAGTGGACTGTTCAAACAAACAGCTGAAGGAATTGATGGAAAAACGTGAAAATACAGTCAGACAGGGGAAAGAAACCAACAAAATAGCTCAAGAAATGAAGATAGAATTGGAATAATTAAAAAAAAACCCACAAATGGAAGAAATTGTGGAGAGAAAGAACTTAGGGAAGAAAGCAGGAACTATAGAGGTTAGCATAACCAATAGGCTGCAAGAAATGGAAGAAAGAATCTCAGGTGTGGAAGATACAATGGAAGAAATAGATGTATCTGTCAAAGAAAATGTTAAATCTAAAAAATTCCTGACACAGACCATCCAAGAAATTCAAGACAACATAAAAAGACAAAACCTAAGAATAATAGGAATAGAGGAAAAAGAAGATTCCCTGCACCAAGGCCCAGAAAATATTTTCAACAAAATCATTGAAGAAAATTTCCCCAACTTAAAGGAGAGACCAATAAGAATACAAGAGGCCTATAGAACACCCAATAAATTAGACCAGAAAAGAAAATCCTCCTGCCACATAATGATCAAAACTGTAAGTATACAGAACAAAGAAAAAATACTAAAAGCTGCAAGAGAAAAAGGCCAAGTAACATATAATGGCAAACCCATTAGAATCACACCTGACTTTTCAACAGAGACTATGAAAGCCAGAAGGGCCTGGACTGATATCATGCAGACCCTAAGAGAACACAGATGTCAGCCCAGGCTACTATACCCTGCAAAACTCTCAGTCCTCATAGACGGAGAAAACAAGATATTCAATGACAAAAACAAATTTCAACAATACCTACATACAAATCCTGCATTACAGAAGACCTGGAAGGGAAAATACAACACAAGAAAACTAGCTACATTCAAGAAAACACAGGAAATAAATAACCCCACTACAGTAAAACAAAAAGCAACCAAGCACACAACCGTATGACCACAGCCAACATCAAATTCAAAGGATCTAACAGCCACTGGTCATTAATCTCTCTCAATATCAATGGACTTAATTCTCCAATAAAAAGACACAGACGAACAGAATGGATGCGTAAACAAAACCCAGCAATCTGTTGTATACAAGAAACACACCTAAGTCACAAAGATAGACATTACCTGAGGGTACAGGGATGGAAGACGGCTTTTCAAGCAAATGGATACAAGAAGCAAGCAGGAGTAGCCATTCTAATAGCTGATAAAATAGACTTTCAACCAAAATTAATAAAAAGATATGGGGAAGGACACTTCATACTCATCAAGGGAAAACTCCAACAAGAAGACATCACAATCCTGAACATCTATGCCCCAAATACAAGGGCACCCACATTTGTGAAAGAAACATTGATAAAACTTAAACCACACATAGATCCCCACACACTAATAGTGGGAGACTTCAACACCCCACTCAACAAAGGACAGGTCAACTAAACAGAAATTAAACAAAGAAACAATATCTCTAACAGAGGTCATGAATCAAATGGACCTAACAGACATTTACAGAACCTTACACCCAAACACAAAAGAATTTACCTTCTTCTCAGCACCTCATGGAACCTTCTCCAAAATAGACCACATAGTTGGTCACAAAGCAAGCCTCAACAGATACAAGAAGATTGAAATAATCCCTTGTATCCTGTCTGATCACCATGGAATAAAGCTGGACCTCAGTAACAACAGAAATAGCAAAAAGCCTACACATATATGGAAACTGAACAACTTGCTACTAAAAGACAGCTGGGTCAGGGAAGAAATAAAGAAAGAAATTAAAATCTTCCTAGAACTCAATGAAAATGAAGACACAACATACCCAAACTTGTGGGACACAATGAAAGCAGTGCTAAGAGGAAAGTTCATAGCACTAAGTGCCTTCAAGAAGAAATTTGAGACAGCGCATTCAAGCAACCTAATGGCTCACTTAAAAACCCTAGAAAAAGAAGAAGCAGACACACCAAGAAGGAGCAAACGGCTGGAAATAATCAAACTCAGGGCTGAAATCAATCAATTAGAAACAAATAAAACAATTCAAAGAATCAATGAAACCAAGAGCTGGTTCTTTGAGAAAATCAACAAGATAGACAAACCCTTAGCCAAGCTAACTAAAAGGCAGCGAGACACCATCCAAATCAACAAAATCAGAAATGAAAAGGGGGACATATCTACAGACACTGAGGAAATCCAAGCAATCATTAGGACTTACTTCAAAAGTCTATATGCAACAAAATTTGAAAATTTAAATGAAATGGACAATTTTCTTGATCGATTCCACTTACCAAAGCTAAATCAGGACCAGGTAAATCAATTAAATAGTCCTATATCCCCCAAGGAAATAGAAGCAGTCATCGAAAGTCTTCCATCCAAAAAAAGTCCAGGACCTAATGGTTTCAGCGCAGAATTCTACCAAACTTTCAAAGAAGAGCTAACTCCAGTTCTTTTCAAACTATTCCACAAAATCAAAACAGAAGCAACATTACCAAACTCATTCTGTGAAGCCACAGTCACCTTGGTACCTAAACCTCACAAAGACCCAACAAAAAAAAGAGAACTTCAGGCCAATCTCCCTTATGAACATTAATGCAAAAATACTCAACAAAATACTCACAAACCGAATACAAGAACACACAAAGATATCATCCAACATGACCAAGTAGGCTTCATCCCAGGTATGCAGGGGTGGTTCAATATACAGAAATCCATCAATGTGATCCACCATATTAACAAACTGAAAGAAAAAAACCATATGATAATCTCCCTAGATGCTGAAGAAGCATTTGACAAAATCCAACATCCATTCATGTTTAAAGTATTAGAGAGATCAGGGATACAAGGCACATATCTAAACATAGTAAAGGCAATATACAGCAAACCTATAGCCAACATCAAACTGAATGGAGAGAAACTTAAAGCAATCCCACTGAAATCAGGGACAAGACAAGGCTGCCCACTCTCTCCATATCTCTTCAACATAGTTCTGGAAGGCCTTGCTAGAGCAATAAGACAGTTGAAGGAGATCAAGGGGGTACAAATTGGAAAGGAAGAAGTCAAATTATCACTATTTGCAGATGATATGATAGTATATGTGAGTGACCCCAAAAACTCTACCAGGGAACTCCTACAGCTGATAAACACCTTCAGCAAAGTGGCCGGATACAAAATTAACTCAAAAAAATCAGTAGTCCTCCTGTATACAAAAGACAAAAGGGCTGAGAAAGAAATTAGGGAAACAACACCCTTCACAATAGCCACAAATGACATAAGGTACCTCGGAGTAACCCTAACCAAGGAAGTCAAAGACTTGTATGAAAAAAATTTCAAGTCTCTGAAGAAAGAATTAGAAGATATGAGAAGATGGAAAGATCTCCCATGTTCATGGCTTGGCAGGATTAACATAGTAAAAATGGCCATATTACCAAAAGCAATCTACAGATTCAATGCAATTCCCATCAAATTTCCAACACAATTCTTTACAGACCTGGAAAGAACAATTCTCAACTTCATATGGAATAACAAGAAACCGAGAATTGCTAAAACAATCCTCTACAATAAAAGATCATCTGGAGGTATCTCCATCCCTGATCTTAAGTTGTACTAGAGAGCAACAGTTTTAAAAACTGCATGGTACTGGCATAGAAACAGAATGGTGGATCAATGGAACCGAAGAGAGGACCCAGAAATAAACCCACACACTTATGGACACCTGATCTTTGACAAAGATGCCAAAACCATACAATGGAAAAAAGATAGCATCTTCAACAAATGGTGCTGGTCCAACTGGATGTCTACATGTAGAAAAAAGAAAATAGATCCATACTTATCACCCTGCACAAAACTGAACTCCAAGTGGATCAAAGACCTCAACATAAATCCTGACACATTAAATTGGCTTGAAAAAAAAGTGGGGAATACCCTTGAACTCATTGGTACAGGAGAGAACTTCCTGAACAGAACACCAACAGCACTGGCTCTAAGAGCAACAATCAATAAATGGGACCTCATGAAACTGAAAAGCTTCTGCAAAGCAAAGGAACCCATCACCAAAACAAAACGACTGCCTACAGATTGGGAAAGAATCTTCAACAACGCTCTATCTGATAAAGGACTAATATCCAGTATATATAAAGAACTAAAGAAGCTGAAAAGCAGCAAATGAAGCAATCCACTTAAAAAATGGGGAACAGAGCTAAACAGAGAAATCTCTGTAGAGGAATACTGAATGGCAGAGAAGCACTTAAAGAAATGCTCAACCTCACTAGCCATTAGGGAAATGCAAATCAAAACAACCCTGAGATTTCACCTTACACCCATGAGAATGGCCAAGATCAAAAACTCAAGTGACAACACATGCTGGAGAGGTTGTGGAGAAAGGGGAACCCTTCTCCACTGCTGGTGGGAATGTAAACTTGTACAACCACTCTGGAAATCAATCTGGCGCTTCCTCAGACAATTAGGAATAGCACTTCCTCAAGATCCAGCTATACCACTCTTAGGCATATACCCAAAAGAGGCTCAAGTACACAATAAGGACATTTGCTCAACCAGTTTGTAGCAGCTTTATTTGTAATAGCCAGAATCTGGAAACAACCCAAATGCCCCTCAACTGAGGAATGGATGCAGAAATTGTGGTACATCTACACAATGGAATATTACTCAGCAATGAAAAAATAAGGAAAACATGAAATTTGCAAGTAAATGGTGGGATCTGGAAAGGATCATCCTGAGTGAGTTGTCCCAGAAGCAAAAGACACACATGGTATATACTCACTCATATAGACATACAACATAGGACAAACCCACTATAACCTGTGCATCTAAAGAAACTAAGCAAGAGAGAGGACCCTAACTAAAATGTCCAATCCCCATCCTGAAAGGCAAAGAGGATGGACATCTGAAGAAGAAGAAAACAGGAAACAACCTAGGAACCTACCACAGAGGGCCTCTGAAACCCTCTGTCCTTCAGACTATCAAAGCAAATGCTGAGCCTGATGGGCAACTGTTGGGCAGAGTGAATGGAATTTTATGTAAGAAGTGGGAAATAGTAAGAGCTGGAGAGGACAGGGTCTCCACAAGGAGAGCAACATAACAAAAATAATTGAACACAGGGAACCTCCCAGAGACTCATACTCCAACCAAGGTATATTCTTGGAGATAACCCAGAACCCCTGCACAGATGTAGCCCAGGGCAGTTCAGAGTCCAAGTGGGTTACCTAGTAATGTGAAGAGGGACTGCCTCTGACATAATCTGATTGGCCTGCTCTTTGATCACCTCCCCCTGGAGGGGAGCAGCCTTACCAGGCCATAGTAGAGGACAATGCAGCCACTTTTGATGTGAACTGATGGACTAAGATCAGAAAGGAGAGGAGAACCTCCCCCATCAGTGGATTTGGGGAGTGTCATGCATGTAGAGGGAGGAGGGAGGGTGGGATTGGGAGGGAAGGAGGGAGGAGCTTATAGGGGGATGCAGAATGAATAAAGTGTAATTGAGGAAAATTTTAAAATAAGGGAAAAAATAATTTAAGAACCTTAAATGACTTTCAAAAGTGGAGGAAAACTTGGAGTTAGTCAATTTACATGGAGCACATCTTGCCCCTGGGGGCAATGGTCTCCTGAACCTACTCAGACCTTGGACACCACCACTGCTAGTTCTAGAACTGATGCAAGATGTTCCAATGAGGGGGTTAAGGTTTCTCATAATATTTCCTATAAGCCCACACCTGTTTGTTTATATCCCCCATTTTTATTCATTATTAGCCAGATAGAGCCAAGTAATTGTGGTAATGATACTTGCTTTTTTGCTCAATGCTGGACCCTGGGGATTACTAGTGAATTTAGGTATGCCCTGGTTACTCACATGCCTCGCTGGGTGCCTGTGCCCATTGATGCCCCTCATGCTATGACTCTCTTCAGACAGAAAAGGGATCTTGGAACTACAGCCGCCACTGTTACTGCCATCTCATTGGCGGCTGTTGGAGCTACCACTGTTGCATTAGCTATGAGTCATACTATGCATACTGCTCAGACCCTGAATAATCTTTTAGCCAATGTAGCTCATGCCTTAGATGTACAAAAAGGAATTAATGCTCAACTAAAAGGAGGCTTGATGGTGTTCAATCAGAGGATTGACCTCGTGCAGGAGCAAATTGATACCCTATGGCAAATCGCTCAACTTGGCTGTCAATGAAAGTATGCTGGACTTTGTGTCACTAGCATACAACATGAGAATTTTTCCTGTGCTCCAAATCTGTCTAAACAATTGTCTAGCTATGTTTTAGGTAATTGGACTGGAGAATTCGATACTACGATGGAGCAGCTGAGAGCGGCCCTTATCACAGTAAATTCTACCAGAGTGGACGCAGGACTAGCCACAGGATTATCACCATGGATTGCTACAGCCATGAATCATCTGAAGGAATGGGCGGGCATGGGAGCATTAGCAGGCCTTCTGGTGTTGGTCTCCTTGGTTTGCCTGTGGTGTATATGCAAGATTAGAGTCTCACAACAGCATAATGCAGCCATGATCATTCAGGCCTTTACAGCCATTGAAGCAGGACAGTCTCCCCAAGCATGGTTGGATACCATAAAAAGCTAAAATGTTATGCTCAGGATGCGAGGCTAAGCACTGCACTCAGGGTCAGCCGCTTTTGACCCAGAGAAGAGCAAGTCTGATTGCATGTGGGTTGATGCCCCAGGTCCCGCCTCTGAGAAAAATGTTTCGGACAGGTCTGATGTTCTTTGGGTGGATGAAACCTAAATGAACATCGGTACAAAGTCCAAATTTATTTCTAATATCAGAGATCAGACCTCTACTCTTGCCTGATGCGTCTAAAACAAAAAGGGGGAACTGTAGAGAGCTGCGGAATGCCGTGCCTTAAAGATGGAGCTGGTTTCCGCCTTCCACCTTCCTGACGGTGAGTGCTCTCTGTCACAAACAACTCCACATTTGGCTAAGGCTGAGGATCTGGCTTGCTTCCATGTATGTGGACCTACCTGCATTGCCCACGTGGCACGCTGGGGTTGGCTACCCAGAGGCTATATAAGCTGTGGGCTGGCTTTCCCCAGGGTCCGATGATTGTTCAAGGTTCCTGAATATACTGCATTGAAAAAAAAAACAAAAAAAACCTATATGCCACAAAATTTGAAAATCTAAATGAAATGAACAAATTTCTTGATAGATTCCATTTACCAAAATTAAATCAAGATCAGGTAAATAAATTGAATAGTCCTATATGCCCCAAGGAAATAGAAGAAGTCATCAAAAGTCTCCCTTCCAAAAACAAGCACAGGCCCAGATGGTTTCATCACAGAATTCTACCAGATCTTCAAAGAAGTGCTAACACCAATTCTCTTCAAACTACTCCGCAAAATAGAAACAGAAGGAACACTACCAAACTCATTCTATGAAGCCACAGTCACCTTGATACTGAAACCACACAAAGACCCAACAAAAAAAGAGAACTTCAGATCTATCTCTCTTATGAACATTGATGCAAAACTGCTCAATAAAATACTTGCAAACCAAATCCAAGAACATTTAAAAAATATCTTCCACCATGACTAAGCAGGATTCATCCTAGATATAAACAAACTGAAGGAGAAAAATCACATGATCATCTCCTTAGATGCTAAAAAAGCATTTGACAAAATCCTACACCCATTCATGATTAAAGTCTTGGAGAGATCAGGGCTACAAGGCACATACCTAAACATAGTAGAGACAACATACAGCAAGCCTATAGCTAACATCAAACTCAATGGAGAGAAACTTAAAGCAATCCCACTGAAATCAGGGACAAGGAAAGGCTGCTCACCTCTCCGTATCTCTTCAACATAGTACTTGAAATCCTAGCTAGAGCTAGACTTAGTACTTGAAGTCCTAGCTAGAGCTAGCTAGACAACTAAAGGAGATCAAGGAGATACAAATTAGAAAGGAAGAGGTCAAACTTCACTATTCATAGATGATATGATAGTATATATGAGCGGACCCCCAAAATTCAACCACAGAACTCCTTTAGCTGATAAACACCTTCAGGAAAGTGGCTGGATACAAATTAACTCAAAAAATCAGAAGCCCTGCTGTATAACAAAAAGGGCTTAGAAAGAAATTAGGGAAAGCACACCCTTCACAATAACCACTAATAGCATAAAGTACCTTGGTGTGACTCTAACCAAGGAAGTGAAACACCTGTATGAAAAACAAACAAACAAACAAACAAAAAACAAAAACAAAACAAAATTCTTCAAGTCTCTGAAGAAAGAAATTGAAGATGTCAGAAGATGGAAAGATCTCCAGTGGTCATGGATCAGTAAGATTAACATGGTGAAAATGGCCATCCTGCCAAAAGCAATCTACAGATTCAATGCAATTCTTATCAAAATACCAACACAATTACTTACAGGACTTGAAAGAAGAATCTTCAACTTCATATGGAAAACAAACAAACAGACAAAAAACAAAAAACAGAATTTCCAAATTGATCCTGTACAACAACCGATTATCTGGAGATATCTCCATTCATGATTTCAAGCTGTACTACAGAGCAATAGTAATGAAAACTGCATGGTTCTGGCATAGAAACAGAATGGTGTATCAATGGAATTGATTAGAAGACCCAGAAATAAACCCACACAGTTATGGACTCATGATTTTTGACAAAGATGCCAAAATCATACAATGGAAAAAAGACGGTATCTTCAACGAATGGTGCTGGTCTAACTGGATGTCTACATGTAGTAAAACACAAATAGATTCATACTTATTACCCTGCACAAAACTAAAGTCCAAGTGGATCAAAGACCTCAACATAAAACCAAACACATTAAATTGGTTAGAAGAAAAAGTGGGGAGGAGCCTAGAACTCATTGACTCAGGAGACAACTTCCTGAACAGAATAGCAACAGCACAAGCTCTAAGAGCAACAATCAATAAATGGGACCTCATGGAACTCGAAAGTAAAGGACAATGTTGTCAAAACAAAACAACAGCCTACAGACTGGGAAAGGATCTTCACCAACCCAATATCTGACAGTGGACTCATATCCAGAATATATAAAGAACTAAAGAAGATAAAAAGCAACAAATCAAGTAATTCAATTAAAAATGAGGTACAGAGCTAAACAGAGAATTCTCTGTAGAGGAATATCGAATGGCAGAGAAACATTTAAAGAGATGCTCAACGTCCTCAGTCATCAGAGAGATGCAAATCAAAATGACCCTGAAATTTCACCTTACACCCATCAGAATGGCTAAGATTAAAAACTCAAGTGACAACACATGCTGGAGAGGTTGTGGAGAAAGGGGAACCCTCCTCCACTGCTGGTGGGAATGCAAACTCGTACAACCACTCTGGAAAGCAATCTGGCGCTTTCTCAGACAACTAGGAATAGTGCTTCCTCAAGATCCAGCTATACCACTCCTAGGCATATATCCAAAATACGCTCAAGTACACAACAAGGACATTTGTTCAACCTAGTTCATAGAAGCTTTATTTGTAATAGCCAAAATCTGGAAACAAGCCAAATGTCCCTCAACTGAGTAATGGATACAAAAATTGTAATACATTTACACAATGGAATACTACTCAGCAATTAAAAACAAGGACATCATGAAATTTGCAGGCAAATGGTGGGATCTAGAAAAGATCAACCTGAGTGAGGTATCCCAGAAGTGGAAAGACACACAAGGTATATACTCACTTATAAGTGGATATTAGCCATATAATATAGGATATACATACTAAAATCTATACACCTAAAGAAGCTAAGCAAGAAGGAGGACCCTGGGTAAGATGATCAATCCTCACTCATAAAGACAAATGGGATGGATATTGGAAGAAGGAGAAAACAGGAAACAGGACAGGAGCCTACCACAGAGGTCCTCTGAAAGACTCTACCCATAACTAAACTTTGGGCAGAGTGCAGGGAATCTTAGGAAAGAAGGTTGAGATAGTAAGACCTGGAGAGGACAGGAGCTCCACAAGTAGGGCAACAGAACCAAAAAATCTGGGCACAGGTATCTTTTCTGGGACTGATACTTCAACTAAGGAGTATTCATGGAGATAACCTAGAATCCCTGCTGAGATGTAGCCCATGGCAGCTCAGTATCCAAGTGGGTGTCATAGTAAGGGGAACAGGGACTGTCTCTGACATGGACTCAGTGGCTGGCTCTTTGATCACCTCCCCCTGATGGAGGAGCAGCCTTGCCAGTCCATAGAGGAGGACAATGCAACCAATCCTGATGAGACTTGATAACCTAGGGTCAGATGGAAAGGGAGGAGGACCTCCCCTCATAGTGGACTTGGAGAGGGGCATGGGAGGAGATAAGGGAGGGAGGATGGTATTGGGAGGGAATGAGGGAGTGGACTATAGATCTGATACAAAGTGAATAAACTAATTAATATAAAAATAAAATTTAATATTAAAAAATTAAATAAATAAAAATTTAAAAAGATGAACAGTGCTTATGGCAGTAGGGAATCTGACATTTTGTGAAGTCTAACACAACTTGAAAACAGTAGGTTCAGTGACTACACCAACCTTCAGTATTTATGCAAGTGAATTATTCATGAACGCAATTTCTTTTCAAGTAAATGAAAAGTTACATCAACCAATCATTTCCCGTTATGGTTTAAGTCTGCATTTTATTTACTTTTCTATTTTTAAATAAGTCAATCAGCCTAGAAATTGAAGGGCAAAATATAGGTTATGTATTATAAATAGATGAACAAAATTAATATCTCTGACTTTCAATAAGTTATAGATAAATATTTTACATAAGGAAAAATAATGTAACAGAGTCTTTGCTGTAAGAGTCTGAGAATTAATGTAAATAATAAGTTTAATAAGTAAATGATATATTTAGAAACTAAGTTTTATACAATTACATTTGAAAACTTAAGACATAGGTAAAAAAAAGGTCCACAGATTCAACTGTACTATTCTGGCCTAATTTGGAACTGATGCCAAGAGTTTTGAATGAGCATTTTTTAATTTATTTATTTTTTTAATTATACTTTATTCACTTTGTATCCCAGCTGTAGCCCCCTTCCTCATCCCTTCCCAATACCACCTTCCCTCATCTCCTCCTATGCCCTTCCCAAGTCTACTTATAAGGGAGGTCCTCCTTCCCTTCTCTCCTACCCTCGCCTATCAGGTCTCATCAGTACTGGCTGCATTGTCTTCCTCTGTGGCCTGGTAATGCTACTCCCCCATCAGGGAAAGATGATCAAAGAGTCAGTGAGACAGTCACTGTTCCCCTTACTGGGGAACCCACTTGGAGACTGAGCTGCCAAGGGCTACCTCTGTGCAGGGGTTCTAGTTTATTTCCAATCATGGTTCTTGATTGGAGCATTAGTCTCAAAGGAAGCAGGCCAAGACATTCTGCTTTTTACATGACCAGTTATTATACCATTTAAAATATATATTTGACCATCTAACTTGAGAAGAATGTACTCAGGTAGACCCTACAATGCTCAAAGCTTATTCATGATAAGCTTATTCATGTGGAATGCTCTCAAAAAATTTTACAATTGTTTATGTCCTAACTGTTCCAAGTCCAGATAGGAATTGCTACATAATTTTGTTAACAGTATGTAAGAATATCATAGGAATTGAAAAAGACAAGTATTCAATCAGTTAGTTCTTTCATGTAGATATTTGTTTTCCATTTTTGTCATGATGAGATATCCATAATTTTTTTCATTCAGAAATTAACATGCCAATACCCATGTTATGAATCCTGGAGGATAAAACTAAAACATTTCAAGGAGCCTAGCAAATCATGAGAATGAGTGTTGTGATAATTTTGAATACTGTTTAAAAAAATTGGACCTTACATTCTGTAACAATTTGGTATGAGAATATGTGTGTGTTGTTTGTTTGTGTGTGTGTGTGTTTGTTAGAAACTGAATCTCCGAAGTCCTGAATAATGGAAAAGGTCATAGACATTCTGAAGTCACTTTGTAAGAGAATTCTGGGAGATATAAACATAAAAAGCAAATAGATATTTCTCTTTTTATAATTTAAAGAATACTTTATCTTTTCAATAATCAAAACCACATAAATAAGACCTTACATGTTTAGTACAGTGTGTCAACCATAAACAATTAGAAATTTTTAAAAGTATCTTAAGACCAGCATGATTATTAATTTCTGTATAATAGCAACTCAACAGGGAAAATTGGGCTACCTTACTTTAAACAGGATAAGAGTTAGAATTTATACATACTCGGGACACAGAAGCTGTTCACTCAAGTACTCAAGTAAAGGGTTGTATGATTTTAAATACATGCATGGAAGAGTTTGGTGATACACTCCACTTTTCAGGCTGACAATACAAGTCAACTTGGAATGCCATTAAGTGGTCACTTCAATGAGAAAAGCTCCATCTTTTAATGATGTTCTTAAAAGCATCTTTTACCTGTTTGTTTCTGAGTGTATAAATGAAGGGATTCAACATGGGTGCAACTGAAGTGCTGAGCAGAGCTATCCCTTTATTTAAAGCAACTCTTTCTTTTGCAGATGGCTTCACATACATGAAGATGCAGCTGCCATAAGAAATGGACACCACAACCATGTGTGAAGAACATGTAGAAAAGGCTTTCTTTCTCTGTTGAGAAGATGGGATTCTCAGAATCGTCCTGATGATGTTTGTGTAGGAAAGACTTACTAACACCAGGGTAACAAGGAGTGTCAAAATGGCAGACAGAAGCACCATTAATTCTATCATGTGTGTGTCTGTGCAAGAGAGCTGAAGTATAGGAGAGACATCACAGAAGAAATGATCTACAGTGTTGCCTGCACAGAAATCAAGCTGAAGCCCCATGAGGAGGGGAGGAAAAATTATCAGGAAACCAGACAACCAGGAAACAAAGACCAATAAGTTGCAAATTCTGCTGCTCATGATGGTCATGTAGTGCAAGGGTTTGCAAATGGCCACATAGCGGTCATAGGACATAGCAGCCAGAAGAAAAAATTCAGTTGCCCCCAAGAGAATAGTGAAAAATAGTTGTGTCGCACAGTCATTATATGAAATGATTTTATCCCCTGTGGCTATACTAACAAGGAATTTGGGGATACAGACAGTTGTGAATGAAATTTCTAAAAATGAAAAGTTTCGTAGGAAGAAATACATGGGTGTCTTGAGATGAGAATCCAGTAGTGTGAGTGTGATGATGGTCAGGTTCCCAGCAACACTCAGCACGTATGTGAGAAAGAGAAGGACAAAAACAACCACCTGCAATTGCAGGTCATCTGTTAATCCAAGAAGAATGAATACTGTCACTGCTGTGTGGTTCTTCATAGCTGAGCTCTGATTGTCCAAAATAGGAAAAAAATAGAAATAAGGGAGAAAAATCTGAACAAGATAAATGAAACCCTTTATAAGTACACTAGTATTCACACTTAAATAATCCTCAATAGGCACTATTCTCCAGTAGTATCCTATACAATTTTTCTCATACATTTTAACCTGGTATTTCACAAAGTAAATGCAAAGGTTTTGTTGTTCTTGTTGTTGATGATGATGCTGTTATTCAGTTTACTGAAAGATCACAAACTTAAGCATTACAATGGATAATTACAATTAAGTATTACAATGGATAATATGCTCAACAAAGTCATTTAAATGTAAAATCAAATATACACAAAATTAACATAATGTTTAAATTTGTATTTTCTGAATTATACTTGAATACTTCACAAAATATTTATCTTCTATTGCATTATTTTAATCTGGTGACCCATTCTTCATTACTTAACAACAACAACAACAAAAAGCTGCATTTGTTACATTCTTTCCATAGACTTGGCTATTTTTTGGAAGGTTTTTCCAGCAAACTCTGAAAGGAAACACTTGGCTATTTTTTGGAAGGTTTTTCCAGCAAACTCTGAAAGGAAACACTTGATGGACTTAGCATTTTAGCTGAGGTGCAGTGGGACTTCAATAACCTCGTGAAACATCTGAAAACTGCTAGCTTTGCCTCCTTATGAACATTATTATTTCTGCCTTCTGGCTGTTCCTGAATTTGACTTTGCTTATTTTTTCTGTAACACCCTTATAGTTTTATAATATGAATGCTGTATTTTACAGATTTCCTATTAATACTGATTTTGATGACAAATCAAAAATATAAGTAGCTCACTTACCTTTAATTACTCTCTTTTCCTCTGTTATACTTTTTATAGCTAGGGAGTGTATTTTCATTTTTTATATTTATATTAATTATATAGCATGTTTTTCTGAGTATTTGCAGTGACATAAAGGCTGAACAATACAAGATAAAATGTTGGATAGTTAGTGCCATTATTCTGCCTGCTGCTCCCAACTCTTTCCTTCTGTGTGTTAGTCACAGCCTTCCTCAATTTTCTTTCTCATTTGGGGTATAAAAATTAAAAATTATGATAACTTTCTAAGTTGTTTTCTTTTATCTTTTTTTTTCAGAAATGCTTAGATATACATGTTTATCACCTGAAAAAATCTACCATGTCTGATTCTAAAGGTTTTAGATAATTGTACTAAAACCGTTTTTTCTTAAATACCAGTTCTAGTGTGAAAAAGAATTTTAAATGATTAGTAAATAAGATATTCTTCTGATCTCACTTTATTGCTTTTTAACTTTGAATTCTTTTCATGTGTCTTCATTTGGTCACTTTTTTAAAGTGCCTGAATATCTTTATTCTGAACATATAATGCTTATAGTATTTGTTCACGTGAGTGACACATTCTGAACTCAAAGTCACTATCTATCTTAAAGATCAAAGGCATAGAAAAACTTCCTTTTGTGAAAGATGGGCATATATGATAATAATGTTCAGAAATAGGCCACACTCCTTTAGAAGACCACACATCCAAGCACAAATTAGGCTTGATATAGAAAAGACATAGAGTGGAGTTTAAAAGGAAGAGAGCTGGATCTGTGAAGAGCTGGGTAAATGAAAGTGAATATGATCAAAACTCATTATATAAAATCCTCAAAGAACTATTTAAAATACATCAAAAAGTGTTTAACTTTTCTTAGGCCCAGTTAGTATATCCATCTGTGGATATGTATGTGAAAATGAGGAGTAATCAAAAGACTGAAAACAGCAAAGTTTGGTAAGGTTGCAAAGTAAACCCGTCTCTGCCCCTTCTCTCTCTTCCCCCTCTCTCTTTCTCTGTGTCTCCCTGTCTCTGTCTGTGTCTCTGTCTATCTCTCCTCTCTGTCTCTGTCTCTGTCTCTCTCTAGGCCATGCTGGGTATAACCACTTGGGAAAACTCTAGACGTCTATCAAAGCTAAAGAGCATATTTTGACTCTGCTGTTTGTAACTTTTATTCCCCTGCTTTTGTTGTCTCAAAAGATTATTAACTCTGTTTCCTAACTAGGGCCTAGTCCTGGAACTTTCTAGTCTCTGTTCACTCTAACCTAGGTCTAGAATGTTTTCAGCCTCTGAGACCTAATGCTGAATAAGCTCACCCTTTCTTGTTTTTACTAATCTCTGTGCTGGCTGGTTCAACTCAGCTCAAACTCCTCCCAGCTAACTTTTTCAATTTGGCTTTTCTCTCAGCCTCTGAATTGCTCTGCTTGGCCTCAAACTAACTCCTGCAATCTTTTCTAGTCTTCTGGCTCCTTCTCATTCTCTGGCTCCTTCAACCTTTCTCTGTAAAACTCTTCTGGTAAAAGTGCCTCCTCTCTCTCTGCATTGCCCCTTAAGCAGCTTCCCTTTCCTCTTTCTTCTTGTTAGAGTTGAGTGTACCCTGTTCTTTCTTTTTTTTTATTTTATTATTATTTTTTTTATCAGTTACATTTTATTAACTCTGTATCCCAGCCGTGTCCCGATCCCTCATTCCCTCCCAGTCCCTCCCTCCCTCCCTCATCTCCACCGTGCCCCTTTCCAAGTCCACTGATAGGGGGGACCTCCTCCCCATTCATCTGATCCTGTTTTATCAGGTATCTTCAGGACTGGCTGCAAAGCCCTCCTCTGTGGCCTAACAGGACTGCTCCTCCCTTCGGGGGTGGGGAGACCAAAGAGCCAGTCATTGAGTTCCTGTTAGAAATAGTTCTTGTTCCCCTCACTTTGGGAAACCAATTGGTTACTGAGCTACCACAGGCTACATCTGAGTGGAGGTTCTAGGTTATATCCATACATGGTCCTTGGTTGAATGTCAGTCTCAGAAAAGACCCTGTGCCCAGATATATTTGGTCCTTGTGGAGCTCCTATCCTTTCCCCATCAGACTAACTCCCCTTCTTTCTTATGATTCCCTGTACTCTGCCAAAGGTTTGGTCATGAGTCTTTGCTTTGAAAACAGCTAGTTAGAGTCTTTCAGATGCGCTCAGTAGACTCCTGTTCTCTGGTTTGTCACTTTTTCTCCCTCTCAATTAGACATCACTTTCAGACATGGGTGCTTTGCTCCACAAACTAACTTTACTTTCATTATTTGGAATTAAAGGCCTGTACCACCAGGCCTGGACTTAAGTTTTTCTTTATCTGTTACTTGCTCTGTATCAGGCTGTCCTTGAACCCAATGTGCTTGCCTGTGTCTCCTGGATTAAAGGTGTGTTTGTATTCCAGCAAGATCACACAGACCTAGAAGATCTTTGGATATGATCTCTTACCAGAGCAGCCATGTCCTGAATTAAAATTCCTCTGCAACAGTTGCACTAATCAATGGAGATGAGTCCTTATGTCTACCAACAGCCAAGGAAAATACAATCATTAAACAAACATTTCAGCAACAAAAGAATTGTGTTACAAATCTATATAGCATTATAATACAAAGGCAAAAATGAACAATTTACAGCTATCAACAACTACATATCACAAATTTAATACTCATCCTTTCATTGTGATTTCTCTACTTCTGTGCTGCTTACAAAATCACATACTAATGTAGTCAATAGCAGGTGATGGTTTAAGAAAACAGGAAAGAATTCAGGCAGAATGAAGAAGTAGCCCAGACAAAAGGGGTAATAATTGATGTACAATGATAATATCTGGACTTTTTTACATGATTTTTTGAATTTTATTATTTTTAAAATAAGAAATAATTTTTTAATTATGTCTGGTGTTTAGCTTCGATTTGAATTTAAATAATAAAGAGCTATTGAAAACCATTAAACAGCACCAGTATGCTTAATTCCATATCAAAATATTTTCTAGTTAACAGTAAAATAGTAATAACTCTCACATGGTCCTCTGTATTGGAGGCTGATTAGGAAATTCATTGATGAGATATCCTTTTAGGAAATGAAAGTGTGTGAAAATTTAAACTTATATTACATTAATATAAGTGCTTGATAAATATTAAAGAAAGCTTCTCAAGTTCAGAATAAACCTTTTCCCTGTAATATTTTAATATTCACAACCACCATGTATAATAGAAGCATATGTATTATAATTATCAGGTGAAAAAACAATCATTTAGTAACAGTTTTATTTACACTGTGAACAGTGTTTGCTGAAAACATGATTTATAAAAAATAAAAAATCACATTTCATAGCACAACTGATTTCTACAGTATAACTTTAAAATGTATCTTATGTGTGCTATAAAAAATAATGTCAGTGTTATGCTATGCTATTACAATCAGTATAACAGTAATTTGCTGTTTCTAGCTTTGTTGAAATACTTACAAGGCTAAAATAAAGCCATATTTTTCCAAACCTTAGTTTTTTTCTGTGATAATGTTATTTTCAAACATCTTTTTATGTAAGTCCCAGAACAAAAGCATTTTCTGA